>NC_091283.1:424138689-424493689 GCF_032444005.1 Ranitomeya imitator
TTCTGTAGCTTTTTTGTCCCCAATGTCTGCTGCTTGACCTTGTTGCTATGGAATGCTGCCTTAGAAATTTTAAAGATGGAGGCAACATGACGCTCACTGTGTCCCTCTACTAGTAAAGCCAGAATTGGGCCCTTTTCCTCACTCAAGACTTTTCTTTTCAACTCCTCTGGCATGGTTAAAAGTTATTTTTTCATTTCTATTCTTTCGGGATATTACTAGCACTTGTTTTGCCATCCAGCTTGTCCTATTGCAAGAGGATTGTGAACACCACAGCAGGGTTTTTTATACTTTCATTCATTAAATAAGATTTGGTTCAGGTGATCACCTAATCAGAAGCTCATTAAGTAGAATGAGGTGTACTCTGGTTGGAATTCAACTGACACTGGAATGGAATGGCTATCAGACATGTAGAGAAGCTGATTTTTATAAAACTGTGCAGTGGTCTCTTAATTTTTGCCAGAGCTGTATAAATAAGTGGTCAGAACTTCATCATAGTATTGGTATTAAACCCCAGTGGTATTCTCATTTTTGTTTTTTGCTCTTTTTTGTTCTTCCCAGAGCCATAACTTTTTTTTATTTTTCTGTCAATATGGCCATGTGAGGGCCTGCTTATTTGCAAAAGGAGTTGTCCTTTTGAACGACACCATTGGTTTTAACATGTCGTGCACTGGAAAACGGGAAAAAAAATTCCAAGTGCGGTACAATTGCAAAAATAAGTAAAGCTCCACAGTTGTTTTTTTTGTTTTGTTTTTAACCATGTTCACTAAATGCTAAAACTGACCTGTCATTATCATTCTACAGGTCATTACGAGTTTATAGACACCAAACATGTTTAGGTTATTTTTTATTTAAGTGGTGAAAGCAAATTCCAAAGTTTGTTAAAAAAAAATTGTGCCATTTTCCAATACCCATAGCATCTCCATTTTTCGTGATCTCGGGTTGGCTGAGGGCCTATTTTTTGCGTGCAGAGCTGACGTTTTTAATGATACCATTTTGGTGCAGATACAATCTTTTGGTCGCCCGTTATTGCAATGTTGTGGCAACCAAAAAAACTTAATTCTGGCATTTTTTACTTTTTTGCTCATTACGCCATTTAGCGATCGGGTTAGGTTTTTTTTTATATTGATCGGGCGATTCTGAACGCAGTGATAACAAATATGTGTATGTTTGATTTTTTTTATTGTTTTATTTTGAATGGGGCGAAAGGGGGGTGACTTGAACTTTTATATATTTTTATTTTTTTAATATTTATAAAAACAATTTTTTTTCTTTTGGCATGCTTCAATAGTCTCCATGGGAGACTATTGAAGCAGCCATAACTCGATTGGCTCTGCTACATACAGGTGATGATCAGATTGTCTGTATGTAGCAGAATTGCTCACTTGCTATGAGTGCTGATCACCGGGCGGTGCTTATAGCCATTCGGCAGTGACAACCAAAGAGGTCTGCTGGAGACTACTGGTTGTCATACCAACTCATTAGCATGGGTGCCGATGGGCAGGATTTCCGGTGCGCTTCTCGAAATGGCCGTCGTCCTGTCTTTCACTCCCCGCTCCCTCACTCACTCCTGCGGATGCCGAAAAATGTCTGTAACCAGCTAAGTGCTAAATAAAGGACATGAATTTAGCTGAAAAAACTGGGTGAGTGCCACACTTTTTTCTTCCTATTTAACTATCAATTAATTGTAACAGTAATTGGTGCAGAATTGGTCTTTTATTGTCGGAGCCATTCCATTCCATGATGGTTAAAGTCAGACCATCCTAACAATTTAAAATGGAATGCTATATGGGCTATTTTGGGCTACAAAAACTGGGAAACCAAGGCTGTGGAGGTGAGTCAAGTAATGCAGAGTGACCTCAGTAGGCGCCCCATCATCATTGTCTACTTAATTGCTACCCACAATTTTTTTCCAGTGCTCCCAGGCCTTACCATATAGGTGCCATGTTGGAGGGGAAACTGAAGATCTCAATAGCGGCATCAATTGGTCTCTTCTACTAGGTCCCACATAACCTTGGGGTATGTATAGCCCTCTGGATTGGCCTTGAAGAAAGGAAGATGGAATTCCTTGAAGTAGAAATGAATCAGTGAATCAGCAACCACATTTACAATGTCAGGCATGTAGCAAGCCCTGAAATAAATATAGATTTCAAGACTAGGGAGAATGAAGTGACGTAAAAGCCCTCAGACTTGGAGGAATAATGAGTGCAGGAAATTGATTCACTTAAATTATCTGTCCAAAACCAGATTTTTTTTTATTCGAAAATTATTTTTCCAAAGCTGTATCAACCAAGGGGACACAAGGAGAAGGAGACCATGCACCATAAAAAACACACGCACAGGTAGAATGTAGTAATTGGTGGTTGCTGGCAGTGTCATACTGAAGAACATTGGGCCCACCGGAGGATTTGATTCTGAGGACCCACCTCTCTCCCCAACTGAAGAGCCCCATAGCAACTGCAAGATTTGCACTATGAACTCTCCTGAAAGAGAAGCCAGGGCCCACCGGAGGATTCTCGGGTTCTCTGGTGGGCCAGTCCAACCTTGGTTGCTGGAATAGTGGGTGAGGGAGTTGATGTGTAGTAACAGACTCTTCTGGGGTATCAGCTTCTAAGATAGATAAAGGATGTGACTGTGAATGAACCTAGCTTTCACTGACTGGTGTCATGTCAGAATTACCATTTGTGCTGCCCTCAGTAGCGCACACTTATTTCCTCCCATTATTGGATGAGTAGTTAAGGAATCATGTACTGCTTGTGGAGAATAGTGTGGAAGGAAGGACTCCCTGGAAGTGATACAGGCTGTATGTACATTGTGGCCAAGAACAGCAGGAGCGGACGAGGCTACAGTCAAAAATATAACCGGAGGAAACACTTGGGCAAAGCCTGTCAGAAGAATTGAAGCATCATGTGGACCACTGGCCTCCTACAGGTACCACTGAGCAGAGCCAAACTGGCCATCTGGCAATTCTGGCAAATGCCAGAAGGGCCTGTCTAGTCATGGGCTGCCTTGTCTGCTACGTCGTTAACAGAATCTGTGTTCTCAAACTACCCATACTGTTAAGAGTTATGATGGAGCACAAAGTTGCTGACTCCGACGCTTACTCCAGCAGGCCACGGGTATTATTAGAAATATTGGTCTTGTAGAAAATCTCCCTTTCCTCCATCCAGGGTAATATTAGTAATATATCTGTGGCACCCTAGGAGTTCGGGTACCACAGTAGTGCTGCCTTCGTCTCGGGGAGGGTAGTGCTATGCCTGGAGACACGAGAGATCCCTTTGGCAGGTAATCTCACACACAACACCTTCTGAATCCAAGCCAGGAGGGGAGCTCAAAACCCGGTTTTAGGGCAGCTTCCCTGGATAAAGATCCTGGTTTGGAGGAGGAGTTAGACAGTCTGAGAGTGAACATAGACAGGAAAGGAGCACAGAGGAGAGTATAGGGCTCAAGGAGGCTGCGAGTGAGCCTCCGAGGAGTCAGCGCGCAGAGACCGGGTATCGGGAGCCCGAGGCTGTGGGGAGCTGCAAGCCCCATAGCAGAACCGGAGGGCACAGAACTACACGTATATTGCCCAATTTAAGCCTGTGGTACAGCAGCAGAGGAACGGCTCAAGCTGCCTACCATACAGGTACCTGTCCCAGGTCACGTAAAGAGCCAGGACCTTGTTAGGACACTTCAAGCAGCAAGGGACTTATAGCGAGCATAAAGTGGAAGGCTCCCAACCTGCCTTGCCAAGGGGATTTCACTTGTTTCCGGGCTGCCGAGACACCTAATGTACCTGTTGCCGGTACCCTGGACTGAGGCCTGTTACATCTTCAGTAAACCAGGTAAAGACTGCAACGCTGTGTCCTTTACTCATTGACCGGCATATACCATCATCGCCATACACCTTGGGAGCCCTGGGGACCCGGCTTCACCTGTGGGAAGCGTCACCATCATTGCTGCAACAACATCCCCCAGAGGACCCCTTTAAAGCAGCGTCGGTCCCCCTATTGACCGAACCCCATGGCGTCATGACAGACTTTATCACAATTCCCTTTAAAGACCGTTCCCCTTTTACAGTGAGTCCCAGGGCCACGGACCGTGTGGCAGCCACCGTGACATCTCCTTTAACCTCTTAAACCCCAAGGGTGGTTTGCACGTTAATGACCGGGACAATTTTTACAATTCTGACCACTGTCCCTTTATGAGGTTAAAACTCTGGAATGCTTCAACGGATCGTGATGATTCTGACACTGTTTTGTCAAGACATACTGTACTTCACGATAGTGGTAAAATGTCTTTGATATTACCAGCATTTATTTGTGAAAAACTGAAATTTGGCGAAAATTTTTAAAATTTCGCAATTTTCCAAATTTTAATTTTTATGCCCTTAAATCACAGAGCTATGTCACACGAAATACTTAATAAGCAAATTTCCCACATGTCTACTCTACATCAGCACAATTTTTGGAGCCAAAATTTTTTTTGTTAGGGAGTTATAAGGGTTAAAAGTTGACCAGCAATTTCTCATTTTTACAACACCATTTTTTTTAGGGACTACATCACATTTGAAGTCACTTTGAGGGGTCTATATGATAGAAAATACTCAAGTGTGACACCATTCTAAAAACTGCACATCTCAAGGTGCTCAAAACCACATTCAAGAAGTTTATTAACCCTTCAGGTATTTCACAGGAATTTTTGGAATGTTTAAAAAAAATGAACATTTTATTTTTTTTCACAAAAAAATGTACTTTAGCTCCAATTTGTTTTATTTTACCAAGGGTAACAGGAGAAATTGGACCCCAAAAGGTGTTGTACTATTTGTTCTGAGTATGCTGATACCCCATATGTAGGGGTAAACCACTATTTGGGCGCATGTCAGAGCTTGGAAGGGAAGGAGCGCGGTTTGACTTTTCAATGTAAAATTGACTGGAATTGAGATAGGACGCCATGTCGCGTTTGGAGAGCCCCTGATGTGCCAAACATTGAAACCTCCCACAAGTGACACCATTTTGGAAACTAGACCCCCTAAGGAACTTATCTAGATGTGTGGTGAGCACTTTGACCCACCAAGTGCTTCACAGAAGTTTATAATGTAGAGCTGTAAAAATAAAAAATCATATTTTTTCACAAAAATAATATTTTTGCCCCCCATTTTTTATTTTCCCAAGGGTAACAGAAGAAATTAGACCCCAAAAGTTGTTGTGCAATTTGTCCTGAATATGCTGATACCCCATATTTGGGAGTAAGCCACTGTTTGGGTGCATGGCAGAGCTCGGACGGGAAGGAGCGCCGTTTGACTTTTTAATGCAAAATTGGCTGGAATTGAGAAGGGACGCTATGTTGCGTTTGGAGAGCCCCTGATGTGCTTAAACATTGAAACCCCCACAAGTGACACCATTTTGGAAAGTAGACCCCCTAAGGAACTTATCTAGATGTGTTGTGAGAAATTTGAACAGCCAAGTGTTTCACTACAGTTTATAATGCAGCGCCGTGAAAATAAAAATAATTTTTTTTCATAAAAATTATTTTTTAGCCCCCAGCTTTGTATTTTCCCAAGGGTAACAGAAGAAATTGGACCCCAAAAGTTTTTGTCCAATTTGTCCTGAGTACGCTGATACCCCATATGTGAGAGGGAACCACTGTTTGGGCGCATGGCAGAGCTCGGAAGGGAAGGAGCACCGTTTGGAATGCAGACAGATGGAATGGTCTGCAGGCGTCACATTGCGTTTGCAGAGCCCCTGATGTACCTAAACAGTAGAAACCCCCCATAAGTGACCCCATATTGGAAAATAGACCTCCCCCCCAAGGAACTTATCTAGATGTGCTGTGAGAACTTTGAACCCCCAAGTGTTTCACTACAGTTTATAACGCAGAGCCGTGAAAATAAAAAATCATTTTTTTCCCCACAAAAATGATTTTTTAGCTCCCAGTTTTTTATTTTCCCAAGGGTAACCAGAGAAATTGGACCCCAAAAGTTGTTGTCCAATTTGTCCTGAGTACGCTGATACCCCATATATTGGGGTAAACCCCTGTTTTGGCGCACGGGAGAGCTCTGTTTTACTTTTTCGACGCAGAATTGGCTGAAATTGAGATCGGACACTATGTCGCGTTTGGAGAGCCCCTGATGTGCCTAAACAGTGGAAACGCCCCCAATTCTAACTGAAACCCTAACCCAAACACACCCCTAACCCTAATCCCAACCCTAACCATAATTCAAACACACCCTTAACCCGAACATGCCCCCAACCTTAATCCAAACCACACCCCTAACCCCAATACACCCCTAACCCTAATCCCAACCCTAACCACACCGCTAACTCCAACACACCCCTAACCCTAATCCCAACCATACCCTAACCACACCCCTAATGCTGACACACCCCTAACCCTAATCCCAACCCTAATCCCAACTGTAAATGTAATCCAAACCCTAACCCTAACTGTAGCCCTAACCCTAACTTTAGCCCCAACCCTAACCCTAACCCTAATGTGAAAATGGAAATAAATAATTTTTTTAATTTTATTGTTTTTCTCTAACTTAGGGGTGATGAAGGGGGGTTTGATTTACTTTTATAGCAGGTTTTTTAGCGGATTTTTATGATTGGCAGCTGCCACACACTAAAAGATGCTTTTTATTGCAAAAAATAGTTTTTGCGTCTCCACATTTTGAGAGCTATAATTTTTCCATATTTTGGTCCATAGAGTCATGTGAGGTCTTGTTTTTTTATGGGACGAGTTGACGTTTTAATTGGTAACATTTTTGGGCACGTGACATTTTTTGATCCGATTTTTGTGAGGCAGAATGACCAAAAACCAGCTATTCATGAATTTCTTTTTTTGGAGGGCGTTTATACCGTTCCATGTTTGATAAAATTAATAAAGCAGTTTTATTCTTCGTGTCAGTATGATTACAGCGATGCCTCATTTATATCATTTTTTCATGTGTTGGCGCTTTTATACAATAAAAACTATTTTATAGAAAAAATAATTATTTTTGCATCGCTTTATTCTGAGGTCTATAACTTTTTTATTTTTTGCTGATGATGCTGTATGGTGGGTCATTTTTTTGCGGGACAAGATGACGATTTCAGCGGTACCATGGTAATTTATATCCGTCTTTTTGATTGCGTGTTATTTCACTTTTTGTTCGGCGGTATGATAATAAAGCGTTGTTTTTTTTACGGTGTTCACTGAAGGGGTAAAATAGTGGGACAGTTTTATAGGTCGGGTCGTTACGGACGCGGCGATACTAAATATGTGTGCTTTTATTGTTTTTTTTTATTTAGAAAAAGAAATGTATTCATTGGAACAATATTTTTTTTTCATTATTTAGGAATTTTATTTTACACAAGTAAATATATATTTTTTACTTTGTCTCAGTGTGGGACATCACATTATAGTGTCAGATCACTGATCTGACACTTTGCACAGCACTGTGTCAGATCAGCGATCTGACAGGCAGTGCTCCAGGCTCTGAGCAGGCGCTTGCAAGCCACCTCTCTGCAGGACCCGGAAGGAGCCCCGCGGCCATTTTGGATCCGGGGCCTGCAGGGAGGAGACGCTCGGAGCAACGCTATCACATCGCGTTGTTCCGAGGGTCTCAGGGAAGCACGCAGAGAGCCCCCTCCCTGCGCGATGCTTCCCTATGCCGTGACCGTTCCTGACACATAGTGACCGATGCAAGGTGTAATAATCAGCTGACACCCGGCGGTGATCGGCCGCGCTCCCCCTGTGAGTGCGGCCGATCGCCTATGATGTACTATCCCGTCCCTGGGAATTAAGTCCCAGGTCACCTCTACGGGATAGTACATCATATGGGATTAGGGGTTAATAGCGACCGGACCCGGTGCCGAGTACCCCGCTGCCCTGCCCTGGTGGGCGACTCATCTTCCATCTGGTTCATGGGGACGGGGACAGCATGGGCCTGTGTGATTTCAAATGCCAGGACTGAATTTCAGCCCCAGTCCGTACCTGCCACTGAGTTGAGAACTGAACTCCGCAAACAAGCGAAGCAGCCAACCCTAACCTTCCTGCTGTGCATGAAAGCGCAGTGTTTCCAATATCTATGGATCCATCTTCTTCCACCCCTCAATAGGAAAGGCCCCAGACTGCTGGAGGAAGAGGATGGATCGAAAGGGAGATTTAAATTAGGAAGGCTGGACCACAGCCATTGGCAAGGATGGTGACGACCAATGGGAAAACCCCACTTTAGTATTTAAATGACGTGGCGTTTTTTGCATCAAAAAGAAGGGAGGAGTGCTTCCACAGTCTGAAGAACTATTGTTAGCCCCTTCAGGGCCATCAAGTTCTCCATATAAATGTGTAAGCAATTTTCACTTGCACTTTGGGGGTCACCGCTGTAACAGCTTACATAAACCCCATTCAGAAAGTTTCTGATGGGATTGAGGCAGTCCCAGGAAAAACGGTACTTGACTAAAGCAGCCATCAATTACCAACACCAATGTTGGTATCTAGTGGAGGCAAGTAGGATAGGTACTACTGCAGCAGGTCAGGGTTTTGTGCCAGAGGATTAGGCAACATCAGGTTCTGTGCAAATCAGGTTTGAGCCTTCTGTCGGATGGACTGAGGTCCACACGGTGACTGTCAGTGCTATTTGCGTAGTACAGACGTTCCCATTCTATATGAATGGATGACCGACTACTCAAATAGAGTAAGCTCACTGCACTATTGGCATTGTTCTCCACAGCCATTAAGATATACTTCAGGATGTTTCTGTATCAGTAAGGAGAGAAGTCTACAGTAATCCAAACAATAAAAATACTTCCTGACACGTAGGGACTTATGGATTCATTCAGCTCCTGGGATAGGAGCTTCCCATCACATACTCTGGAAAACTATAACTCCAGAAGTGGAAGCAGTAAGGACACTGCACACCTGACTCGCGTCCGACATTTCAAGGTGATTCTGCATAAAGACTAAATTGTTTGATTCGGGTTGGATAGACTCTTCGGAGTGGAGGCTTCTTGTCTAGATGTACTGCTGCACCCACCCACAATATTTGTATTGTGACCATAATTGTAAATTAATTCTACTTAGTGTGGCCTGCGTATTCTACGACCACTAGGGGGTGGTCTGCACTCAGCGCTTCTAGCGGGAGCCTCAGGTTACATAGCAAAGTAGGATATGTTTTCTGTCACAACTTTCCTGCTCCCTATACATGCAGTCGTACTAACAGCATCCAAGAGGAAATTAATAGAATCCGACATCATCATATTAATAAATTACAATTTATCCTATTTGACTGGACACTGCACAGAACCACTACGCTTACCCTGTATGCTGGGTATACAGTATTTTTCAGTATGTTGCCCTATTCTGTGTATACACACTGAACAGTACCACTTCTCCTGTCCTGTACAGTGGGTGCAATTCTCAGTATCTGTATTATCCTGTATATATACACACTGAACAGTACCACTTCTCCTGTCCTGTATACTGGGTGTAATTCTCAGTATCTGTATTATCCTGTATATACACTGCACAGTACCACTTCTTCTGTCCCGTATACTGGGTGTAATTCTCAGTATCTGTATTATCCTGTATATACACTGCACTGTACCACTTCTCCTGTCCTGTATACTGGGTGTAATTCTCAGTATCTGTATTATCCTGTATATATACACTGCACAGTACCAGTTCTCCTGTCCTGTATACTGGGTGTAATTCTCAGTATCTGTATTATCCTGTATATATACACACTGAACAGTACCACTTTTCCTGTCCTGTATACTGGGTGTAATTCTCAGTATCTGTATTATCCTGTATACAGTGGGGCAAAAAAGTATTTAGTCAGTCAGCAATAGTGCAAGTTCCACCACTTAAAAAGATGAGAGGCGTCTGTAATTTACATCATAGGTAGACCTCAACTATGGGAGACAAACTGAGAAAAAAAAATCCAGAAAATCACATTGTCTGTTTTTTTAACATTTTGTTTGCATATTATGGTGGAAAATAAGTATTTGGTCAGAAACAAACAATCAAGATTTCAGGCTCTCACAGACCTGTAACTTCTTCTTTAAGAGTCTCCTCTTTCCTCCACTCATTACCTGTAGTAATGGCACCTGTTTAAACTTGTTATCAGTATAAAAAGACACCTGTGCACACCCTCAAACAGTCTGACTCCAAACTCCACTATGGTGAAGACCAAAGAGCTGTCAAAGGACACCAGAAACAAAATTGTAGCCCTGCACCAGGCTGGGAAAACTGAATCTGCAATAGCCAACCAGCTTGGAGTGAAGAAATCAACAGTGGGAGCAATAATTAGAAAATGGAAGACATACAAGACCACTGATAATCTCCCTCGATCTGGGGCTCCACGCAAAATCCCACCCCGTGGGGTCAGAATGATCACAAGAACGGTGAGCAAAAATCCCAGAACCACGCGGGGGGACCTAGTGAATGAACTGCAGAGAGCTGGGACCAATGTAACAAGGCCTACCATAAGTAACACACTACGCCACCATGGACTCAGATCCTGCAGTGCCAGACGTGTCCCACTGCTTAAGCCAGTACATGTCCGGGCCCGTCTGAAGTTTGCTAGAGAGCATTTGGATGATCCAGAGGAGTTTTGGGAGAATGTCCTATGGTCTGATGAAACCAAACTGGAATTGTTTGGTAGAAACACAACTTGTCGTGTTAGGAGGTAAAAGAATACTGAGTTGCATCCATCAAACACCATACCTACTGTAAAGCATGGTGGTGGAAACATCATGCTTTGGGGCTGTTTCTCTGCAAACGGGCCAGGACGACTGATCCGGGTACATGAAAGAATGAATGGGGCCATGTATCATGAGATTTTGAGTGCAAACCTCCTTCCATCAGCAAGGGCATTGAAGATGAAACGTGGCTGGGTCTTTCAACATGACAATGATCCAAAGCACACCGCCAGGGCAACGAAGGAGTGGCTTTGTAAGAAGCATTTCAAGGTCCTGGAGTGGCCTAGCCACTCTCCAGATCTCAACCCTATAGAAAACCTTTGGAGGGAGTTGAAAGTCCGTGTTGCCAAGCGAAAAGCCAAAAACATCACTGCTCTAGAGGAGATCTGCATGGAGGAATGGGCCAACATACCAACAACAGTGTGTGGCAACCTTGTGAAGACTTACAGAAAACGTTTGACCTCTGTCATTGCCAACAAAGGATATATTACAAAGTATTGAGATGAAATTTTGTTTCTGACCAAATACTTATTTTCCACCATAATATGCAAATAAAATGTTAAAAAAACAGACAATGTGATTTTCTGGATTTTTTTTTCTCAGTTTGTCTCCCATAGTTGAGGTCTACCTATGATGTAAATTACAGACGCCTCTCATCTTTTTAAGTGGTGGAACTTGCACTATTGCTGACTGACTAAATACTTTTTTGCCCCACTGTATATACACACTGAACAGTACCACTTTTCCTGTCCTGTATACTGGGTGTAATTCTCAGTATCTGTATTATCCTGTATATATACACTGCACAGTACCACTTCTCCTTTCCTGTATACTGGGTGTAATTCTCAGTATCTGTATTATCATGTATATATATACACTGCACAGTACCACTTCTCCTGTCCCGTATACTGGGTGTAATTCTCAGTATCTGTATTATCCTGTATATATACACTGCACAGTACCACTTCTCCTGTCCCGTATACTGGGCGTAATTCTCAGTATCTGTATTATCCTGTATATATACACTGCACAGGACCACTTCTCCTGTCCCGTATACTGGGTGTAATTCTCAGTATCTGTATTATCTTGTATATATACACTGCACAGTACCACTTCTCATAGTAACATAGTAACATAGTAACATAGTTAGTAAGGCCGAAAAAAGACATTTGTCCATCCAGTTCAGCCTATATTCCATCATAATAAATACCCAGATCTACGTCCTTCTACAGAACCTAATAATTGTATGATACAATATTGTTCTGCTCCAGGAAGACATCCAGGCCTCTCTTGAACCCCTCGACTGAGTTCGCCATCACCACCTCCTCAGGCAAGCAATTCCAGATTCTCACCGCCCTAACAGTAAAGAATCCTCTTCTATGTTGGTGGAAAAACCTTCTCTCCTCCAGACGCAAAGAATGCCCCCTTGTGCCCGTCACCTTCCTTGGTATAAACAGATCCTCAGCGAGATATTTGTATTGTCCCCTTATATACTTATACATGGTTATTAGATCGCCCCTCAGTCGTCTTTTTTCTAGACTAAATAATCCTAATTTCGCTAATCTATCTGGGTATTGTAGTTCTCCCATCCCCTTTATTAATTTTGTTGCCCTCCTTTGTACTCTCTCTAGTTCCATTATATCCTTCCTGAGCACCGGTGCCCAAAACTGGACACAGTACTCCATGTGCGGTCTAACTAGGGATTTGTACAGAGGCAGTATAATGCTCTCATCATGTGTATCCAGACCTCTTTTAATGCACCCCATGATCCTGTTTGCCTTGGCAGCTGCTGCCTGGCACTGGCTGCTCCAGGTAAGTTTATCATTAACTAGGATCCCCAAGTCCTTCTCCCTGTCAGATTTACCCAGTGGTTTCCCGTTCAGTGTGTAATGGTGATATTGATTCCCTCTTCCCATGTGTATAACCTTACATTTATCATTGTTAAACCTCATCTGCCACCTTTCAGCCCAAGTTTCCAACTTATCCAGATCCATCTGTAGCAGAATACTATCTTCTCTTGTATTAACTGCTTTACATAGTTTTGTATCATCTGCAAATATCGATATTTTACTGTGTAAACCTTCTACCAGATCATTAATGAATATGTTGAAGAGAACAGGTCCCAATACTGACCCCTGCGGTACCCCACTGGTCACAGCGACCCAGTTAGAGACTATACCATTTATAACCACCCTCTGCTTTCTATCACTAAGCCAGTTACTAACCCATTTACACACATTTTCCCCCAGACCAAGCATTCTCATTTTGTGTACCAACCTCTTGTGCGGCACGGTATCAAACGCTTTGGAAAAATCGAGATATACCACGTCCAATGACTCACCGTGGTCCAGTCTATAGCTTACCTCTTCATAAAAACTGATTAGATTGGTTTGACAGGAGCGATTTCTCATAAACCCATGCTGATATGGAGTTAAACAGTTATTCTCATTGAGATAATCCAGAATAACATCCCTCAGAAACCCTTCAAATATTTTACCAACAATAGAGGTTAGACTTACTGGCCTATAATTTCCAGGTTCACTTTTAGAGCCCTTTTTGAATATTGGCACCACATTTGCTATGCGCCAGTCCTGCGGAACAGACCCTGTCGCTATAGAGTCACTAAAAATAAGAAATAATGGTTTATCTATTACATTACTTAGTTCTCTTAGTACTCGTGGGTGTATGCCATCCGGACCCGGAGATTTATCTATTTTAATCTTATTTAGCCGGTTTCGCACCTCTTCTTGGGTTAGATTGGTGACCCTTAATATAGGGTTTTCATTGTTTCTTGGGATTTCACCTAGCATTTCATTTTCCACCGTGAATACCGTGGAGAAGAAGGTGTTTAATATGTTAGCTTTTTCCTCGTCATCTACAACCATTCTTTCCTCACTATTTTTTAAGGGGCCTACATTTTCAGTTTTTATTCTTTTACTATTGATATAGTTGAAGAACAGTTTGGGATTAGTTTTACTCTCCTTAGCAATGTGCTTCTCTGTTTCCTTTTTGGCAGCTTTAATTAGTTTTTTAGATAAAGTATTTTTCTCCCTATAGTTTTTTAGAGCTTCAATGGTGCCATCCTGCTTTAGTAGTGCAAATGCTTTCTTTTTACTGTTAATTGCCTGTCTTACTTCTTTGTTTAGCCACATTGGGTTTTTCCTATTTCTAGTCCTTTTATTCCCACAAGGTATAAACCGCTTACACTGCCTATTTAGGATGTTCTTAAACATTTCCCATTTATTATCTGTATTCTCATTTCTGAGGATATTGTCCCAGTCTACCAGATTAAGGGCATCTCTAAGCTGTTCAAACTTTGCCTTCCTAAAGTTCAATGTTTTTGTGACTCCCTGACAAGTCCCCCTAGTGAAAGACAGGTGAAACTGCACAATATTGTGGTCGCTATTTCCTAAATGCCCAACCACCTGCAGATTTGTTATTCTGTCAGGTCTATTAGATAGTATTAGGTCTAAAAGTGCTGCTCCTCTGGTTGGATTCTGCACCAATTGTGAAAGATAATTTTTCTTGGTTATTAGCAGAAACCTGTTGCCTTTATGGGTTTCACAGGTTTCTGTTTCCCAGTTAATATCCGGGTAGTTAAAGTCCCCCATAACCAGGACCTCATTATGGGTTGCAGCTTCATCTATCTGCTTTAGAAGTAGACTTTCCATGCTTTCTGTTATATTTGGGGGTTTGTAACAGACCCCAATGAGAATTTTGTTACCATTTTTCCCTCCATGAATTTCAACCCATATGGACTCGACATCCTCATTCCCTTCGCTAATATCCTCCCTTAAAGTGGACTTTAGACAAGACTTTACATAGAGACAAACCCCTCCTCCTCTCCGATTTTTACGATCCTTTCTAAACAGACTGTAACCCTGTAAGTTAACTGCCCAGTCATAGCTTTCATCTAACCATGTCTCGGTTATTCCCACTATGTCAAAGTTACCTGTAGATATTTCTGCTTCTAGTTCTTCCATCTTGTTTGTCAGGCTTCTGGCGTTTGCGAGCATGCAGTTTAGAGGATTTTGTTTTGTTCCAATCTCCTCACTGTGGATTGTTTTAGAAATGTTCTTACCTCCCTTCTGAGTATGTTTTCCTGGGTCGTCTTTGTTCGAGTCTAATGTTTTTCTTCCCGTCCCCTCTTCTTCTAGTTTAACGCCCTCCTGATGAGTGTAGCGAGTCTTCTGGCGAATGTGTGTTTCCCAGGTTTGTTGAGGTGTAGTCCGTCTCTGGCGAGGAGTCCATCATACCAGTAATTCACACCGTGGTCCAGGAATCCAAATCCTTGTTGTCTGCACCATCGTCTTAGCCAGTTGTTTGCATCAAGGATCCTGTTCCATCTCCTGGTGCCATGCCCGTCTACTGGAAGGATAGAAGAAAAAACTACCTGTGCATCCAGTTCCTTTACTTTCTTCCCCAACTCTTCAAAGTCCTTGCAGATTGTCGGTAGGTCCTTCCTTGCCGTGTCATTGGTGCCAACATGTATCAGAAGAAATGGGTGGACGTCCTTGGAGCTGAAGAGCTTTGGTATCCTATCGGTCACATCTTTGATCATCGCACCTGGAAGGCAGCATACTTCTCTTGCAGTTATGTCCGGTCTGCAGATGGCTGCTTCGGTGCCTCTCAGTAGTGAGTCTCCCACCACCACCACTCTTCGTTGCTTCTTGGCTGTACTTTTTGCTGTCACTTGTTGCTGTGTGCCCTTTTCTTTTTTGCTTGCTGGTATTGCTTCATTCTTAGGTGTGCCATCTTCATCCTCTACAAAGATTTGATATCGGTTCTTCAGTTGTGTGGTTGGTGATTTCTCCATGGTCTTCTTGCTTCTTTTGGTCACATGCTTCCACTCATCTGCTTTTGGAGGTTCTCTGACACTTTTTGCACCTTCTGTGACCAGTAGAGATGCTTCTGTTCTGTCTAGAAAGTCTTCATTCTCTTTGATGAGTTTCAAAGTTGCTATTCTTTCTTCCAGACCCCGCACCTTTTCTTCTAAAAGGGCCACTAGTCTACACTTCTGACAGGTGAAATTGGATTCTTCTTCTGGTCGATCTGTGAACATGTAGCACATGCTGCAGCTCACCATGTAGGTTGTCACATCTGCCATGTTGCTCCTAGATCCTGCTGACTTGCTGTGTGTTTTCCTTCTTGTGTAATCTACTCAGCCAAGCTCTCTTGCAATAATGTCCTACAGGCAATAATGTCCTGTTCTGTATACTGGGTGTAATTCTCAGTATCTGCATTATCCTGTATATTTACACTGCACAGTACCACTTCTCCTGTCCTGTATACTGGGTGTAATTCTCAGTATCTGTATTATCCTGTATATACACACTGCACAATACCACTTCTCCTGTTCTGTGTACTGGGTGTAATTCTCAGTATCTGTATTATCCTGTATATATACACTGCACAGTACCACTTCTCCTGTCCTGTATACTGGGTGCAATTCTCAGTATCTGTATTATTCTGCATATATACACTGCACAGTACCACTTCTTCTGTCCTGTATACTGGGTGTAATTCTCAGTATCTGTATTATCCTGTATATATACACTGCACAGTACCACTTCTGTCCTGTATACTGGGTGTAATTCTCAATATCTGTATTATCCTGTGTATATACACTGCACAGTACCACTTCTCCTGTCCTGTATACTGGGTGTAATTTTCAGTATCTGTATTATCCTGTATGTATACACACCACAGTACCACTTCTCATGTCCTGTATACTGGGTGTAATTCTCAGTATCTGTATTATTCTGTAGTTATACACTGCACAGTACCACTTCTCCTGTCCTGTATACTGGGTGTAATTCTCAATATCTGTATTATCCTGTGTATATACACTGCACTGTACCACTTCTCCTGTCCTGTATACTGGGTGTAATTCTCAGTATCTGTATTATCCTGTATATTTACACTGCACAGTACCACTTCACCTGTCCTGTATACTGGGTGTAATTCTCAGTATCTGTATTATTCTGTATATATACACTGCACAGTACCACTTTCCCTGCCCTGTATACTGGGTGTGAATCTCAGTATCTGTATTATGCTGTATGCATACACTGCACAGTACCACTTCTCCTGTCCTGTATACTGGGTGTAATTCTCAGTATCTGTATTATCCTGTATATATACACACTGAACAGTACCACTTTTCCTGTCCTGTATACTGGGTGTAATTCTCAGTATCTGTATTATCCTGTATATATACACACTGAACAGTACCACTTTTCCTGTCCTGTATACTGGGTGTAATTCTCAGTATCTGTATTATCCTGTATATATACACTGCACAGTACCACTTCTCCTTTCCTGTATACTGGGTGTAATTCTCAGTATCTGTATTATCATGTATATATATACACTGCACAGTACCACTTCTCCTGTCCCGTATACTGGGTGTAATTCTCAGTATCTGTATTATCCTGTATATATACACTGCACAGTACCACTTCTCCTGTCCCGTATACTGGGCGTAATTCTCAGTATCTGTATTATCCTGTATATATACACTGCACAGGACCACTTCTCCTGTCCCGTATACTGGGTGTAATTCTCAGTATCTGTATTATCTTGTATATATACACTGCACAGTACCACTTCTCCTGTTCTGTATACTGGGTGTAATTCTCAGTATCTGTATTATCCTGTATATTTACACTGCACAGTACCACTTCTCCTGTCCTGTATACTGGGTGTAATTCTCAGTATCTGTATTATCCTGTATATACACACTGCACAATACCACTTCTCCTGTTCTGTGTACTGGGTGTAATTCTCAGTATCTGTATTATCCTGTATATATACACTGCACAGTACCACTTCTCCTGTCCTGTATACTGGGTGCAATTCTCAGTATCTGTATTATTCTGCATATATACACTGCACAGTACCACTTCTTCTGTCCTGTATACTGGGTGTAATTCTCAGTATCTGTATTATCCTGTATATATACACTGCACAGTACCACTTCTGTCCTGTATACTGGGTGTAATTCTCAATATCTGTATTATCCTGTGTATATACACTGCACAGTACCACTTCTCCTGTCCTGTATACTGGGTGTAATTTTCAGTATCTGTATTATCCTGTATGTATACACACCACAGTACCACTTCTCATGTCCTGTATACTGGGTGTAATTCTCAGTATCTGTATTATTCTGTAGTTATACACTGCACAGTACCACTTCTCCTGTCCTGTATACTGGGTGTAATTCTCAATATCTGTATTATCCTGTGTATATACACTGCACTGTACCACTTCTCCTGTCCTGTATACTGGGTGTAATTCTCAGTATCTGTATTATCCTGTATATTTACACTGCACAGTACCACTTCTCCTGTCCTGTATACTGGGTGTAATTCTCAGTATCTGTATTATCCTGTATATACACTGCACAGTACCACTTCTCCTTCCTGTATACTGGGTTTAATTCTCAGTATCTGTATTATCCTGTATATTTACACTGCACAGTACCACTTCTTCCTGTATACTGGGTTTAATTCTCAGTATCTGTATTATCCTGTATATGTACACTGCACTGTACCACTTCTCCTGTCCTGTATACTGGGTGTAATTCTCAGTATCTGTATTATCCTGTATATACACACTGCACAGTACCACTTCTCCTGTTCTGTGTACTGGGTGTAATTCTCAGTATCTGTATTATCCTGTATATTTACACTGCACAGTACCACTTCTCCTGTCCTGTATACTGGGTGTAATTCTCAGTATCTGTATTATCCTGTATATATACACTGCACAGTACCACTTCTCCTTCCTGTATACTGGGTGTAATTCTCAGTATCTGTATTATCCTGTATATATACACTGCACAGTACCACTTCTCCTTCCTGTATACTGGGTGTAATTCTCAATATCTGTATTATCCTGTATATACACTGCACAGTACCACTTCACCTGTCCTGTATACTGGGTGTGAATCTCAGTATCTGTATTATCCTGTATGCATACACTGCACAGTACCACTTCTCCTGTCCTGTGTGCTGGGTTTCATTCTCAGTATCTGTATTATCCTGTATATATACACTGCACAGTACCACTTCTCCTGTCCTGTATACTGGGTGTAATTCTCAGTATCTGTATTATTCTGTATATATACACTGCACAGTACCACTTCTTCTGTCCTGTATACTGGGTGTAATTCTCAGTATCTGTATTATCCTGTGTATATACACTGCACTGTACCACTTCTCCTGTCCTGTATACTGGGTGTAATTCTCAGTATCTGTATTATCCTGTATATACACACTGCACAGTACCACTTCTCCTGTTCTGTGTACTGGGTGTAATTCTCAGTATCTGTATTATCCTGTATATTTACACTGCACAGTACCACTTCTCCTGTCCTGTATACTGGGTGTAATTCTCAGTATCTGTATTATCCTGTATATATACACTGCACAGTACCACTTCTCCTTCCTGTATACTGGGTGTAATTCTCAGTATCTGTATTATCCTGTATATTTACACTGCACAGTACCACTTCTCCTGTCCTGTATACTGGGTGTAGTTCTCAGTATCTGTATTATCCTGTATATATACACTGCACAGTACCACTTCTCCTGTCCTGTATACTGGGTGTAATTCTCAGTATCTGTATTATCCTGTATATATACACTGCACAGTACCACTTCTCCTTCCTGTATACTGGGTGTAATTCTCAATATCTGTATTATCCTGTATATACACTGCACAGTACCACTTCACCTGTCCTGTATACTGGGTGTGAATCTCAGTATCTGTATTATCCTGTATGCATACACTGCACAGTACCACTTCTCCTGTCCTGTGTACTGGGTTTCATTCTCAGTATCTGTATTATCCTGTATATATACACTGCACAGTACCACTTCTCCTGTCCTGTATACTGGGTGTAATTCTCAGTATCTGTATTATTCTGTATATATACACTGCACAGTACCACTTCTCCTGTCCTGTATACTGGGTGTAATTCTCAGTATCTGTATTATTATGTATATATACACTGCACAGTACCACTTCTCCTGTCCTGTATACTGGGTGTAATTCTCAGTATCTGTATTATCCTGTATATACACTGCACTGTACCACTTCTCCTATCCTGTATACTGGGTGTAATTTTCAGTATCTGTATTATCCTGTATACACTGCACAGTACCACTTCTCCTGTTCTGTGTACTGGGTGTAATTCTCAGTATCTGTATTATCCTGTATATTTACACTGCACAGTACCACTTCTCCTGTCCTTTATACTGGGTGTAATTCTCAGTATCTGTATTATCCTGTATATATACACTGCACAGTACCACTTCACCTTCCTGTATACTGGGTGTAATTCTCAGTATCTGTATTATCCTGTATATATACACTGCACAGTACCACTTCTCCTTCCTGTATACTGGGTGTAATTCTCAGTATCTGTATTATCCTGTATATATACACTGCACAGTACCACTTCTCCTTCCTGTATACTGGGTGTAATTCTCAATATCTGTATTATCCTGTATATACACTGCACAGTACCACTTCACCTGTCCTGTATACTGGGTGTAATTCTCAGTATCTGTATTATTCTGTATATATACACTGCACAGTACCACTTTCCCTGTCCTGTATACTGGGCGTGAATCTCAGTATCTGTATTATCCTGTATGCATACACTGCACAGTACCACTTCTCCTGTCCTGTGTACTGGGTTTCATTCTCAGTATCTGTATTATCCTGTATATATACACTGCACAGTACCACTTCTCCTGTCCTGTATACTGGGTGTAATTCTCAGTATCTGTATTATTCTGTATATATACACTGCACAGTACCACTTCTTCTGTCCTGTATACTGGGTGTAATTTTCAGTATCTGTATTATCCTGTATATACACTGCACAGTACCACTTCTCCTGTCCTGTACACTGGGTGTAATTCTCAGTATCTGTATTATCCTGTATATACACTGCACAGTACCACTTCTCCTGTCCTGTATACTGGGTGTAATTTTCAGTATCTGTATTATCCTGTATATATACACTGCACAGTACCACTGCTGTCCTGTATACTGGGTGTAATTCTCAATATCTGTATTATCCTGTGTATATACACTGCACTGTACCACTTCTCATGTCCTGTATACTGGGTGTAATTCTCAGTATCTGTATTATTCTGTAGATATACACTGCACAGTACCACTTCTCCTGTATACTGGGTGTAATTCTCAGTATCTGTATTAGGCCGCCGTCACACATGCGAGTTTTACGGACGTAAGAGCGCAGAATCTACGTCCGTAAAACTCGCAAAAAATACGGCACAATTATTCTCTATGCCCCTGCTCCTATTTGCCGTATTTTACTGATCAGTATTATACGGCTTTCTACGGCCGTACAAAATCGCAGCATGCTGCGTTTGTCACCGTACTGCGCAAGAAATACGCCAATGAAAGTCTATGGAAGCGTGAAAAATACGGATTACACACGGACAAGCAGTGTGACTTGCGAGAAATACGCAGCGCTGTTAGAGAGAAAAGCCGGTAATTCAGTGCGGTGTACAGTAAAATCACACTGACAGCTTACAGTCCAATAGATATAATAAATGTGTACACATAGAATAGGTATATATATATATATATGTCAGTGAGACACATATATGTATATATATTAATATTTATTCCAGCGCTATACAGCTTGAAAGCCGGTAATTCAATTACCGGCTTTTTCCTTCTCCTTCATAAAACCCGACATGATTTGAGACATGGTTTACATACAGTAAACCATGTCTTCTCTCCATTTTTTTTGCAGATTCCACACTACTAATGTCAGTAGTGTGTATCTGCAAAATTTGGCCGTTCTAGCTCTTAAAATAAAGGGTTAACTGGCGGAAAAAATTGGCGTGGGCTCCCGCGCAATTTTCTCCGCCAGAGTAGTAAAGCCAGTGACTGAGGGCAGATATTAATAGCCTGGAGAGGGTCCACGGTTATTGGCCCCCCCCTGGCTAAAAATATCTGCCCCCAGCCACCCCAGAACAGGCACATCTGGAAGATGCGCCTATTCTGGCACTTGGCCACTCTCTTCCCATTCCCGTGTAGCGGTGGGATATGGGGTAATGAAGGGTTAATGCCACCTTGCTATTGTAAGGTGACATTAAGCCTAATTAATAATGGAGAGGCGTCAATTATGACACCTATCCATTATTAATCCAATTGTAGTGAAGGGTTAAATAAAACACAAACACATTCTTTAAAATTATTTTAATGAAATAAAAACAATGGTTGTTGTAGTATTTTATTCAACGCCCAATCCAGTCACTGAAGACCCTCGTTCTGTGAGTAAAGAAACATAATAAACCAACAATATACTTACCCTCCGCAGATCTGTAACGTCCAACGATGTAAATCCTTCTGAAGGGGTTAAAACATTTTGCAGCAAGGAGCTGTGCTAATGCAGGCTGCTCCTCGCTGCAAAACCCCAGGGAATGAGGCTAAAAATAGATCAATGATCTATATTTAGCATCATTTGCGGTGAGGCGCCCTCTGCTGGCTGTTCATAGATCGTGGGAAATTACCTAGAAAGCCAGGGAGCCAGGGAGCTTTCTAGGTAATTTCCCACGATCTATGAACAGCCAGCAGAGGGCGCCTCACCGCAAATGATGCTAAATATAGATCATTGATCTATTTTTAGCCTCATTCCCTGGGGTTTTGCAGCGAGGAGCAGCCTGCATTAGCACAGCTCCTTGCTGCAAAATGTTTTAACCCCTTCAGAAGGATTTACATCGTTGGACGTTACAGATCTGCGGAGGGTAAGTATATTGTTGGTTTATTATGTTTCTTTACTCACAGAACGAGGGTCTTCAGTGACTGGATTGGGCGTTGAATAAAATACTACAACAACCATTGTTTTTATTTCATTAAAATAATTTTAAAGAATGTGTTTGTGTTTTATTTAACCCTTCACTACAATTGGATTAATAATGGATAGGTGTCATAATTGACGCCTCTCCATTATTAATTAGGCTTAATGTCACCTTACAATAGCAAGGTGGCATTAACCCTTCATTACCCCATATCCCACCGCTACACGGGAATGGGAAGAGAGTGGCCAAGTGCCAGAATAGGCGCATCTTCCAGATGTGCCTGTTCTGGGGTGGCTGGGGGCAGATATTTTTAGCCAGGGGGGGGCCAATAACCGTGGACCCTCTCCAGGCTATTAATATCTGCCCTCAGTCACTGGCTTTACTACTCTGGCGGAGAAAATTGCGCGGGAGCCCACGCCAATTTTTTCCGCCAGTTAACCCTTTATTTTAAGAGCTAGAACGGCCAAATTTTGCAGATACACACTACTGACATTAGTAGTGTGGAATCTGCAAAAAAAATGGAGAGAAGACATGGTTTACTGTATGTAAACCATGTCTCAAATCATGTCGGGTTTTATGAAGGAGAAAGAAAAAGCCGGTAATTGAATTACCGGCTTTCAAGCTGTATAGCGCTGGAATAAGTATTAATATATATACATATATGTGTCTACTGACATATATATATATATATATATATATTCTTTTCTTTTTGGGACACATGGATCACTTCTATAGCGGTATGTTGGTTTTGCAAGCCTGCGAGAAAACCACGCAGTACGGATGCCATACGGATTACATACGGAGGATGCCATGCGCAAAAAACGCTGACACAGCCTGCCTACGGAGGAGCAACGGACCATTTTTTGGGGGACTTTTCAGCGTATTACGGCCGTAATATACGGACCGTATTGTTTTACGCTGTGTGTGACGCCGGCCTTATCCTGTATACACTGCACTGTACCACTTCTCCTGTCCTGTTTACTGGGTGTAATTCTCAGTATCTGTATAATCCTGTATATTTACACTGCACAGTACAACTTCTCCTGCCCTGTATACTGGGTGTAATTCTCAGTATCTGTATTATCCTGTATATACACACTGCACAGTACCACTTCTCCTTCCTATATACTGGGTTTAATTCTCAGTATCTGTATTATCCTGTATATGTACACTGCACAGTGCCACTTCTCCTGTCCTGTATACTGGGTGTAATTCTCAGTATCTGTATTATCCTGTATATACACATTGCACAGTACCACTTCTCCTGTCCTGTATACTGGGTGTAATTTTCAGTATCTGTATAATCCTGTATATTTACACTGCACAGTACCACTTCTCCTGTCCTGTATACTGGGTGTAATTCTCAGTATCTGTATTATCCTGTATATATACACTGCACAGTATCACTTCTCCTGCCCTGTATACTGGGTGTAATTCTCAGTATCTGTATTATCCTGTATATATACACTGCACGGTGCCACTTCTCCTGTCCTGTATACTGGGTGTAATTCTCAGTATCTGTATTATCCTGTATATACACTGCACAGTACCACTTCTCCTGTCCTGTATACTGGGTGTAATTCTCAGTATCTGTATTATCCTGTATATACACATTGCACAGTACCACTTCTCCTGTCCTGTATACTGGGTGTAATTCTCAGTATCTGTATTATCCTGTATATTTACACTGCACAGTACCACTTCTCCTTCCTGTATACTGGGTGTAATTCTCAGTATCTGTATTATCCTGTATATACTCTGCACAGTACCACTTCTCCAGCCGTGTATACTGGGTGTAATTCTCAGTATCAGTATTATCCTGTATATGTACACTGCACAGTACCACTTCTCCTGCCCTGTATGCTGGGTGTAATTATCAGTATCTGTATTATTCTGTATATATACACTGCACAGTACCTCTTCTCCTGTCCTGTATACTGGGTGTAATTCTCAGTATCTGTATTATCCTGTATATACACACTGCACAGTACCACTTCTCCTTCCTGTATACTGGGTGTAATTCTCAGTATCTGTATTATCCTGTATATATACACTGCACAGTACCACTTCTCCTTCCTGTATACTGGGTGTAATTCTCAATATCTGTATTATCCTGTATATACACTGCACAGTACCACTTCACCTGTCCTGTATACTGGGTGTAATTCTCAGTATCTGTATTATTCTGTATATATACACTGCACAGTACCACTTTCCCTGTCCTGTATACTGGGTGTGAATCTCAGTATCTGTATTATCCTGTATGCATATACTGCACAGTACCACTTCTCCTGTCCTGTATACTGGGTGTAATTCTCAGTATCTGTATTATTCTGCATATATACACTGCACAGTACCACTTTCCCTGTCCTGTATACTGGGTGTGAATCTTAGTATCTGTATTATCCTGTATGCATACACTGCACAGTACCACTTCTCCTGTCCTGTATACTGGGTGTAATTCTCAGTATCTGTATTATCCTGTATATACACACTGCACAGTACCACTTCTCCTGTCCTGTATACTGGGTGTAATTTTCAGTATCTGTATTATCCTGTATATATACACTGCACAGTACCACTTCTCCTGTCCTGTATACTGGGTGTAATTTTCAGTATCTGTATTATCCTGTATATATACACTGCACAGTACCACTTCTCCTGTCCTGTATACTGGGTGTAATTCTCAGTGTCTGTATTATCCTGTATGTATACACACCGCAGTACCATTTCTCCTGTTCTGTATACTAGGTGTAATTTTCAGTATCTGTATTATCCTGTATATATACACTGCACAGTACCACTTCTGTCCTCTATACTGGGTGTAATTCTCAAAATCTGTATTATCCTGTGTATATACACTGCACTGTACCACTTCTCCTGTCCTGTATACTGGGTGTAATTCTCAGTGTCTCTATTATCCTGTATGTATACACACCACAGTACCACTTCTCCTGTCCTGTATACTGGGTGTAACTCTCAGTATCCGTATTATTCTGTAGATATACACTGCACAGTACCACTTCTCCTGTATACTGGGTGTACTTCTCAATATCTGTATTATCCTGTGTATATACACTGCACTGTACCACTTCTGTCCTGTATGCTGGGTGTAATTATCAGTGTCTGTATTATCCTGTGTATATACACTGCACAGTACCACTTTTTCTGTGTTGTATACTGGGTGTAATTCTCAGTATCTGTATTATCTTGTATATATACACTGCACAGTACCACTCCTCCTGTCCTGTATACTTGGGGTAATTCTCAGTATCTGTATTTTTCTGTATATATACACTGCACAGTACCACTTCTCCTGCCCTGTATACTGGGTGTAATTCTCAGTATCTGTATTATCCTGTATATATACACTGCACAGTACCACTTCTCCTGTCCTGTATACTGGGTGTAATTCTCAGTATCTGTATTATCCTGTATGTATACACTGCACAGTATCACTTTTCCTGTCCTGTATACTGGGTGTAATTCTCAATATCTGTATTATCCTGTATATACACACTGCACAGTACCACTTCTGTCCTGTATACTGGGTGTAAGTCTCAATATCTGTATTATCCTGTATATACACTGCCCAGTACAACTTCTCCTGTACTGTATACTGGGTGTAATTCTCAGTATCTGTATTATCCTGTATATATACACTGCACAGTACCACTTCTCCTGTCCTGTGTACTGGGTTTCATTCTCAGTATCTGTATTATCCTGTATATATACCCTGCACAGTACCACTTCTCCTGTCCTGTATACTGGGTGTAATTCTCAGTATCTGTATTATACTGTATGTATACACTGCACAGTACCACTTCTCCTGTCCTGTATACTGGGTGTAATTCTCAGTATCTGTATTATTCTGTAGATATACACTGCACAGTACCACTTCTCCTGTCCTGTATACTGGGTGTAAATCTCAATATCTGTATTATCCTGTATATACGCACTGCACAGTACCACTTCTCCTGCCCTGTATACTGGGTGTAATTCTCAGTATCTGTATTATCCTGTATACACTGCACAGTACCACTTCTCCTGTCCTGTATACTGGGTGTCATTCTCAGTATCTGTACTATTCTGTATATATACACTGCACAGTACCACTTTTCCTGTCTTGTATACTGGGTGTCATTCTCAGTATCTGTATTATCCTGTATATATACACTGCACAGTACCACTACTCCTGTCCTGTATACTGGATGTAATTCTCAGTATCTGTATTATCCTTTATATACACTGCACAGTACCACTTCTCCTGTCCTGTGTACTGTGTTTAATTCTCAGTATCTGTATTATTCTGTATATATACACTGCACAGTACCGCTTCTCCTGTCCTGTATACTGCATGTAATTCTCAGTATCTGTATTATCCTGTATATACACTGCCCAGTACCACTTCTCCTGTCCTGTATACTGGGTGTAATTCTCAGTATCTTTATTATCCTGCATATATACACTGCACACTACCACTTCTCCTGTCCTGTATACTGGGTGTAATTCTCAGTATCTGTATTATCCTGTATGTATACACACCACAGTACCACTTCTCCTCTCCTGTATACTGGGGGTAATTCTCAGTATCTGTATTATTCTGTAGATATTCACTGCACAGTACCACTTCTCCTGTCCTGTATACTGGGTGTAATTCTCAATATCTGTATTATCCTGTATATACACTCTGGACAGTACCACTTCTCCTGCCCTGTATACTGGATGTAATTCTCAGTATCTGTATTATCCTGTATACACTGCACAGTACCACTTCTCCTGTCCTGTATACTGGGTGTAATTCTCAGTATCTGTATTATCCTGTATATATACACTGCACAGTACCACATCTCCTGTCCTGTATACTGGGTGTCATTCTCAGTATCTGTACTATTCTGTATATATACACTGCACAGTACCACTTTAACTGTCTTGTATACTGGGTGTCATTCTCAGTTTCTGTACTATTCTGCATATATTCAGTGCAAAGTACAAGTTCTCCTGTCCTGTATAGTGGGTGTAATTCTCGGTATCTGTACTATTCTGTATATATACACTGCACAGTACCACTTTTCCTGTCTTGTATATTGGGTGTGATTCTCAGTATCTGTATTATCCTGTATATATACACACTGCACAGTACCACTACTCCTGTCCTGTATACCGGATGTAATTCTCAGTATCTGTATTATCCTGTATATACACTGCACAGTACCACTTCTCCTGTCTTGTATACTGTGTTTAATTCTCAGTATCTGTATTATTCTGTATATATATACTGCACAGTACCGCTTCTCCTGTCCTGTATACTGGATGTAATTCTCAGTATCTGTATTATCCTGTATATACACTGCACAGTACCACTTCTCCTGTCCTGTATACTGGGTGTAATTCTCAGTATCTTTATTATCCTGTATATATACCGGTACACTGCACAGTACCACTTCTCCTGTCCTGTATACTGGGTGTAATTCTCAGTATCTGTATTATCCTGTATGTATACACACCACAGTACCACTTCTCCTATCCTGTATACTGGGGGTAATTCTCAGTATCTGTATTATTTTGTAGATATACACTGCACAGTACCACTTCTCCTGTCCTGTATACTGGGTGTAATTCTCAATATCTGTATTATCCTGTATATACACACTGGACAGTACCACTTCTCCTGCCCTGTATACTGGATGTAATTTTCAGTATCTGTATTATCCTGTATACACTGCACAGTACCACTTCTCCTGTCCTGTTTACTGGGTGTCATTCTCAGTATCTGTACTATTCTGTATATATACACTGCAAAGTCCTCGGCCGAGATGAGGGGAGTTGGAGGTGGCAGTTGTTGTGAATTCTGTGGCAGAGCTCCCTCCTGTGGTCACAAGTGGTACTTCGGCTGATTCTCTCTGTGAGCTTCCGTTGGTGGAGGAAAGTGGTACTGCGGCTTCTGAGTTTCCTTCCTCAGGTGATGTGGTGAAGTCGTTAGGTGCTGCTCTATTTAACTCCACCTAGTGCTTTGATCCTGGCCTCCAGTCAATGTTCTAGTATTGGACCTGTTTCCTCCTGGATCGTTCCTGTGGCCTGCTGCTCTGCATAGCTAAGTTCTGCTTTGCTATTTTGTTTGCTGTTTTTTTTCTGTCCGGCTTGTCTTTGTTTTTTCTTGCTTGCTGGAAGCTCTGGGACGCAGAGGGTGTACCTCCGTGCCGTTAGTTCGGTACGGAGGGTCTTTTTGCCCCCTTTGCGTGTTTTTTGTAGGGTTTTGTGCTGACCGCAAAGTTACCTTTCCTATCCTCGCTCTGTTCAGAAAGTCGGGCCTCACTTTGCCAAATCTATTTCATCTCTACGTTTGTCTTTTCATCATTATATGTGGGGGCTGCCTTTTCCTTTGGGGTATTTCTCTGAGGCAAGGTAGGCTTATTTTCTATCTTCAGGCTAGCTAGTTTCTCAGGCTGTGCCGAGTTGCATAGGGAGCGTTAGGCGCAATCCACGGCTGCCTCTAGTGTGGTTGGAGAGGATTAGGGATTGCGGTCAGCAGAGTTCCCACGTCTCAGAGCTCGTTCTATGTTTTTGGGTTATTGTCAGGTCACTGTATGTGCTCTGACCTCTATGTCCATTGTGGTACTGAATTACCTTATCACAACAGGCAGTGGTGGGAGGAGGAGAAAGTTGAATATGCTGAACAGTTGTTTTGGGTTGTAGGATAATGAAGATATAAGGCTTGTGAAATAGGTCTGTTTAGCGGAGGTGAAGGCTAATTTGAAAGCAAGTGTAGCTTGTTTGAAGGCAAGTCGTCTGGCAGGCGTGTTTTCTTGCAACGCCGCTCCGCGACCCTGGATGCTTGTTGACGTTTTTTGGTGAGATTGTTAAGCCCGGGTTGCCTATTGATTTGTCGCACTTTGCCATGCATGAGAGGGGCAACTGAGTCTATGGCTGATGTGAGGGTAGTGTTATACAAAGCTGTGGCGCTGTCCGTGTTGTGGAGTGAAGATATGGAGGACAGAGGTAGAAGAGAGTCTGAGAGTCTGTGAATGTCTAGGTGTGCAAGGTTTCTGCAAAGATGTGCTAGCGGCTGGACATGGGGGTGGGTGGGAAGGACAAGGATGAGAAGGTGAGTAGATGGTGGTCAGATAGGGGGAAGGGAGAGGTTGTGAGATTAGATAGGGAACAGAGGCGGGTGAAGATGAGGTCTAGTGAATGTCCGTCTGTGTGGGTGGCTGTGGAGGACCACTGAGTAAGTCCAAAGGATGAGGTAAGAGACAGGAGTTTGGAAGCTGCTGGCTGGCAGGTGTCAGTAGGGATATTAAAGTCACCCATGATGATGGTGGGTATGTCAGCAGAGAGAAAGTGAAGAAGCCAGGTGGAGAATCTGTAATATCCTGTATGTATACACTGCACAGTACCACTTCTCCTGTCCTGTATACTGGGAGTAATTCTCAGTATCTGCATTATGCTGTATATACTCTGCACAGTACCACTTCTGTCCTGTATGGTGGTTGCAATTCTCATTATGTTGCTCAGTAACTGTACTGCACTGCACATTATAATTTATCTTATTCTGTAAGTACGAGAAGCACAGTACCACTTTTTTGTTGGCCTTTATGCAGGATGTAATATTTTGTTGAGCGGATGTTGTTGGAGCCAGTGGGTGGAGATGAAGATATCGATATATTTTACTGTGGGAATGGAACAAATGCAGCCCTGAAATTTCCGATGTTTGGGAGGAAACAGATTTTACTTCAGATGAGAAGAGGTTTTTCCAGGACAACACTGAGACATTGCTGAGCTATGGCATCTTTACCCATATTATTATTATTATTATTTATTGTTATAGCGCCATTTATTCCATGGCGCATTACATGTAAGGAGGGGTATACATAATAAAAACAATTAAAATAATCTTAAACAATACAAGTCATAACTGGTACAGGAGGAGAGAGGACCCTGCCCGCGAAGGCTCACAATCTACAAGGGATGGGTGAGAATACAGTAGGTGAGGCTAGAGCTGATGCCACATTACTGATCTTACTGTAGATGCGATATGTTATGGGAATTCATTATGCAACCATTACTACAAAGATTAACTTCAGCAGCTTTCTTGACTTTAAGCCACTAATTAGTCACATACAACTGCTAACAATCTGTAAAAGGGAGCACATACTTTTACCAAGAAGTCAGTTCTGTTATTAAGCTGGAGTCACACATAACGATATCATTAACGAAATCGTTGCAACGTCACGCTTTTGGTGACGTAGCAACGATCCCGCTAACGATCTCGTTATGTGTGACAGCGACCAACGATCAGGCCCCTGCTGGGAGATCGTTGGTCGTTGGGGAATGATCAGGACCATTTTTTGGTCGCTGATCACCCGCTGTCATCGCTGGATCGGCGTGTGTGACGCCGAACCAGCGATGTGTTCACTTGTAACCAGGGTAAATATCGGGTTACTAAGCGCAGGGCCGTGCTTAGTAACCCGATATTTACCCTGGTTACCATTGTAAAAGTTAAAAAAAAAAAACAGTACATGCTCACATTCTGATGTCTGTCACGTCCCCCGGCGTCCACAGGGTTAAAACTGCTTTCGGCAGGAGCGCTGCTAATGCACGCGCTCTGGCCGAGAGCTTCCCTGCACTGACTGTGTCAGCGCCGGCCGTAAAGCAGAGCACAGCGGTGACGTCACCGCTGTTACTGCCGGCGCTGACACAGTCAGTGCAGGGAAGCTCTTGGCAGCAGCGCGTGCATTAGCAGTGCTCTTGCCGAAAGCAGTTTTAACCCTGTAGACGCCGGTGGGGGACGTGGCAGACATCAGAATGTGAGTATGTAGTGTTTTTTTTTAACTTTTACAATGGTAACCAGGGTAAATATCGGGTTACTAAGCGCGGCCCTGCACTTAGTAACCCGATGTTTACCCTGGTTACCCGGGGACTTCGGCATCGTTGGTCGCTGGAGAGAGCTGTCTGTGTGACAGCTCCCCAGCGACCACACAACGACTTACCAACGATCACGGCCAGGTCGTATCGCTGGTCGTGATCGTTGGTAAGTCGTTAAGTGTGACTAAAGCTTAAGTGTAAAGGGTTTTCCACTTTCAGGACAGTAGACCTGAAATGCTGTAAAATGCCTAAAATAGCAAACAGAGCAGTTACTTGTGCCCTCCCTGGGTCCAGCGTCAGCTGCTTGGGTTTCATATGGAGTCTGCAGAAATATTTAAAAATATATATTTATATATAAATTGGGGTCCATATCTATGAACTCCAATCTCATTGCTAAGGATAACATAATCCTACTACCGGGATTTAGGTGTGGGTGTCATACTGTACATTAGTTGGACCCCTCTAGTTTTCATCCCAGTTGCCCAGGAATTGTTTTGAACACTACAATACCAGGCCACATGTTGTTTGTGCTGCTGTGAGCATCCTGTATGGCCTAAATGTGCTACCCTTGCCTGCAGTGTCTCCGGATTTGTCTCTCATCTAGCACATCTGGGACTTCATTGGTTGTCAATTGCACAGGAGATGTCAGCCACGGCTCTTGATGATATGCTCCAATGCATTCAGTGCGGCAGAACATTCCTCAGAAACCCATTAATATCCTCACTGATAGCAGCCAAGGCTGTAAGTGCCGGGATTTCTGCACGTGGTGCTCATATTCCATACTGAATAAATCTACGACATGTTTTGAAAATGTTGTTTCCATTTTTTCATCATTTGTGAATCAGTAATATGCCTCCATACTCTGATTTCCATAATTCCAAGACGTTTCCTTCTTGATGCTGCAATTTCATTGTTGAAGACTTTACTCTGTATGTACACAACCCACACAGAGGGTTACATATTCCATTTAACCTTTAAGATTTAACATTTTTTTTATGTATATGGTGTTTTTTATTTATTTTGTAGCAATACCAGGTAGGCCAGGGTTAAATCCTAGCTCTGCAGGCTCTGACTAGGTGCAACTAGCTAACTCTGCATGTAAACAGGCTAGGTGTTCATCTAAGTCAGTCTGCTGGGGGATCTGAGCAAACTAGATGTGTTTTGGAGCCGAAGAGAGAGACCAGCTAGAATCTCTCTGAGAGTGGTCTGCACAGACTGTGTGCTCAAAACCACAAGCATCAGTAGTTGGTATGGACGATAGCAGTTTTTTTTACCAATCTGGGGCTAGCTCAGCAGTGCCTGAAGTAGTCAACATCTATACTGTTTAGTTAGCACCTGGACAAGGCTCGGGATTTATGTTTATGATTTTGTTTTTGGTGCAACCTGTAGAAATAAACGTTATTCTGTTTGTGGCATCAAAACCATGTGCCTGTGTGTACACTACTAACTACCAAAGAGAGTGAATCACTAAAATTAATACCTGCTTAACAACAAGTACAACATATAATACACTCCCCTCCACTTCTTTGATTATTTTATATAGGGAGTAACTACTATTTTTTCAAACTCACAGTAACCACTTTCAGCACCTAACCTGAGTTACGGACGGCCCAGAGGGTTGAGCGTATCGACCTCCTTAAAATTACACAATAATCCCTCCTACAGTCTAATAATAATAATAATAATTTTTATTTATATAGCGCCAACATATTCCGCAGCACTTTACAATTAAGCGGGGACATGTACAGACAATAAATTCAGTATAAGTTAAGACAATTTAAACAGTGACATTAGGGGTGAGGTCCCTGCTCGCAAGCTTACAATCTACAAGGAAATAGGGGGACACAATAGGTGAAAAGTGCTTGTTATTTCAGGTCTGGCAATTATAATAAATAGGGATTTTCATATGAAGCTGCATGATCCGGTCATCAGCCCGTGTGTTTAAGTGCAATAGTCAAGTATCAAGTGCAGTTATCGTGTGCATGGAGGGTGTGGAGACAGATGAATAGTAGGGTGCAGATTCACATGCAGATAATATTTGGAAGGAGGGAACAGGACAAAGTTAGTTTACTGAGTAGTTGATGTGGTAGGCTTGTTTGAAGAGATGGGTTTTTAAAGCTTGCTTGAATAGGTCGGGGCTAGGTATCAGTCTGATCGTCTGGGGAAGTGCATTCCAGAGAGCTGGCGCAGCATGAGAGAAGTCTTGGAGACGGAGGTGCGAGGTTCGGATTACGGGGGATGTTAGTCTTAGGTCATTTGTAGAACGGAGGGCACGTGTAGGGCCATAGACGGAGACGAGAGAGGAGATATAAGGCGGTGCAGAACTGCGGAGAGCTTTGTGGGTGAGAGAGATGAGTTTATACTGGACCCTGTAGCGAATGGGTAGCCAGTGTAATGACTGGCACAAGATGGAGGCATCGGTGAAGCGGTTGGACAGAAATATGACCCTGGCTGCCGCATTCAAGATGGATTGGAGAGGAGAAAGTTTGGAAAGAGGGAGACCGATTAGAAGAGAGTTGCAGTAGTCCAGACGAGAATGAATAAGAGCAACAGTAAGAGTCTTAGCAGTTTCAAAGGTGAGAAAAGGTCGGATTCTGGAGATGTTTTTAAGATGCAGGTGATAGGAGCGAGTGAGTGATCGGATATAGGGAGTAAAGGAAAGTTTGGTGTCGAATATGACCCCAAGACAGCGGGCATGCTGTTTGGGAGTTATGGTTGAACCCTCCAGGGTAATTTCGATGTTGGGTAGAGTGAGTTTAGTAGAAGGGAGAAACACAAGTAGTTCAGTTTTGGAGAGATTTAGTTTTAGATAGAGGGAGGACATGATGTTAGAGACAGCAGACAGACAATCCTTGGTATTTTGAATTAGGGTAGGGGTGATGTCAGGGGAAGAAGTATATAATTGGGTGTCGTCAGCATAGAGATGGTACTGGAACCCAAATCTGCTGATTGTTTGTCCAATAGGGGAAGTGTATAGAGAGAAGAGGAGGGGGCCCAGGACTGAGCCCTGCGGAACCCCGATAGTAAGGGGACGAGGAGAGGAAGAGGAGCCGGCAAAAGATACAGTGAAGGAGCGGTCAGAGAGATAGGAGGAGAACCAGGAGAGGGCTGTGTCCTTGAGGTCTATGGAGCGGAGCATGGTGAGAAGGAGCTGGTGATCCACAGTATCAAATGCGGCAGATAGATCCAGGAGAATCAGCAGAGAGCAATGACCTTTGGATTTAGCTGTTATTAGGTCATTAGAGACTTTAGTGAGGGCAGTTTCAGTGGAGTGTAAAGAGCGGAAACCAGATTGTAAGGGGTCAAGAAGAGAGTTATCCGAGAGATAGCGGATTAGACGGGAGTGGACCAAGCGTTCCAGGAGTTTAGAGATGAAGGAAAGGTTAGAGACAGGTCTGTAGTTAGCCGTGCAGTTCTGGTCCAGGGATGGCTTTTTAAGTAAAGGTGTAATGATGGCATCTTTAAATGAGGAGGGTAAGATGCCTGAGGAAAGAGAGAGGTTAAATATTTTAGTCAGGTGACTGGTGACCACTGGTGACATAGACTGCAGGAGAGGTGAAGGAATGGGGTCACTATTGCAGGTTGCAGGCCGGGCAGAAGCGAGGAGCTTGAAAACTTCTTCTTCTGAAAAAGGCTCAAAGATGTCTAATGAGCTTGAGGTGCAGCAGGGAAGGGGATCCAGGCACTGAGGAGATTGGGCTGAGATATCCTAATGGATGTGGTTGATTTTTTCTAGGAAATAAGTGGCCAGATCCTCACCACTGAGATTGGAGATGGGGGCCTGTACTTTAGGTTTCAGGAGAGAGTTTAAGGTTTCAAAAAGTCGTTTTGGGTTGTTGGAGAGTGAGGTGATGAGGGTGGTGAAGTAGGATTGATTGGCCAGAGAAAGGGCAGAGTTATAGGTTTTGAGCATGAACTTATAGTGGATGAAGTCTTCTGCTAAGAGAGATTTTCTCCACTGCCGCTCTGCACACCTTGAGCAATGCTGAAGAAAGCGTGTTTGCATAGTGTGCCAGGGCTGCCGTTGTCTGTGTTGGGTCTTTCTGCGTGTGTAGAAGGTGCTGCTTCATCCAGGGCATTCTTAAGTGTAATATTGAAGTGTGACAATGCTAAGTCTGGACAGGAGAGTGAGGACATGGGGGCTAAAGATGTGTGGAGGTTGTCCATAAGCTGCTGGGTATTAATGGTACGTGTATTCCGATAAGTGTGGTAAGTGGGGGTGTCCCGGGTGAGGAGACAATTGTTGACAGAGAAGGAAAGAAGGTTGTGGTCCGAGAGCAGGAGAGTGGAGTTAGTAAAGTCATGCAGCGATCCGGGACGGGAGAAAACCAGGTCCAGAGTATTCCCATCCTCATGCGTAGGAGAATTAGTAAACTGTGAAAGGTTGAATGAAGAAGTTAGAGAGAGAAGATGAGAGACAGATTGGGAGAGGGGATCAATGATGGGGATGTTAAAGTCTCCCATGATGAGGGTGGGGATGTCACAGGATAGAAAGTGAGTAAGCCAGGTGGCAAAGTGGTCTACAAACAGGTGGGAGGAGCCTGGAGGGCGATAAACAACCGCCACCCGCAAGTGGAAGGGCTTATAGAGTCTGACGGCGTGGACTTCAAAGGAAGGAAATGTAAGTGAGGGAACCGGGGGGATGACCTGGAAAGCACATTGTGATGAAAGGAGTAAACCAACACCTCCACCCTGTCTGTTCTCAGGTCTGGTGGTATGTGAAAATTTCAGCCCACCAAATGATAGAGCGGCAGTGGCGGTGGTGTCTGAGTGCTGGATCCAGGTTTCTGTAATAGCCAGAAGGTTAGGGGAATTAGAGAGGAAAAGATCGTGAATGTAAGTTAGTTTGTTGCACACAGACCGTGCATTCCAGAGAGCACTGTGGAAAGCAGTAGGAGAAGGCATACACTGAATGTTAATAAGATTAGCAGGGTTTCTGTTGTGAATTCCGCTCTTGGGCTCCCTCCGGTGGTTGTAAGTGGCACTTTTGTGAGTTCTGCTCTTGGGCTCCCTCTTGTGGTTTCAAGTGGTATGACTGCTCCTTGGAGTTAGCTGTCTTCAGCTGCTTCCACTGATCGTCTTTTCTGCTCGGCTATTTATGCCTGCTCTGTCCTTCTGCCAGTGCCACTTGTAAATGGTTCCTGGTTGGATTCACATCTCTTTGGAGTTCCCTGTTATCCTGACCAGTTCAGCAAAGCTAAGTTTTTGCTTGCTCTTTTCTGTTCACAGATTGTGGACTTATCCGTTCTGTGCTTCTATGTTTGTCCAGCGTTATCAGTATGAATTGATTCTGTCTTGCTGGAAGCTCTGGGAAGCAGATTTACCCTCCACACCTTTAGTCAGGTGTGGAGATTTTTAGTAAACTCTGCGTGGATTTTTGTAGTGTTTTATACTGACCGCACAGTATTCCATCCTGTCCTATCTATCAAGTTAGACTGGCCTCCTGTGCTCATCCTGGTTTCATTCTGTGTATGTCTTTTCCCTCTCCACTCACAGTGATTATTTGTGGGGGGCTAATCTATCCTTTGGGGATTTTATCTGAGGCAAGATAGTTTACCTGCTTCTATCTTTAGGGGTAGTTAGCTCTTAGGCGGTGACGAGGTGCCTAGGGAGAGTTAGGAGCATCCCACGGCTACTTCTAGTGTGGTGTTGAGCTTAGGGACTGCGGTCAGTACAGTTACCACTTCCTTCAGAGCTCGTTCCATGTTGCTCCTAAACCACCGCATCATAACAGTACAAGTGGCCAAAAATGAATTAAATGCATCTCAAAAGAAGGAAAAGAAAGTTCTGAACCATTTTTTTTCTGTGCTCTGGTTTGTCTTTTTTCTCCTCTTGATATCTGGGTGGTTCAGGAAATATGCTATGGCATGGATGTACAGAGTATCCAGGACTACATTGTCCAGACTCCGGCTTTAGAGCCTAGAATTCCTACTCCTGATTTGTTTTTTGGGGACAGATCCAAGTTTTTGAACTTTAAAAATAACTGCAAATTGTTTTTTGCTTTGAAACCCCGTTCTTCAGGTGATCCCATTCAGCAAGTGAAAATCATCATATCTTTGCTGCGTGGTGACCCTCAAGACTGGGCCTTTTTTCTCGAAACAGGGGATCCGGCATTATTGAATGTAGACGCATTTTTTCAAGCGCTCGGATTATTGTATGACGAACCTAATTCTGTGGATCATGCAGAAAAAACCCTGTTGGCCTTGTGTCAAGGTCAGGAAGCGGCAGAATTATACTGCCAGAAATTTAGAAAATGGTCTGTGATCACTAAATGGAATGAGGAGGCTCTGGCTGCTATTTTCAGAAAAGGTCTTTCTGAAGCCCTTAAAGATGTTATGGTGGGCTTTCCTACGCCTGCCGGTTTGAGCGAATCTATGTCTCTACATAGTGGATGCTTTCCTGAAACGGAAAGTACTTGCAAGCAGCATAATAAAAAGAATAGCAGGTTTACTCAGAATCCTTTGCAGTAGGCGGAGCTATGCAAATCATCTCTTTCCACCCCAGTCTAATCCACAGCGCTTGGAACCGCCAAGCGTGCAATGCTGCGGATTAGTTTCTAAATTTACACAGCCAACCAATTCCTACCTGTGGACACGTGTTTCGGGTACTTTCCGTTTCAGGAAAGCATCCACTATGTATTTCCTTTAAGTAGAGGGCTTTTCGGTCTCTTTCGTCCCGCTACATTTAGCCCAACTTGGGTCTCTCCCTAAGGTGGCTAGCATATATGTATCTATGTCTCTAGCCATTCAGATTGATCGGCGTCTGCGCGAGCGCAAAGCTGTGCACCATATGGCAGTGTCCTTGGAGCAGAGTCCTGAACCTATGCAATATGATAGGATTTTGACTAGAACAGAACGGCAGGAATTCAGACGTCAGAATAGGCTGTGTTTTTACTGTGGTGATTCTACTCATGTTATCTCTGATTGCCCTAAGCGTACTAAGAGAGTCGCTAGGTCTGTTACCATTAGTACTATACAGCCTAAATTTCTTTTATCTGTGACCCTGATTTGCTCATTGTCGTCCTTTTCTGTCGTGGCATTTGTGGATTCAGGCGCTGCCCTGAACTTAATGGACTTAGAATTCGCCAGGCGCTGTGGTTTTTCCTTGCAGCCTTTGCAGAGCCCTATTCCTTTGAGGGATATTGATGCTACACCCTTGGCCAAGGATAAACCTCAGTACTGGACGCAGATGACTATGTACACGGCCCCAGCACATCAGGAAGATTGCCGTTTTCTGGTGTTGCATAACCTGCATGATGTTGTTGTACTGGGTTTTCCATGGTTACAGGAACATAATCCGGTGCTGGATTGGAAGACTATGACTGTGACTAGTTGGGGTTGTCAAGGGGTACATAGTGACGTTCCTTTGATGTCAATTTCCTCTTCCCCCTCTTCTGAGGTCCCTGAGTTTTTGTCGGATTTCCAGGAGGTATTTGATGAGCCCAAGTCCAGTTCCCTTCCACCACACAGGGACTGTGATTGTGCTATTAACTTGATTCCTGGTTGCAAGTTCCCTAAGGGCCGACTTTTCAATCTGTCTGTGCCAGAGCATGCCGCCATGCTTAGTTATGTTAAGGAGTCTTTGGAGAAGGGGCATATTCGGCCCTCTTCGTCACCATTGGGAGCGGGTTTCTTTTTTGTTGCTAAGAAGGATGGCTCCTTGAGACCCTGTATTGATTATCGTCTTCTTAATAAGATCACGGTCAAATTCCAATACTCCTTGCCTCTGCTTACTGATTTGTTTGCTCAGATTAAGGGGGCTAGTTGGTTTACTAAGATTGACCTCCGAGGGGCATATAATCTTGTTCGTATTAAACAGGTTGACGAATGAAAAACTGCATTTAATACGCCCGAAGGCCATTTTGAATACCTTGTGATGCCATTTGGGCTCTCTAATGCTCCATCTGTGTTCCAGTCTTTCATAAATGATATTTTCCACAATTATCTTGATAAATTCATGGTCGTATATTTGGATGATATTTTGATTTTTTCCGATGATTGGGAGTCTCATGTGAAGCAGGTCAGGATGGTGTTCCAGATCCTTCGTGATAATGCTTTGTTTGTGAAGGGGTCTAAGTGCCTATTCGGAGTTCAGAAGGTCTCTTTTTTGGGTTTTATTTTTTCTCCCTCGTCTATAGAAATGGATCCTGTTAAGGTTCAAGCTATTCATGACTGGAGTCAACCCACATCTGTGAAGGGCCTTCAAAAATGTTTGGGCTTTGCTAATATCTATCGCCGTTTCATTGCCAACTTTTCCAGTGTGGTTAAGCCCCTTACTGATTTGACGAAGAAAGGCGCTGATGTGACGAATTGGTCCTCTGCGGCTGTTGAGGCCTTTCAGGAGCTTAAACGCCGATTTACTTCTGCCCCTGTGTTGCGTCAGCCGGATGTTTCTCTTCCTTTTCAGGTTGAGGTCGACGCTTCTGAGATTGGGGCAGGGGCCGTTTTGTCTCAGAGGGAGTCTGATGGTTCTTTGATGAAACCGTGTGCCTTTTTTTCCAGAAAGTTTTCGCCTGCGGAACGCAATTATGATGTCGGCAATCGGGAGTTGTTGGCTATGAAGTGGGCGTTTGAGGAGTGGCGACATTGGCTTGAGGGAGCCAAGCACCGCATTGTGGTCTTGACTGATCATAGGAATCTGGTTTACCTCGAGTCGGCCAAGCGGCTGAAACCTAGACAGGCTCGATGGTCTCTGTTTTTCTCCCGTTTTGATTTTGTGGTCTCGTATCTTCCAGGATCTAAGAATGTTAAGGCTGATGCCCTCTCTAGGAGTTTTTCGCCTGATTCTCCTGGAGTCCTTGAGCCGGTTGGCATTCTTAAGGAAGGGGTGATTCTTTCTGCCATCTCCCCTGATTTGCGGCGGGTGCTTCAGGAATTTCAGGCTGATAGGCCTGACCGCTGTCCTGTGGGGAAGCTGTTTGTTCCTGATAGATGGACGAGTAAGGTGATTTCTGAGGTTCATTGTTCAGTGTTGGCTGGTCATCCTGGGATTTTTGGTACCAGAGATTTGGTTGCTAGGTCCTTTTGGTGGCCTTCCTTGTCGCGCGATGTGCGTGCTTTTATGCAGTCCTGGGGGACTTGCGCCCGGGCGAAGCCTTGCTGTTCCCGCGCTAGTGGGTTGCTTTTGCCTTTGCCGGTCCCTGAGAGGCCCTGGACGCATATTTCCATGGATTTTATTTCGGATCTTCCTGTTTCCCAGAAGATGTTTGTTATCTGGGTTGTTTGTGACCGGTTCTCTAAAATGGTCCAACTGGTACCTTTGCCTAAGTTGCCTTCCTCCTCAGATCTGGTTCCATTGTTTTTTCAGCATGTGGTTCGTTTGCATTGCATTCCGGAGAATATTGTGTCTGACAGAGGTTCTCAGTTTGTCTCTAGATTTTGGCGGCCCTTTTGTGCTAGGATGGGCATTGATTTGTCTTTTTCTTCGGCGTTTCATCCTCAGACTAATGGCCAAACTGAGCGAACTAATCAGACCTTGGAGACCTATTTGAGATGCTTTGTGTCTGCTGATCAGGATGATTGGGTGTCTTTCATGCCGTTGGCTGAGTTTGCCCTTAATAATCGGGCTAGTTCGGCTACTTTGGTTTCACCTTTCTTTTGTAATTTTGGTTTTCATCCTCGCTTTTCTTCTGGGCAGGTTGAGCCTTCTGATTGTCCTGGTGTTGACTCTGTGGTGGACAGGCTGCAGCAGATTTGGACTCATGTGGTGGACAATTTGACGTTGTCTCAGGAAAGGGCTCAACGTTTTGCTAACCGCCGTCGGTGTGTTGGTCCCCGGCTTCGTGTGGGGGATTTGGTTTGGTTGTCTTCTCGTCATGTTCCTATGAAGGTTTCGTCCCCCAAGTTTAAGCCTCGGTTTATTGGTCCTTATAAAATTTCTGAAATTATTAATCCGGTGTCTTTTCGTTTGGCTCTTCCAGCCTCTTTTGCCATTCATAATGTTTTCCATAGATCTTTGTTGCGGAGATATGTGGTGCCCGTTGTTCCCTCGGTTGACCCTCCTGCCCCGGTGTTGGTTGAGGGAGAGTTGGAATATGAGATTGAGAAGATTTTGGATTCTCGTTTTTCGAGGCGGAGGCTTCAGTATCTTGTCAAGTGGAAGGGTTATGGTCAGGAGGATAATTCTTGGGTTGTTGCCTCCGATGTCCATGTCACCAATTTGGTTCGTGCTTTTCACTTGGCTCGTCCTGATCGGCCTGGGGGCTCTGGTGAGGGTTCGGTGACCCCTCCTCAAGGGGGGGGGTACTGTTGTGAATTCCGCTCTTGGGCTCCCTCCGGTGGTTGTAAGTGGCACTTTTGTGAGTTCTGCTCTTGGGCTCCCTCTTGTGGTTTTAAGTGGTATGGCTGCTCCTTGGAGTTAGCTGTCTTCAGCTGCTTCCACTGATCGTCTTTTCTGCTCGGCTATTTATGCCTGCTCTGTCCTTCTGCCAGTGCCACTTGTAAATGGTTCCTGGTTGGATTCACATCTCTTTGGAGTTCCCTGTTATCCTGACCAGTTCAGCAAAGCTAAGTTTTTGCTTGCTCTTTTCTGTTCACAGATTGTGGACTTATCCGTTCTGTGCTTCTATGTTTGTCCAGCGTTATCAGTATGAATTGATTCTGTCTTGCTGGAAGCTCTGGGAAGCAGATTTACCCTCCACACCTTTAGTCAGGTGTGGAGATTTTTAGTAAACTCTGCGTGGATTTTTGTAGTGTTTTATACTGACCGCACAGTATTCCATCCTGTCCTATCTATCAAGTTAGACTGGCCTCCTGTGCTCATCCTGGTTTCATTCTGTGTATGTCTTTTCCCTCTCCACTCACAGTGATTATTTGTGGGGGGCTAATCTATCCTTTGGGGATTTTCTCTGAGGCAAGATAGTTTACCTGCTTCTATCTTTAGGGGTAGTTAGCTCTTAGGCGGTGACGAGGTGCCTAGGGAGAGTTAGGAGCATCCCACGGCTACTTCTAGTGTGGTGTGGAGCTTAGGGACTGCGGTCAGTACAGTTACCACTTCCTTCAGAGCTCGTTCCATGTTGCTCCTAAACCACCGCATCATAAGAGGTTTCTATATGTAGCTGGAGGAGAGTAATGTATGCTGGAGGAGGGAGGTCCAGGGTTTGGGGAGATGTCACCTGCAACTAGTAGAAGGAGAAAAAACAGAAAGAGCAGGTGTTGGGATGATTTGTATGAACGTTTTGAGTGCTGCATGGCGGTAGTGGCTGGTTTGGAGTGGGTAAGAAATGTCAGTAGAGCCTCAGAGTTATACATGGGAGAGGGGAGAAGGGAGGGGTGGATATAGAGGGAGTGCCCAGAATGTGTTAAAGGGCGGGCGAGTTGTGAGAAAGCATAAGTAAAAACAAATAAGAAGCAGATTGATATTATTAATGCATAATGTATTCTGACTGACCAAGAAGCATGATTGTTTGAAAAACTTATGCACCTTACCTGTCTCCTGCCCTGTCCAACTGCCATTGTCTAACTGCAAAGCACTTTAAACTGTCGCACTTAAAATCTGTTGCACACGCGAACCCGCACGCGTGCTATCCCAGCCAGACTAAATATATATGAAATGGAGTGACTGCTAGCATCAGAAAGCAAATGGTCCCAATCAGCAATCAACCAATTAGCATAAGGCCAGAGCAGGCATTACTATGGAGGGTAAACAACCAATGCTTAACAAAGCCATAAAACAGTGGGAAGGAGGAAGAAAGAAAGAAAAAAAAAAACTTTGAACACTTTAAATCAGAAACCAAAAACAGAGGGAAAAAATAAAAAATAAAAGCACAGGAGTGATGGATGGATAAAATACCCTGAGCAAAGCTTGCTAGATATGAATCTGTTCACACTTGCGGTCAGCACACAAATGGATGGATGGATAAAATACCCTGAGCAAAGCTTGCTAGATATGAATCTGTTCACACTTGCGGTCAGCACACAAATGGATGGATGGATAAAATACCTGTGTGAAGAAGAGAAGAGAGGAACATCAGCTGCTTCAATGTCATTGTCTAACTGCAAAGCACTTTAAACTGTCGCACTTAAAATCTGTTGCACACGCGAACCCGCACGCATGCTATCCCAGCCAGCTAGCCTGCTTATACCGTCAGACTGGACTTCAGATGAGCACTGAATGATCTGTGGTAGATCGTTCTGTGCATATATAGTAGGCTGCCATTGTTGTTGGCAGTACGAGTCCTGATTACACAAAATGATTTGCTGACGAGAACAATGACCTTTTTTCAGCACAAAAGATCATTTCACCAGACTAACCTGCATTTTGCATTACTTAAAACCACCCACTATGTGATATTACAAAATGTGGGGCCCTTTGTTATTACGTAAACTGCCATTGACACTTAGCACATTTTTCCATTCTGATGAAGGGGTCAGTCCAGCCCTGAAACGCATGTAGATGTCCAAAAGAAAGTCACCACTATTCCTGCATCCACTAGCATACCGATTTTCTTTTGCCTGCAGTGTTAAATGATATCTGGTCCTAAAAAAGTTGCACTCTGTAGCACTATAACATGCAAACATAAAATATATGACATTTAAATTGCATTACTGCTCTAGAAAATAGGAAAAAATGAGAATGCTTAGCGCATAAATTGGCAAATTCATGTATACTGTTATGGCTGGCAATCAGGCAACACAGCGTGCAGTAATCAGCGCACATACAGAGATCTGGCAATAACCAAAAACAATAGGACGAGCTCTGAGACGTGGAATCTCTGTAGACTGCAGTACCTGATCTATCCTCACACAACTATAAGCAGCAGTGGATTGCGCCTAACAACTACCTATGCAACTCGGCACTGCCTGAGGAGCTGACTAGCCTGAAGATAGAAATACAAGCCTGACTTACCTCAGAGAAATACCCCAAAGGAATAGGCAGCCCCCCACATATAATGACTGTTAGCAAGATGAAAAGACAAACGTAGGAATGAAATAGATTCAGCAAAGTGAGGCCCGATATTCTAGACAGAGCGAGGATAGCAAAGAGAACTATGCAGTCTACAAAAAACCCTAAAACGAAAACCACGCAAAGGGGCAAAAAGACCCACCGTGCCGAACTAACAGCACGGCGGTGCACCCCTCTGCTTCTCAGAGCTTCCAGCAAAAGACAATAGCAAGCTGGACAGAAAAAAACAGAAAACAAACTAGAAGCACTTATCTAGCAGAGCAGCAGGCCCAAGGAAAGATGCAGTAGCTCAGATCCAACACTGGAACATTGACAAGGAGCAAGGAAGACAGACTCAGGTGGAGCTAAATAGCAAGGCAGCCAACGAGCTCACCAAAACACCTGAGGGAGGAAGCCCAGAGACTGCAATACCACTTGTGACCACAGAAGTGAACTCAGCCACAGAATTCACAACAGTACCCCCCCCTTGAGGAGGGGTCACCGAACCCTCACCAGAACCCCCAGGCCGACCAGGATGAGCCACATGAAAGGCACGAACAAGATCTGGGGCATGGACATCAGAGGCAAAAACCCAGGAATTATCTTCCTGAGCATAACCCTTCCATTTGACCAGATACTGGAGTTTCCGTCTAGAGACACGAGAATCCAAAATCTTCTCCACAATATACTCCAATTCCCCCTCCACCAAAACAGGGGCAGGAGGCTCCACAGATGGAACCATAGGTGCCACGTATCTCCTCAACAACGACCTATGGAATACATTATGTATGGAAAAGGAGTCTGGGAGGGTCAGACGAAAAGACACCGGATTGAGAATCTCAGAAATCCTATACGGACCAATAAAACGAGGTTTAAATTTAGGAGAGGAAACCTTCATAGGAATATGACGAGAAGATAACCAAACCAAATCCCCAACACGAAGTCGGGGTCCCACACGGCGTCTGCGATTAGCGAAAAGCTGAGCCTTCTCCTGGGACAAGGTCAAATTGTCCACTACCTGAGTCCAGATCTGCTGCAACCTGTCCACCACAGAATCCACACCAGGACAGTCCGAAGACTCAACCTGTCCTGAAGAGAAACGAGGATGGAACCCAGAATTGCAGAAAAATGGAAAGACCAAGGTAGCCGAGCTGGCCCGATTATTAAGGGCGAACTCAGCCAACGGCAAAAATGACACCCAATCATCCTGGTCAGCGGAAACAAAACATCTCAGATATGTTTCCAAGGTCTGATTGGTTCGTTCGGTCTGGCCATTAGTCTGAGGATGGAAGGCCGAGGAGAAAGATAGGTCAATGCCCATCCTACCACAAAAGGCTCGCCAGAACCTCGAGACAAACTGGGAACCTCTGTCAGAAACAATATTCTCAGGAATGCCATGTAAACGAACCACATGCTGGAAGAACAAAGGCACCAAATCAGAGGAGGAAGGCAATTTAACCAAGGGCACCAGATGGACCATTTTAGAAAAGCGATCACAGACCACCCAAATGACCGACATTTTTTGAGAAACGGGAAGGTCAGAAATGAAATCCATCGAAATATGTGTCCAAGGCCTCTTCGGGACCGGCAAGGGCAAAAGCAACCCACTAGCACGTGAACAGCAGGGCTTAGCCCTAGCACAAATTCCACAGGACTGCACAAAAGCACGCACATCCCGTGACAGAGATGGCCACCAGAAGGATCTAGCAACCAACTCCCTGGTACCAAAGATTCCTGGATGACCGGCCAGCACCGAACAATGAAGTTCAGAGATAACTTTACTAGTCCACCTATCAGGGACGAACAGTTTCTCGGCCGGACAACGATCAGGTTTATTAGCCTGAAATTTCTGCAACACTCTCCGCAAATCAGGGGAGATGGCAGACACAATGACTCCTTCCTTGAGGATACTCGCCGGCTCAGATAACCCCGGAGAGTCGGGCACAAAACTCCTAGACAGAGCATCCGCCTTCACATTTTTAGAGCCCGGAAGGTATGAAATCACAAAATCAAAACGAGCAAAAAATAACGACCAACGGGCCTGTCTAGGATTCAAGCGCTTGGCAGACTCGAGATAAGTCAAGTTCTTATGATCAGTCAATACCACCACGCGATGCTTAGCACCCTCAAGCCAATGACGCCACTCCTCGAATGCCCACTTCATGGCCAGCAACTCTCGGTTGCCCACATCATAATTACGCTCAGCAGCAGAAAATTTCCTGGAAAAGAAAGCACATGGTTTGAACACTGAGCAACCAGAACCTCTCTGTGACAAAACCGCCCCTGCACCAATCTCAGAAGCATCAACCTCGACCTGGAACGGAAGAGAAACATCAGGTTGACACAACACAGGGGCACAGCAAAAACGACGCTTCAACTCCTGAAAAGCTTCCACGGCAGCAGAAGACCAATTAACCAAATCAGCACCCTTCTTGGTCAAATCGGTCAATGGTCTGGCAATGCTAGAAAAATTACAGATGAAGCGACAATAAAAATTAGCAAAGCCCAGGAATTTCTGCAGACTTTTTAGAGATGTCGGCTGAGTCCAATCCTGGATGGCCTGAACCTTAACCGGATCCATCTCGATAGTAGAAGGGGAAAAGATGAACCCCAAAAATGAAACTTTCTGCACACCGAAGAGACACTTTGATCCCTTCACGAACAAGGAATTAGCACGCAGTACCTGGAAAACCATTCTGACTTGCTTCACATGAGACTCCCAATCATCTGAGAAGATCAAAATGTCATCCAAGTAAACAATCAAGAATTTATCCAGATACTCACGGAAAATGTCATGCATAAAAGACTGAAAAACAGATGGAGCATTGGCAAGTCCGAACGGCATCACCAGATACTCAAAATGACCCTCGGGCGTATTAAATGCCGTTTTCCATTCATCTCCCTGCCTGATTCTCACCAGATTATACGCACCACGAAGATCAATCTTAGTAAACCAACTAGCCCCCTTAATCCGAGCAAACAAGTCAGAAATCAATGGCAAGGGATACTGAAACTTAACAGTGATCTTGTTAAGAAGGCGGTAATCAATACACGGTCTTAGCGAACCATCCTTCTTGGCTACAAAAAAGAACCCTGCTCCCAATGGTGACGACGATGGGCGAATATGTCCCTTCTCCAGGGACTCCTTCACATAACTGCGCATAGCGGTGTGTTCAGGTACGGACAAATTAAATAAACGACCCTTAGGGAATTTACTACCAGGAATCAAATCGATAGCACAATCACAATTCCTATGCGGAGGTAGGGCATCAGACTTGGACTCTTCAAATACATCCTGAAAGTCCGACAAGAACTCTGGGATGTCAGAAGGAATGGATGACGAAATAGACAAAAATGGAACATCACCATGTACTCCCTGACAACCCCAGCTGGTTACCGACATAGAGTTCCAATCCAATACTGGATTATGGGTTTGTAGCCATGGCAACCCCAACACGACCACATCATGCAAATTATGCAGTACCAGAAAGCGAATAACTTCCTGATGTGCAGGAGCCATGCACATGGTCAGCTGGGCCCAGTACTGAGGCTTATTCTTGGCCAAAGGTGTAGCATCAATTCCTCTCAACGGAATAGGACACCGCAAAGGCTCCAAGAAAAATCCACAACGTTTAGCATAATCCAAATCCATCAGATTCAGGGCAGCGCCTGAATCCACAAACGCCATGACAGAATACGATGACAAAGAGCACATTAAGGTAATGGACAAAAGGAATTTGGACTGTACAGTACCAATAACGGCAGAGCTATCGAACCGCCTAGTGCGTTTAGGACAATTAGAAATAGCATGAGTAGAATCACCACAATAGAAACACAGTCTGTTCAGACGTCTGTGTTCTTGCCGTTCTACTTTAGTCATAGTCCTGTCGCACTGCATAGGCTCAGGTTTACTCTCAGGCAGTACCGCCAGATGGTGCACAGATTTACGCTCGCGCAAGCGACGACCGATCTGAATGGCCAAGGACATAGACTCATTCAAACCAGCAGGCATAGGAAATCCCACCATTACATCCTTAAGAGCTTCAGAGAGACCCTTTCTGAACAAAGCCGCTAGTGCAGATTCATTCCACAGAGTGAGTACTGACCATTTCCTAAATTTCTGACAATATACTTCTACATCATCCTGACCCTGGCATAAAGCCAGCAGATTTTTCTCAGCCTGATCCACTGAATTAGGCTCATCGTAAAGCAATCCGAGCGCCAGGAAAAATGCATCAACATTACTCAATGCAGAATCTCCTGGTGCAAGAGAAAACGCCCAGTCCTGTGGGTCGCCGCGCAAAAAAGAAATAATAATCAAAACCTGTTGAATAGGATTACCAGAAGAATGAGGTTTCAAGGCCAAAAATAGCTTACAATTATTTCTGAAGGTCAGGAACTTAGTTCTGTCACCAAAAAACAAATCAGGAATCGGAATTCTTGGTTCTAGCATTGATTTCTGATCAATAGTATCTTGAATCTTTTGTACATTTACAACGAGATTATCCATTGAGGAGCACAGAGCCTGAATATCCATGTCCACAGCTGTGTCCTGAAGCACTCTAATGTCTAGGGGAAAAAAAAGACTGAAGACAGAGCTAAGAAAAAAAAATGATGTCAGGATTTCTTTTTTCCCTCTATTGGGAATCATTGGTTTGGCTCCTTGTACTGTTATGGCTGGCAATCAGGCAACACAGCGTGCAGTAATCAGCGCACATACAGAGATCTGGCAATAACCAAAAACAATAGGACGAGCTCTGAGACGTGGAATCTCTGTAGACTGCAGTACCTGATCTATCCTCACACAACTATAAGCAGCAGTGGATTGCGCCTAACAACTACCTATGCAACTCGGCACTGCCTGAGGAGCTGACTAGCCTGAAGATAGAAATACAAGCCTGACTTACCTCAGAGAAATACCCCAAAGGAATAGGCAGCCCCCCACATATAATGACTGTTAGCAAGATGAAAAGACAAACGTAGGAATGAAATAGATTCAGCAAAGTGAGGCCCGATATTCTAGACAGAGCGAGGATAGCAAAGAGAACTATGCAGTCTACAAAAAACCCTAAAACGAAAACCACGCAAAGGGGCAGAAAGACCCACCGTGCCGAACTAACAGCACGGCGGTGCACCCCTCTGCTTCTCAGAGCTTCCAGCAAAAGACAATAGCAAGCTGGACAGAAAAAAACAGAAAACAAACTAGAAGCACTTATCTAGCAGAGCAGCAGGCCCAAGGAAAGATGCAGTAGCTCAGATCCAACACTGGAACATTGACAAGGAGCAAGGAAGACATTCTCAGGTGGAGCTAAATAGCAAGGCAGCCAACGAGCTCACCAAAACACCTGAGGGAGGAAGCCCAGAGACTGCAATACCACTTGTGACCACAGAAGTGAACTCAGCCACAGAATTCACAACAGTATACCCACCAATCGCGATAAGGTGATTCTCTTTGCTTGGATCCTATTCTAATCTGGATATGGCTACTCTTAGTATACACCTATACCTGGTTTCTGTTTGGAAGTGATGGTCAGTCTTTTGCTATTGGTATACATAGGCCCTCTGACCAATCACTTCACCAATCAGCCTCTGGTAGTTTTAATCACAGCAGGATCCAACCTTCCCATATAAAGGTAGGCTTCAGCCTAGGAGAGGATTTACATTAGATAGGTTCCCAGAAAAGAGAATGGCCTTATCGCGGCTGCTGGGCATACATGAATTTGCCAATTTATGTGCTAAGTATTATCATTTTTTCCTATTTTCTAGAGCAGTAATGCAATTCAAATTTCATATATTTCATGTTTTCATGCTCTAGTGCAGTGATGGCGAACCTATGACACACGTGTCAGTGCTGACACGCGTAGTCATTTTCAGTGGCACACGGCCGCCGGCCACGGCCCCATAGAAATTAAGCATCCTTTAAATAGCATGGCAAGCCATTCTGATTTTTTATCGGATCGGATGCCATGCAGGAGGTCTGTGCCGGAGGTCTGTAGGCCCAAAGAACAGAGCTCCAGCGCAGAGCGTCTAGGCCTGGGGCTTCCGGTAGGCCCGAACTTCCGGCTGGCGCAGCAGGGAGCAGCGCAATGCCGCCCAAACAACAGAGCTCCGGCGCAGAGCGTCTAGGCCTGGGACTTCCGGTAGGCCCGAACTTCCGGCTGGCGCAGCAGGGAGCAGCGCAATGCCGCTGGGGACGCACTTTTGAGGCCTGAGGTGATCGCTGTCTGGACCTGTGATTGCTGTCTGAAGGCCCTGTGATTACTACTGCAACCATCATCCAGTGAACTGTGGGGTGTCATTGGCCATTACTGAGATAAGTGAGGGGGAGGCTGGAAGAGGCCTGTGCTGTGGGTGCTGTTTCCCGCCATTAATTTACATAAGGAACGCCATCTTGCAGCATAGTACAGACTCCATTTCACCACCATTACTGTTGTGCATCCTTATTAACCCCTATTTCAGCTTATTAACTCTGCCCTTTCCTAAAAGTTACATGTGCCATCATATGGTCAGTTAGGTTAGTTAACAACTAATTGACTGCAGGGCTAACTATAAATCTTCTCTCACTGCCCCTCTCATGGAGAAGCCACAAAATAAAAAAACTAAGTTAAGTAAAGGGAGTGGTAGTAGCAGTAGCCGACCCTTTCAAGAGACATGGACTGAGATGTATGGCATTATAGAAATGGCAGATCATTTTGCGTTCTATGTAGTGAAACGGTAGTAAGCAGAACGTGGAATATAAATAGACATTTTGAAACTAATCATTCCCAGCTCTTGAAAAAAAGTGAGGATGAAAGGAAGGAATACATTTCCAGGCAGCTACACCTTCATAAGAGCCAATCTAATTCCATCCTTAAATTTGTAAAAAGCTCTACAAATTTAACATCTGCAAGTCTGAGCATTGCTCACTCCATAGTTCAGTATGGAAAAGCACTCAGTGAGGGAGAATTTATTAAAGAAACTCTCTTAAGATGTGCACCAGTTCTATTTCATGATATGCAGAATAAAGATGCAATTATTAAGAGAATATATGAGTTACCACTCAGTAGAAATATCATAAAAGACCGAATAATGAGACTGAACACAAGCATACAACATCAATTAAAGAGAGACATAAGTATTTGTAAATATTTTTCGATCTCTCTTGATGAAACTACTGATGTCACATCACATGCTCAGTTGGCCATTATTGGTCGATATTCTGATGGTCTCACAATGAGAGAAGAGTTGATAAAGTTAGTATCAGTGCCAACAAGTACATCAGGAACTGAAATATGTAAGGTTATGCAAACATTCTGTGACCTAAGCATTGATATCTCTAAAGTTGTGTCAGTGACGACAGATGGGGCACCAAACATGGTGGGGAAAAAAGTCGGATTTGTTAAATTGTTTACGGAAGGTATTGGACATCCGATTGTGCCTTTTCATTGTATTATCCATCAGGAGGCTTTATGTGCCAAAGCAGGATTCACTGACTTAAACGACTTAATGTCAGTTGTTACAAAAATAGTTAATTTAATATCTGCTCGCCCCCTTCACAAGCGAGAATTTTCTGCACTTTTACTGGAGGTTGATTCCACCTACAGTGGACTGCTGATGTACAATAATGTAAGATGGCTGAGCCGAGGCAAAGTTCTTGAGCGCTTTGTGGAGTGCTTTGAAGAAATTAAGGTATTTCTTGAGGATAAGGATCTGGGAAACTTTCTTCAGCTCTATGATTCTAAGTGGGTCAACAACCTGATGTTTTTTTCAGATCTCTCTGTTTATATTAATGAACTGAACTTAAAGCTACAAGGTTTTGGCAAAAGTATTGACATTATGTTTGGATACATAAAAGCTTTTGAAAGTAAACTTAAAATTTTCAAGCGAGATGTAGAAACTAAAACTTATAAGTATTTTCCTCGAGTAACAAAGTATTTTGAGAAGGCCAGTGCAGCTGTACAAAATGAAATGGAACCCTTGCATATAAAGTACCAGCATGTTTTAGACTCATTACTTGACCAGTTCAGTGATAGATTTAATCAATTTAGAAGCCTAGAACAGACCATGAAAATAATTAAGTATCCTGATGTAGTAGTCTACAGTAGTTTGGAATTAAATGGTTTCCAGTAGATACAAATTGATGATTTGGAGATGCAACTTGCAGAATTTCAGGACAGCATCTGGGCTCAGGTGTTTGTTGACTTGAGGTCAAAGCTTGAGAATCTAGAAAGGTGCCACTTGGAGAATCAAGAAGAGTGCCACTATGAACCGGAAATTTGGAGTGCCTGGAATAGGTTACCAGACACTTTTAGCACCCTGAAAAATATAGCAATGGCTTTACTCACTATTTTTCCCTCTACCTACTTTTGTGAGACCTTATTCTCAGCATTAAATAATATCAAAACCAACAAAAGAAACAGATTGACAGATGAACTTAGTAGCGCTTGCTTGGGCTTGAAGTGTACAAAATACCAACCTTCAATTGAACATTTAGCCAATGAAATTCAGCAACAAAAAAGTCACTAAAAATTCTGTGATGGCGAACCTGTGGCAGTCCAGCTGTTGCAAAACTACAATTCCCATCATGCCTGGCCATTCAAAGCAAAAGCTTTGGCTGTGAAGACATGATGGGAATTGTAGTTTTGCAACAGCTGGACTGCCACAGGTTCGCCATCACTGGAAGAATTCCCTCTCCCCCTCACTTATCTTAGTTCATGGCACCCCACACAAGTTAAATAATAGTAAGACCAACAAAAGAAACCAACTGACACATGAACAAAGAAGTCACTAAGCAGGTAAGTTAAATAATTATACATATTTGTTATTTAAACTATACATGTCGCAAAATTATGTTTTTTTTCTCAAGGTGACACCCCACCCAAGTTATGTTCGTTTTTTTGGCGAATTTTGACACACCAAGCTCAAAAGGTTGCCCATCACTGCTCTAGTGCTACAGAGTGCAACTTTTTTTGCTACTTACCGTATATACTCGAGTATAAGCCGAGATTTTCAGCCCAAATTTTTGGGCTGAAAGTGCCCCCCTCGGCTTATACTCGAGTCACGGTAGCGGTGGGGTCGGCGGGTGAGGGGGTGAGGGCGCTGAGGCATACTTACCTAGTCCCAGCGATCCTCGCGCTGTCCCTGCCGTCCCACGGGCTTCGGTGCTGCAGCTTCTTCCTCTCTTCAGCGGTCACGTGGGACCGCTCATTACAGAAATGAATAAGCGGCTCCACCTCCCATAGGGGCGGAGCCGCTTATTCATTTCTCTAATCAGCGGTGCCGGTGACCGCTGATAGAGAAAGAAGCTGCGGCACCAAAGACAGGAGGGGACAGCGCGAGGATCGCCAAGACTAGGTAAGTATAGCATATTCACCTGTCCTCGTTCCAGCCGCCGGGCGCCGATCCATCTTCCCGGCCGGCGCCTCCATCTTCCCGGCGTCTCTGCTCTCTGACTGTTCAGGCAGAGGGCGCGATGACGCATACAGTGTGCGCGGCGCCCTCTGCCTGATCAGTCAGAGCAGAGACGCCGGGAAGATGGAGGCGCCGGAACGAGACGCCGGGAGCTGCAATCAAGGGAGGTGAGTATGTGTTGTTTTTTTTCTTTATTGCGGCAGCGGCGGCGGCGGCGGCAGAGATTTATGTGGAACATCTATGGGGCACAGTGAACGGTGCAGAGCACCGTATATGGGCACAGCTATGGGGCACAGTGAACGGTGCAGAGCACTGTATATGGCACAGCTATGGGGCACAGTGAACGGTGCAGAGCACCGTATATGGCACAGCACAGCTATGGGGCACAGTGAACGGTGCAGAGCACCGTATATGGCACAGCACAGCTATGGGGCACAGTGAACGGTGCAGATCACCGTATATGGCACAGCACAGCTATGGGGCACAGTGAACGGTGCAGAGCACCGTATATGGCACAGCACAGCTATGGGGCACAGTGAACGGTGCAGAGCACCGTATATGGCACAGCACAGCTATGTATGGGGCACAGTGAACGGTGCAGAGCACCGTATATGGCACAGCACAGCTATGGGGCACAGTGAACGGTGCAGAGCACCGTATATGGCACAGCTATGGGGCACAGTGAACGGTGCAGAGCACCGTATATGGCACAGCACAGCTATGGGGCACAGTGAACGGTGCAGAGCACCGTATATGGCACAGCACAGCTATGGGGCACAGTGAACGGTGCAGAGCACCGTATATGGCACAGCACAGCTATGGGGCACAGTGAACGGTGCAGAGCACTGTATATGGCACAGCACAGCTATGGGGCACAGTGAACGGTGCAGAGCACCGTATATGGCACAGCACAGCTATGTATGGGGCACAGTGAACGGTACAGAGCACCGTATATGGCACAGCACAGCTATGTATGGGGCACAGTGAACGGTGCAGAGCACCGTATATGGCACAGCACAGCTATGGGGCACAGTGAACGGTGCAGAGCACCGTATATGGCACAGCTATGGGGCACAGTGAACGGTGCAGAGCACCGTATATGGCACAGCACATCTATGGGGCACAATGAACGGTGCAGAGCACCGTATATGGCACAGCTAGGGGGCACAATGAACGGTGCAGAGCACTATATGGTTCACACCTATGGGGAAATATGAACGGTGCAGAGCACTATATGGCACAGCTATGGGGAAATAATGATCTATTTTTATTTTTGAAATTCACCGGTAAATGCTGCATTTCCACCCTAGGCTTATACTCGAGTCAATAAGTTTTCCCAGTTTTTTGTGGCAAAATTAGGGGGGTCGGCTTATACTCGGGTCGGCTTATACTCGAGTATATACGGTATATAAGGAGATGGCTACTCTTAGTATACACATGTACACACCTGTTTTCTGTTTGGAAGTGACAGTGAGTCTTTTGTTCATTGAGATCTAGTCCTGACTTACAAGATTTCAATGTATTTGGCATTATCACTAGGTTTCTTCTCGTTTACACAGGACTGACAGAAACAGTATGATTATCAAAAGGTGTTTTAGTACAACACACAGATGAGCAGGCCACTATTAGGAAGAATCATATCCCTTGTACACTCTGCCATAAAGATTTGTCCTGAATGCTTTTCTCTTTGTATGTTTTTAAGTAGTTTCTACTCTAGCATTGCGCTTCTGGTCTCACATCCAGTGGCTCACAGGAAATTTTTCCTGTTTCTAGGTTTGATTTCATTCCTTACAATCTTGTTGTTTCAGGCTTCAAAAAGGAAACTCGTCTGGACATTTTCTTCTAAATTGTATCAGACAAACCCAGTGACTCCATCCTTCAGATTGCCCCATTGTGAAAGTAAATATGTCTCCATTATGTAAACTTTGGACCTCCACATCTCAGGAAAAACCCCCTCCCGATTCTGTATTTATTGCTTTTTCTCATTGGCCTTGTCATGTCCATGGGGTTAAAGGGACACTGTCACCTGAATTTGGAGGGAATAATCTTCAGCCATGGAGGTGGGGTTTTTGGGTTTTTGATTCACCCTTTCCTTACACGCTGGCTGCATGCTGGCTGCAATATTGGATTGAAGTTCATTCTCTGTCCTCCGTAGTACATGCCTGCACAAGGCAATCTTGCCTTGCGCAGGCGTGTACTATGGAGGACAGAGAATGAACTTCAATCCAATATTGCCGCCAGCATGCAGCCAGCGGGTAAGGAAAGGGTGAATCAAACACCCAAAAACCCCGCCTCCATGGCTGAAGATTGTTCCCTCCAAATTTAGGTGGCAGTGTCCCTTTAAACAAGTATTGTAGGCAAATATTGTTTGCCTGGTTCATCATGGAATAAAACATCAGGTCTGGAGACTGTTGGTGACAAGGAAATATGAGGCTTATTTCCATTATAACCCAACTAAATGTATGTGAAGTGAATGTGAAGGCAAATGTAAAGGCAAACATGGACCTAATATTCTTGGACCTAGGAATCCAGGTATGGACCTAAAATACCTACAGTACAGACCAAAAGTTTGGACACACCTTCTCATTTAAAGATTTTTCTGTATTTCCATGACTATGAAAATTGTACATTCACACTGAAGGCATCAAAACTATGAATTAACATATGTGGAATTATATACTTAACAAAAACGTGTGAAACAACTGAAATTATGTCTTACATTCTAGGTTCTTCAAAGTAGCCACCTTTTGCTTTGATGACTGCTTTGCACACTCTTGGCATTCTAGTAACATAGTAACATAGTAACATAGTTAGTAAGGCCGAAAAAAGACATTTGTCCATTCCAGTTCAGCCTCATTCTCTTGATGAGCTTCAAGAGGTAGTCACCGGGAATGGTTTTCACTTCACAGGTGTGCCCTGTCAGGTTTAATAAGTGGGATTTCTTGCCTTGTAAATGGGGTTGGGACCATCAGCTGTGTTGTGCAGAAGTCTGGTGGATACACAGCTGATAGTCTTACTGAATAGACTGTTAGAATTTGCATCATGGCAAGAAAAAAGCAGCTAACTAAAGGAAAATGAGTGGCCATCATTACTTTAAGAAATGATGGTCAGTCAGTCCGACAAATTGTGAAAACTTTGAAAGAGTCCCCAAGTGCAGTGGCAAAAAACATCAAGCGCTACAAAGAAACCGTCGCACATATGTGGACCGCCCCAGGAAAGGAAGACCAAGAGTCACCTCTGCATCTGAGGATAATTTTATCCGAGTCGCCAGCCTCTGAAATCGCAGGTTAACAGCAGCTCAGATTAGAGACCAGGTCAATGCCACACAGAGTTCTAGGAGCAGACACATCTCTACTACAACTGTTAAGAGGAGACTTTGTGCAACAGGTAAAATAGCTGCTAGGAATCCACTGCTAAGGATAGGCAACAAGCAGAAGAGACTCGTTTCGGCTAAAAACCTAAGGAATGGACATTAGACCAGTGGAAATCTGTGCTTTGGTCTGATGAGTCCAAATTTGAGATCTTTGATTCCAACCACCGTGTCTTTTTGCGATGCAGAAAAGGTGAATGGATGGACTCTACATGCCTGGTTCCCACCGTGAAGCATAGAGGAGGAGGTGTGATGGTGTGGGGGTGCTTTTTTGGTGACACTTTTGGGGATTTATTCAAAATTGAAGGCATACTGAACCAGCATGGCTACCACAGCATCTTGCAGCGGCATGCTCTTTCATCTGGTTTGCATTTAGTTGGACCATCTTTTATTTTTCAACAGGACAATGACCCCAGACACACTTCCAGGCTGTGTAAGGGCTATTTAACCAAGAAGGAGAGTGATGGGGTGCTACGCCAGATGACCTGGTCTCCACAGTCACCAGACCTGAACCGAATCAAGATGGTTTGGGGTGAGCTGGACCGCAGAGTGAAGGCAAAAGGGCAACAAGTGCTAAGCATCTCTGGGAACTCCTTCAAGATTGTTGGAAGACCATTCCTGGTGACCACCTCTTGAAGCTCATCCAGAGAATGCCAAGAGTTTGCAAAGCAGTCATCAAAGCAAAAGGTGGCTACTTTGAAGAACCTAGAATATAAGACATAATTTCAGTTGCTTCACACTTTTTTGTTAAATATATAACTCCACATGTGTTAATTCATAGTTTTGATGCCTTCAGTGTGAATGTACAATGTTGATAGTCATGAAAATACAGAAAAATCTTTAAATGAGTAGGTGTGTCCAAACTTTTGGTCTGTACTGTATATTAATCTGTGAAGGCTGACCTGGACCTAACATACCTACATGGGCCTAACATATACAGTAAGTTCTTAGCCCATTGTCACGATATGTATAAAATGTAATATGATTATTAGTTTTCCCTGTTAGCACACCGTGGGCGCCGACCCCCCTTCTCTCTGTGTTTCTGCTTGCTGAAACGTGTGTGTAGAAGAGGTTTTATTGCTTCTAGCTGCAAATTCCAGGTTCTGGGCAACTTACTCATTCCCTCCCACCAAAATAATTTTTACGACCGCTGTGGCTACAATAGACAATTGTACCAGCTAAAACTGGTCTGATACCTCTCTCAAGACATGCGGTTCTTTGTTCTGTTATAGTAAGATATTGGGCCACTGATTTGGGCTAGGATTATAATAAGTACATATTGCTAACTTCCATTGGTAGATCTGCCAAACACTCTAAGTGCGAGCCTCTAATCCTAACAGGTACAAAGTATGGATTTCTCCGGAGCTGTGTGTCCCAACTAGCCCGAATTTGGTACCAATAGAAAGCCAATTGTAAAGGAAGATGAATGAGGGGTGTGCTGTGATTCTGACATGTTCGGGAGCCAAAATACAAGAATTATAAGAATTGCTGTTAAAAGTTGTAGTCTGAGGAAAGGGGACGGTCTAGGTGAATCAGCCCTTTCTAGTGATGTCACAGCCGACCAGGTATAAGTCTCTACTCTTCACCCAGCCTTCAGTTTTGCCTAAGGAGCTGTTCCTATCCAGACCTCCTGATGCACTTTTTTTGCCTGAAATGATCTGAACACATGTAAGTGGTAATTTCTCATTTAATCCCTGTTATTTTATAATTACTTTGTACATACTTTCAATTGACTCTTATTGTAACATCCTTGTGATATTTTTATAAACACTGCCTAATCTTTCGGAGTAAACTATAAAACTACTAGTTTCGTTTTTCTTGCTCTAAAACGTATCCTACGCCTTCTGAAGGGAATTACGTTACTGTTTTGGCTTAGCTTCGGACCCGTTAATCGAAGCTGGTGGCAGCATACCTTGTTCTGTGCCTTTGGGAGTCGTTGTAGCGACGGCGATGTTGATAATTATTGTTCCTGTCTGAGTGGGAGTAGTTATATCGCCTCGCTGCAGCGTGCCCAATAGCCAGTACATAGCAGGCAGCCTTTCTGGCGACTAATTACCCTAGGTGCAGTACCTAATCTGACCTGAGGGTAAGGGGGTGCCAGAGAGCTGCAAGTTTTCAAGCGGAACTGTAAAGCGGGATATACATAAATCCCTGCAGTTCGTGGTATATTGTAGAGCAGTGGGATAACTAAAATAAGCCCCTGCGGTAAACTAAGAGGTCAATAACCTTGTGTGTGTTTTCATCACATTGTAACAGTGGAGGGATAACTAAGATAAGCCCCCCTGCACATGTGATAGCCGTCTGTTGGCCTAAAGTCACCCCCCGATCCGTGACGTAGGGATGACAGTCACGGTGTGAATCGTGACACCCATGTAGAGAGAAGTAGGCATACATGAACTTAACACGCTTAATTGCACCTTAGAAATCCACATGCAGGGCCGGACTGGCCATCAGGCAGTTCTGGCCAGTGGCAGTCGTGGGCCACTTGCCAGGGCCGACTCCCCCCGCGACTCACCCCTCCCCCACTGCCGACGACTCACCCACCCACCAGCGCCGCCGCATTTAACTATACCAGCATCTATGACGCCGGTACAGTTGAATGCAATGATGGAGGAGAGAGCGTCTGCTGACGCTCCCTCTCCCATCATTCCCCGCTCTGCTTGGTGCTGGCGGGTGTGCGATGATGTCATATCGTGCACCTGCTGTGTGTCGGGCGGGCAGACTCCAGCTGCCGAGACCAGAGCCAGGAGCAGCGTGGGGCATGAGGAGAGGTGAGTGGTTTTTTTTTTAATATATCACAGTGATAACTGGATTGTGGGCTATTGGGGGGCTGCATTACATTCTATGGGGGCTGTGCTGCATTACATTCTATGGGGGCTGTGCTGCATTACATTCTATGGCGGCTGTGGTGCATTACATTTTATGGGGGCTGTGCTGTATTACATTGTATGGGGGCTGGCTCTTTTACATTATATGGGGGCTGGCTGCATTACATTCTATGGGGGCTGGCTGTATTACATTCTATGGGGGCTGGCTGTATTACATTCTATGGGGGCTGTGCTGTATTACATTCTATGGGGGCTGTGCTGCATTACATTCTATGGGGGCTGTGCTGCATTACATTCTATGGGGGCTGGCTGTATTACATTCTATGGGGGCTGTGCTGTATTACATTCTATGGGGGCTGTGCTGCATTACATTCTATGGGGGCTGGCTGTATTACATTCTATGGGGGCTGGCTGTATTACATTCTATGCGGGCTGTGTTGTATTACATTCTATGGGGGCTGTGCTGCATTACATTCTATGGGGCTGTGCTGCATTACATTCTATGGGGGCTGTGCTGCATTACATTCTATGGGGGCTGGCTGCATTACATTCTATGGGAACTGGCTGCATTACATTCTATGGGTGGCTGGCTGCATTATATTCTATGGGGGAGGGCTGTATTACATTCTATAGGTGGCTGGCTGCATTACATTCTATGGGGGAGGGCTGTATTACATTCTATGGGGTGCTGTATTCTATGGAGGGGCCACATTATATTCTATGGGGGGCTGCATTATGCTCTATGAGGGGGCTACCATATATTATATATGCAGGGGCTGCATTATACTATATGAGGGGGCAGCATTATATTCTCTGGGGGGGTTACATTATACTCGGGGCTACAATATATTCTGTGGGGTGGCTGCATTATACTCTGGGGTGGCATCATTATACTATATGTGGGCTGCATTATACTGTATCGAGGACTATGGGGAATACATTATACTATATGAAGAACTATGGGGTGCATTATACTATGGGAAGTGAATTGTACTACATGGATGACAATGACGGGGCATTATACTATATGGAGCACTATGAGGAATGTATTATACTATTTGGAGGACTGAGGAGTGTATTATACTATATGCAGGAATTGCAGTGTATTTTAATATATGGAGGTCTATGAGGACTGTATTATACTATATGGAGTACTATGTGGAGTGTATAATACTATATGGAGGACTGAGGAGTGTATTATGCTATATGGAGGACTGAGGAGTGTATTATACTATATGTAGGAATAAGGAGTGTATTATTCTATATGGAGGACTGAGGAGTGTATTATACTATATGGAGGACTGAGGAGTGTATTATACTATATGGAGAACTGAGGTGCACATTATAATATATGGAGGACTATGGGGTGTATTATACTAAACAAGCAAAATGCTGCCTATTCATTGAATGATTGGATTGTTTATGTGGGAACAGAAATCCTTGTTCTCAGCAGCACATCACCGCTGTAAACTGTAGTTGTGCTGCTGATAACATGATACTGTATGGGGACAGATTGATCTAATTGTGATTGTTCTGATCCCTTCATTCTTTCTCAGTTGGTGTAAAGAGGCCGGGAAACAAGCGAACGACTTCACTATTGTTGATCACACTCATTTAGTGAGATCAGCGCATGTAAATACGGCAGAAATGCTTCGCAGGGAGACCAGGCAAGGATGATGACAGTTGTAGTTAGCACCCGGCGCCTGGGAATAGCGCTAACTCTACTGCTTTTCCCAGCCGCCAGAGCATTTAATTCTGGTATGTGTAATGATTTTTAGGGTTGATGTCAGCTGCGTAATGTCAGCTGCTATCAATCCCTAGTGTAAGTAATGGAGAGGTGTCTATCAGACACCCCCACTACTAGTCCAGACCTGGCGAGACCCAGCAACTCTGAAGAGCGGTGACGGTAGTAACAATACCGCTCTCCACAGTCACCGAGCTCAGCGCAAGACCCGGAATATCTGCAGAGCGGTGACGTTACTGATGTCACCGCTTTTCAGAGTCACCGGGTCTCATGCTGCGCAGCGGAACCAGAAGTGGCTGTAGGCAAAGTTTATGGAGCATCAGAATGAGGTTCCATAGCCTTTGGTCGTCTCAATCCCTTCATTATCTACGAGATCCAGTTATGTAGGTAAAGTAGCGGCTTTTCTTGGTACTGCAACTAAAAGCAATAAATAGGACTGAGCTGTAATGCTGGATACAGCTGTGATTATATGTTATATAGTCATGTTACACTCCCCTCACTTCTTGTAACCTACAAGTGTACAATGTTATTATACGGTCACCATGTGACAAGTGGGCCTGTGTAACTTCAAATGCCAGGGCTGGATTTTAGTCCCTGTCTGGCCCTGTCCACATGGATCCATGAAAACAGAAACAGACCAAGCAAACTTAATCATGGACCCAGGAAGACATACATGGACCCAAAACACCAAATTTTGGATCCGTACAAGTAGGCATAGATATACCTAATACACCTACAAAAATCTGTAAAGCAGAAATGGATCTAATGCACCAACATGGAGATAATATACCTACTCATGAATCTTCCACATAATAATGGAAGGGGCCTTATGTTCTTCATGTTCCCAATAAAAGCATCAGCGGCTGGTAAGCATCAGTGATGGCTGGTAAGTAAACCTTGGGGCCCTCTTTTCATGATGCCCAGGTCCTGGAGGCTCCAGCTTCTTGCGAGATGCAGCTGTCTGGCCTGTGTCCAGGAGTTCATGAAGCATTGAGTAAAATGTAGCAGAATTATGGTCTGTCGGATACTTGAGATTAATGTTACCTGCCTGCCTCAAAGCGATGTCTCTACTGGAAAGGAATGTGCTGTAGAAGCACAGAGGCTCCTGGCTGCCATGTCTCCCACTGCACAGTCACTTCTCGGACTGAGAAAAACCCAAAGAGTCCAGAATGAGGAAACCAGGAATGTACCGAGACATGAGTTCTGCCGTCATTCAGTGTATGAAAATGACCTCAATCTGCTGCAACATCTCTTATTGCAGACATAAATCCGACATCAACATAATAGTCTGTCATCTACTTACTGTACATCAATGTGAATTTTTTATTTAGCTACACCCAATATACGGATCATATAAACAGTAACGGACTGGGGAGTCAATGGTCCACCAGTAGCCAACACTTTCAACTACATGCACAAGTGACATTATCCTCAATCACAAATATATAGAACAAAGAACTGTGTAGATTGGTAAATGAATAATAATAATAATTTTTTTTATATAGCGCCAACATATTCCGCAGCGCTTTACAAATTATAGAGGGGACTTGTACAGACAATAGACATTACAGCATAACAGAAATCACAGTTCAAAATAGATACCAAGAGGAATGAGGACCCTGCTCGCAAGCTTACAATCTATGAAGAATAAGACATTGCCTTTGTCTGTACATCGTGATTCAAGTATATTGTGCCAAGTACTGCTCATATAAGAGGGTGGTGGCCCAATCTTGCACATGGCAAGATTCTCCTGCTCTCCTGTGGGCCAGTCCAAGCCTGCACATAGATAATATTTCCATGTACAGCTAAATCTCCGAGTACACACATTAGATTACTTATAATGTACTAATCCTAAATTACATCCCGTATTATATTCGAGCTGCGCTCACTATACTGCTGATGGAGTCACTGTGTACATACATTACATTACTGATCTTGTACTGATCCTGAGTTACATCCTGTATTATACCCCAGAGCTGCACTCCCTATTCTGCTGGTGGAGTCACTGTGTACATACATTACATTACTGATCCTGTACTGATCCTGAGTTACATCCTGTATTATACCCCAGAGCTGCACTCCCTATTCTGCTGGTGGAGTCACTGTGTACATACATTACATTACTTATCCCTGTACTGATCCGGAGTTACATCCTGTAGATCTTTTATTATAAAAATGAAAAACATAACAATAATAATAGCAGAAAACATAACAAAAATATTAGCCAGAAAATAATCAGTATACTGAACACTGGTCCAGCCGCTCATTCTCTCCTCTCACACATATTATACAGTATATACAGAATAACTACTTTGACCTTCTGGTCCGGTCACCAAACAAAAATAACAAATAAAATAAACAATGGCAAACAAAAACTATATACATGAACTTTTTTTTTTAAATAAAATAACTACAAATATATACAATACTAAGCTATCCTTCATTCCCAACCCCCCGCACTGACCTGAGAGCTGGTCCTGCGTCTCATGCCTCAGTCCATGTCCAACGTCCATAGGCCAGATCAGGCAGTGCCAGTTTTCCCCCAAACAACCCAGTGTCCCATAGTCCCACAAGATAATCCCACCTCCCCCCTTTTCCCACCACCCAACCTAACACCTACACCCAATTCTATATCCCTATATACAATATATACATTATATACAGCAGCACACACCACAATAATTACAAATCACGAAGCCCAAGTTCGGCGCCTGCAGCCCTACATCACTGTATAATGATCAAACAAAACAAAAATCTACAGTGTCAGCAGCAGCCCACCACCAGGAAAGGAGATGACCAGACTAGGGTACACTAAAAGAAAAGCCCCTCCAGAAGAGAGCGGCCCTCCGTGCGCCCAGTCTCCCATACTCCAGAGAGCGCACCTTCACCAGGTCACCGAGTATGGTCCTAAACACATCTTCCACTGGGAGGATTTTTCGTTGCGTCGATACTAAGCACCGTGCGTTCCACGTGTGATACCTAACCACTGCGCTAACTAGAAATAAGGTGCAGCGGTCCCGACCACCAAGGTCTCCGAATGCTCCATAGGCCCATTCCACATAGGAGAGACCGGCCAGCCGAGACCAGCCAATGAAGGCGCCCACCCTGTTGTACACCTCTGTGTTGAAGGGACAATGAAGCAGGAAGTGGTCCATGCTTTCCAGCAAGGTACCACAATGCTCCCGAGGACAATTCCTGTCCTCAGAGCTCCTACACTTCAGATTGTCCCTCACACACAGTTTCCCATGGAAGCAGCGCCAAGCTAAGTCCCAAAACTTCGAGGGGATCCTGATAGAATTCAAAAGATGCAAACCCACCCCAAGATCCCGACTTGGGCAGTCCCTGAGCGCCAGAGGCCTCTGGAAATGGGTCAACAGAACCCTATTGTCAAGGAGTTTCCTTGGCAGAGTCCTGATCTCCCACATTCCCAGACCCCACCGACGAATTACCTTCAGAACCAAGGTAGCGTAAGCCGGAAGATGTCCATGCGGTGTGCGAAGATCCTTCACTTGCCCTCCTGTCTCCCATTCCTGGAAGAAAGGCTGAAACCATCCCCTACAGGAGAATACCCACGGAGGAGCCCTCTCTTTCCAGAGGTTTGCGATATTGATCTTAATGAAGGTATCCACAAGGAATACCACAGGGTTGACCATACCCAACCCTCCTAGTCTCCTCGTACGGTAAGTAACCTCCCTCTTGACCAGGTTCAGTCTATTCCCCCATAACAGTTGGAAGAACAAACTGTAGACCCGAGTCCAGAGAGATTCCGGCAAGATGCATACACTGCCCAGATAAATCAGTAAAGGGAGCAGGTAAGTTTTGATCAGGTTTACCCTTTCCCTTAGGGTCAAAGACCAACCCTTCCATTGGTTCACCTTCTGAGTGGCGATCTCTAGCCTGCTGTCCCAATTTTGTTTGGGGTAATCCCCCTGGCCAAATTCGATGCCAAGGACTTTTGCAGAGACTTTGGGTCCTGGAAGGGTGTCCGGGAGATCAAAACCAGGATCTCCTCCTCCCAGCCAGAGACTCTCACACTTATCCCGGTTGATCTTGGACCCGGATGCCTCCGAGTAGCGATCTACCTCTGACACCAGCCACCCTGCCTCCTCATGAGAGGAAACAAACACAGTGACATCATCGGCATACGCCACCACCCTCAGAGTGGCTTCCGGTGCTGCCCGGTCCATCCCGATCCCGGCCAACGGTCCACGCTCCACCCTCCTAAGAAGAGGGTCAATCGCAAACACGTACAGCAGCGGGCTCAAGGGACAACCCTGGCGAACACCGGACCCAACCTCAAAAGAGCTGCCAATCCAACCATTCACAAGCGGGAAACTCTCTGCCCCACTGTACAAGGTCTTAAGCCAATCAACAAACCCCCCGGGCAGGCCATATCTCAGAAGGACGAACCAGAGGTACTCATGATTAACCCGATCAAACGCTTTTGCCTGGTCCAGTGACAGCATGTACCCCTTCCAGTGACCAGCCCTACCCTGCTCCACTGCCTCTCGGACACTGAGCACAGCACTAAATGTGCTGCGGCCTGGAACAGAGCAATGCTGGGCCCCCGAAAGGAGTCGGGGTGCAAATTTCACCAGCCGATTAAACAGCACCTTTGCCAGAACCTTCCTGTCTGCATTGAGAAGCGCTATGGGACGCCAGTTCCCAATGCAAGACGGGTCCTTACCCTTTGACAAGATGATCAGAGCAGACCTCCTCATTGACTTCGGCAGAATGCCCGAGGAAAGACACTCATTGAATACCTCAGTCAAGAGGGGAACCAAAACGTCCTTAAAGGTCTTATAGAATTCAGATGTTAAGCCATCTGGACCAGGCGATTTTTTGGGGGCAAGCCCTTCAATCGCCAACTGAACTTCCTCTTCCCTGATCATTTCTGTCAAAACGTCAAGAGAGGGGTCTACCCCTGGTTCGGGGACAGCTTCAGCCAGGAAAGCCGACATCTCATCCCAATCAAGATCCCTCTTCCCCAAGAGGTGCGAGTAGAAGGATCTGACAACCTCCAGGATCCCTGATCTGGATCGTCTCAGGGACCCCGCAGTGTCGACCAGTCCTGTAACCACTTTACTATTCACTGACATCCTGCAGTTTCTGTAAGGGTCGGGCGAGCGGTACTTCCCGTAATCCCTCTCAAAAACCAAAGATGCGTGTCTATCGTACTGACACCTCATAAGCAAAGATTTCACTCTGGAGATCTCCTCGCGGCTACCTCCAGTTGAGACAAGATGCTCGAGTTTCCTCCTCAGACCCTGATACAGACGGTACCTGTTCAGACTCCTGAGGCTCGAGAGCTGGCGGAAGAATCTCGCCACCCTTTCCTTAAACATCTCCCACCACTCTGACTTACTACTACAAAGATCCAGTAATGGTACCTGGCCCTGAAGAAATTCCTCAAAGGACTGTCTTATCTCCGCTTCTTCCAAGAGAGACAAATTGAGCCTCCAAAAGCCTCTTCCCATCCGGAGGGTCTCTGTAACATTCAGAGAAAACAAAATTAAACAGTGGTCGGAGAACTCCACCTCAACAACAGACACTGCTGAAGAGACAGCTTCCTCCTTTAAATAAAACCTATCTATTCTGGACCTACAGTTACCTCTATGATAGGTGAACCCCTCGTGGCCTGGGGTGTGCCGAATGTGGACATCCACCAGGCGAGCCTCACTAGCTATACTATTAAGGGCGACGCTATCATAAGTCAGCTTGTCTCTGGAACCTCCTCTATCTCGGGGCCTCATGACAGCATTGAAGTCCCCTCCAAAGACAACCTGCCGACTTGTAAAAAGGTAGGGCTTGATCCTCATAAAGAGACACTTCCGGTCCCACTTAGATTGGGGACCATAAATGTTGATGAGCCGGAGCTCTTGTCCCTTCATGAGGACATCTAAGATCAGGCACCTCCCCATTTCTAACTCAATAACCCATCGGCATTCCACCGGTGCGGTAAAAAGGACCGCCACTCCGCTATACGGCTCGGCCGCAAGAGACCAATAGGAGGGCCCGAGTCTCCACTCCCTCTTAGCTTTAAACACATCTGCCATGTTTGGCAGCCTGGTCTCTTGTAAAAAGAAAATGTCAGCTTCAACCCGGCTGAGAAAATCAAAGGCCGCAAATCTAGCTGTATTTGACTTTATGCTGGCGACATTAATGGACGCCAGCGTCAACGGAGTGGGTACCGCCATCACTGGTGATTGAGTTAGATGGCTTTCTTTTTCCTACTCCCCTTATCCTCTGCCTCAGAGGAGGAATCCTTCCCCCTCTTTAATGACAATGAGGTATCCATACCCACGTGTTTTTTATTTTTTTCGTCCTCGTCTCTGGACTCTGGGCCAGTCCCTCCCTCCAAGGATCTTACATTCCCAGATGGAGGAGACTCGGCGTCTCCTGTGAGCCCCGCCGAAGGTAGAACCTCACCCTCAGCTTCCTCCTCAGAGGAAGAGATGTTTTCAAGGGCTTGGAACCTGTTAGAAAGACCAACCAGAGGGGAGTCGGTTTTTCCTTCCTTAGGTACCTTGGTCAGAGCGGGAGAAGATGTTTTATCTCCCTTCTTTCTCTTCTTTTTGGTGTCAAGCTTACGCTTGTCCTCTAGCCACTGCCTATTATCCTCATCCATACTTTCATAATGGGAGGACTCTGAGGCAGTGGCACTTTCCTCCCTGTGGATCCTCCTGACCTCCTCATCCAACTCATCATCCCTCGGGGCCTCAGCAGCAAGACTGGCATCCAGGAGAGGGGCCGCCCCAGTAGTACGAGGCTCGCCCAGCTCCCTATCCTGTCTGCGCTTGTCTAGATGCCTTAGCTGTGCAGGCGTCTTTTTATTGCTTTTCTTCCTTGGCCCCTCAGCTCCCTCACCCCTGCTAGTCCCTTCCCCAGCAGAATCAGCCTCACGGCTTTCTCTCACCGGGGTCACGACTGCGTTAGCGAAGGAGCGAGGACAACGGCTGAATGGGTGACCTAACTCACCACACAGGTGACACCTAATCTCCACACAAGATGCAGCAAGATGGCCGATATCCCCACACAATGCACACTTCTGCACAGTGCAGTTTGCGCTGAAGTGTGTGGGGTCGCCGCACTTGTGACAGAGCTTCGGTTGCCCCTGGTAGAAGACCAGAATACGATCCCTACCCAGGAAGGCAGATGATGGTATGTGGGCAACCGTACCACCTGAACGCTTAAGTTTTACCATAAACATCCAGGCCCCTGACCAGATACCAAACTCGTCACGGTTTTTCTTTGGCATTTCTACCACCTCTCCATACCGGCCAAGCCACGTCATGATGTCATAACAAGAAAGTGACTCGTTACAAGTCATCACGGTCACTTTCTTGACTTGGTTTTGGCGAGACACCACCTGAGCGGCAAAGTCTCGCCAGCCGGGCTCATTTTTTGTCAACTCATAGTTCGACCAGAAGAGCTCAAGCCCCTCCGGCCGAACAAAGCTGACATCAAAATTAGGTGTGGAATAGGGATGTATCAAGGCGTAGATGTCAATCGCACTGAAGCCCATCCTCAGCAGGAGCTCCACAACTTTAGACCTTGGAGGACACGCATCATTGCCCCTCCACTGAAGACGGACCACATTCCTACGCACACTACCCGGCCCGGCTGTTGGGAGGGACCACACTGTATCCCCCCTCTTTGCTCTCGGAAGGCCCCGAGGCCATGCCTCTCTATCCAGAAGGATAGATCAACCTCTCGACCCTCTACTATTAGTGATCTCTCCCCCCTCTTTAGAGCCTCCAGGAGACGCCGTTGCAACATGCCGTCCCCAGAGCCCGGAGACGAGGAGGATGCCCTATTTCCCCCGGAGGTGACAGCGGCATAACTCCTGACAGGCGCTGCCACCACCGGGGGGGCGACCGGACCAGTGACCACATCCACACCATCAGCATCACCATTACCCACCTCCATAACCCCCTCACCCTCTACCAAACCAGCAACCACACCACTAGACAAAGAGTTTTCTGCATCCATACCCACCACCACATTCACTCCTGCTGGACCAGTGACAACAGGGGGTGACACTTTGGCCTCCGCATCATCAAGCACAAGGGGCTGAGTCTCCTCCACAGAACTGGAGGTGACCTCACCTCTGGTTTTTTGTGTGCCCTCCGCATCATTAGTTAATATTTTCCGCTGCTTCATGGTTGCTACCAGGCGTCGTTGATCTTTAGCTGCTGTGGGGCACCGCTGATCCTTAGAATCAGGATCTTGTTGACCAGCGGCACCAACACAAAATAGGACTTTGGGAAGACCGGAACTCCCAGCCCCGGTAACCCCATCACACTGCCGCCGCCCCTCAACTAAGTGATCAGCGGCAACAGTATTCAGGGGCACCAAGGCTACCGGAGCTGCCCCCGACACCGGGCCGCTCCCCCCTCCCACTGAGGAGCGGACCACAGTATCGTGGCCTGATCGTATGCCCGCCGCCGGGCCGCCCTCACTGTCCAGCCTTTCGGCTGATGCACCTGCTGCTACAACTCCGCTACTACAAGCAGAGATGGAGCTCTGCGCCTCATTACCGTGCTCTGTAATCTCCCCGCGCCTTTGCACCGGATACACAGCAGAACCCGGGCTGGGCTGGGCAACGGGGCTTATACAGCGAGCTGACCCTGCAGCCGACTCAGGGGGTACAGGGAGGGGGGCATATACATAGCTTACCGCTTCCTGCGGCTTTGGCTTGGTGGTTTTCTTTGCCTTTTTCTTCTGGCCCCCAGGTGCCTCCTCTGGTAAATCATCACCAAGATGGAAGTTCTGAAGGCACACTGGGGACTCCAGCAGCTTGATCTCTGCCATTAGCGCCCCTCCCTGGCCGATGTCACTGTCCTCCCCAGAGCCAGCAGAACTGCGACGAGATGTCATTGTCGCCTCTCCAGCAGGGAGCTCGCTGCACGTGGCCTCTGAGTGACTAAGAGGGCTGCCAGGTGGAGCTTTCTGCTGGTTATCCTCCTCCTCATCATCATCATCCACCTGGCACTCAGGCTGCAGCCCCATCTGCCTTTGCTCTCTGTTATCAGCCATTTCTCTGAATCTGTCTTCATTTATAAGCTTTTCTTTAAATGGTCCACTTTTTTCTCGAATAAATGCTTTTCTTACCTCCAGGTCATTAATTTCAAGCTTCAGAATCTTTACCTCCGCCTGGAATTGCGTCTTCCTGGGTCTGGAGGCGCCTGCAGCTTTAGCGCTTGTGCAGCGCAGCTCCTCCCGGAGCCTTCTCAAGTTCTTGCTAGCATCTTCATACTCACGAAGGTGGCTCATGACCCGGGAGGCATAGGTGGACACAGACTCCCGGGGTCTCTGCAGCGCCCAACCCTCCTCAGTGAGGTCGGCCTCACCTCCGTGAGCACTCAGCTTTCCTCCGGAAGGGCCGCCATCATGCACGCTAGCAGGCTTCTCCTCCATGGAAGCCTTGCGGCTTCTCTGGGTCTCTGCAGACCTGGGGGGAGTAGGAGCCACATTGCTGCGACTCCTGGTGGAGCGTCTCACCCATGAATCCTCTGATGTGCAGGCTGGTTGCTGGTTCCTTCTGCCCCCCGCCAGCCTGGTCCGGGAAGCAGAAGCCTGGGACTTGGCTCCTTCACTCATCCCAGGAAACCCACTCCCTCCCTGGGTAAGAGAGAGAGCAGGTCCCCGGGTGGAGAGATGGTGGTTCTCAGGAGCACACAGCAGGTTCAGCAGCGACCGCACCCACAATCAACACAATGAGCAGCAGCTGAGCTGCACTCCCTATTCTGCTGGTGGAGTCACTGTGTACATACATTACATTAGTGATCCTGTACTGATCCTGAGTTACATCCTGTATTATACCCCAGAGCTGCACTCCCTATTCTGCTGGTGGAGTCACTGTGTACATACATTACATTACTTATCCCTGTACTGATCCTGAGTTACATCCTGTATTATACTCCAGAGCTGCACTCACTATTCTGCTGGTGGAGTCACTGTGTACATATATTACATTATTTATCCTGTACTGATCCTGAGTTACATCCTGTAGTATACTCCAGAGCTGCACTCAATGTTCTGCTGGTGGAGTCACTGTGTACATACATTATATTACTTATTCTGTACTGATCCTGAGTTACTTCCTCTATTACACCACAGAGCTGCACTCACTATTCTGCTGGTGGAAGTCACTGTGTGGATACATTACATTACTTATGCTGTAGTGATCGTGAGTTACATCCTATATTATACTCCAGAGCTGCACTCACTATTCTGCTGGTGGAGTCACTGTGTACATAAATTACATTACTTTTCCTGTACTTATCCTGAGTTACATCCTGTATTATTCTCCAGAGCTGCACTCACAATTCTGCTGGTGGAGTCACTGTGTACATACATTACATTACTTATCCTGCACTGATCCTGAGTTACATCCTATATTATACTCCAGAGCTGCACTCACTATTCTGCTGGTGGAGCTACTGTGTACATACATTACATGTATAAATTGCTAGGATGGAAAGTCTTATGATCCTGGAATACCAAACACATCGGGGAGTATGGTGTCATCTTATTGTTGCATCCTCCTCTGGTATTTTTGTGTCACCAGAATAAGAAATCCAGCAGCAGGGGACAACCGGGGGTGCACATAAATATTATTGTCTATAGGATTTCACATGTTTACTGACACAAACCAGAAACTAAAGCCACAATTATCTGCACTGCAGGAAGGAAGGGCAGGAAAATGCACAGTGTGGATTTCTGAAGAATGCAGGGTCCTTAGTCCAAAGCCCAAGAAGTTGGGTGACACAGGCAGTTTTATGACTCTAGCCCAACATTCCAGTTATCTATTCCACAGTTCACACAAGAAGTTACTCCTCCACTGGGGATGCTTTATTGTCCTTATTAATCGTTCCCTATAGTGCGAAAGGGGCAGCGGTAGTGGTTCTGCAGGAAATTAGAGATATATGGCTTGGTAATGTGTCACCCCTAGGGGTATTTGCCACAAAAACAGTTACTGACACTGGATACAAATACTAAAATAGCAAGACTGCACTACCACCTCCGGCCAGAAGGGGGAGCTCCAGAGACTCCCCTTGATCTATTCTGGTCTGAGAGAAGAACTGGCAGTTGGGCTAAGGAGCTGAAAGTGAGAGGTCATACAGCTGAATTTCTAACAGCCCTATGACGGTTTCCAGGCCCAAATCACCGGCCTGAGGAGAAAAGGGACAGAGAAAAAGGACATTGTGAGAACCGGGTAGCATTAATCACTACCCAGAACAGGCGCAAAGACGGATACCGGATCCGTGGCTGTATTCATTACATATAATACAGCAACCGGAAAAACGTGAGGTGATATCAGCTTCACTAGGGTCGGACGCAGCAACAGACACAGAGTTCAGCGGTACTCCCGGAGGGGGTAAGCCAATAAAAGGACTCGGGTTGCCCGTCGAACCAGGACCCGGAGGGGACAGATTGGGCCGGCAGCCAGTTCACATACAGCAGCAGGGCCACACAGATATTGCGTACAATAAGAGGCGAAGACCCCGGCAGGGTCAAAGTAACTCAGAGTTCCCATACAGACTCCGGTGACAGGACTGGTTGTAAATCCTTTCTTGTTAAAGTAAACTGGTTAAACGTTTCAGTGCCTCAGTCTTTCATTTGGACAATAGCCATCTATCCAGGATTGGGATCATCACCGCTGGGAGAACCTGCTGCTGATCAAGTAAGTGCCTGTTCCCTCACGATACCCTTTACACTGTGCATTGCCTGAGGCCACAGCACCGAGTCAAGCCACCCGTGACATCCCCCTCAAGAGACAGACCCCATTGGTCCGGTGCTGGGTACCCCGGTCTCTCGGGCGTCACAATTGGCGTCACGAACAGGATAGAGCCAGCCCATATACCAGGTATTGTGTGCCGTGATTGGAGCCCAAAACTTTGAAAACTTGGATGAAAAATCGTGAAAATTGACTTTATTAAAGAAAATTCCATTTCCCATTAAAAACTATTGAAAGTGACTTTTCCCCATTGGTTATAATGGAGTAAAGATGGCCGCCATCCCCTGAGGTAATCACCTCATAACCGTTAGGCGCGAGCCTGTTAATTGAGCTACGCCATTACCTGAGCCCCAGTCTAACTGAAAAACTTCAGAATCCGCCATTACAGAGCGCGCGGCGGGCGGGAGCAGCAGGGGGCGTGTCATTGTGGGCGGCACCAAGCTGAGCGCTCTGACGTCAGAGCAAGGGGAAAACCAATCCTGCTGCACAGCAGAACAAATCTACACTATCCCGACGGAAGCGGAGGACCGGAAGGGTCCGGATTAACTAAGGGGCCACAGTATGTCGCAGCACGGAGACGTCGCAGCACCCGGCGGCGCTAATGCAGCTGAAAGACAGAGTGTCGATAGAGCGTCTGGTAGTGCAGCGGTGCAAGGAGTGGCGCCCATCATGCCGGTGCTGATGCCATATACCCCAGGTGGCCCGTGGCTTCCAATGTATGAAGGTGAGCCTAATACCCTTGACGATTTCAGAGAAAAGATGCTGGCCCATTTTAACATGTTCCCCGTGGGTGAAGTTCAGCGTGTTAGTCTCCTGATGATGCAGTTAAGTGGCCATGCTAAGCGAGAAGTCACAGCATGGGCAGCTGATCTAAAAGGCACTGTTGAACGCATATTTGCTGGATTAAAAGCTACATTTGAAACTACTGCCAGCAGCAAAGCTAAAGTACGATTCTTTAATTGCAAACAAAAAGCTAATGAGGGCGTGAGAGACTTTGCCTTAAACCTGCAGGAAGCCCTTAAATCACTTACACTGGCTGAACCCATTTTTAACACCGGAGCGGATAAACTGCTAAGAGATCAAATTATTGAGGGACTCTACACCCCTTCTCACCGGGGGCATGTGAGCATGCTTGTTTTTAAGAACCCTGAATTGACATTTGCCCAATTAAAGGAGAGCGTTATAAGTCTCCAGCTGGCAGAGGCACCTCGGGATCAGGAGCCTGCGCAACTCATGGCAGAGGCTCCTCAACAACATGGAGTACCAGTGACATCAGCTATGTCCGGGGCCATTGCTAAGCCCCTGGGGCCCAGTACTAATGAGGCTCTTCAACAAAAGCTTGACTCTTTAACTGATGTTGTTGCTTCAATGGCTAAAACCATGCAGGAGATGAGAGGACCCAAGATGGAGTTGTCAAACCGTAGAGAAGGTGTTCCATGGATGAGACCCCGGAGATACCCGACATGGAGAGGACGACCCCGCGACCGCTACCAACCGGATGGACAGCCCATTTGCCGCCGTTGCCAGCAGCCAGGCCACTTTGCACGAGATTGTGATTTAAACGGGAATCCCATGGGAATGCGGGCCGCTTCGCAGGAATGAACTTTCAAAGCCCAACACCCTGGCACGACAGGTACATCGGAGGACGACCCATTATCCCTATCGTGCTGGATGGAATGCCCCTCAACGCTTTGCTGGGCACAGGTTCCCAGATTTCATCTATACCGTATATCCTTTATAAGAGGTACTGGGCTGATGCAGATATTGATAAAGGGCCCTCTGATGTTGAACTAGATATATGGGCTAGTAATGGTAAGTTGGTACCGAAACTAGGATTCAGGGAGATGACCATAAAGATTGGTAAAGCAGAATTGAAGAAACAGGGTATAATTGTTGTTGATGTTGACCGGCGGAACTGTGAACCAACTGTATTGATAGGAATGAATGTGTTAGAGAACTGCTTTTCCGAAGTTATTTCTGTCTTACAGCAAATTGCTGAAACTGCCCAATCCTGCCAGCAGTGAGTTCTCCAAAGGGAAATAAAAGTATTGATGTTAAGGCAACAGGTAGAAGTTGCAGGTGGAGAAATCGGCAGTGTGAGGGTAAGTGATCCAACATCTATTGTAATCCCACCAAAAACAGAAATGCTGGTATGGTGTAGAGCAGCCATTGGTACTAAGGGACGAGATTATCAAGCCTTAATAGAACCAGTGTACACCGACAGCAGGCCCACTATACTCACAGCACGAGGGGTAGTCGAGGTACACCGGGGACGAGTGCCGGTACGACTTTTGAACTGTGGAGAGGAAGAGGTCACTTTGCCAAGGTATGCTACAATGGCAAAGCTATATACTGTTGACAACAATGCCATCACAACCATTGAGCCCTTAGAACCAACCTGTCAGGTGGAAGGCAATGGCTCAGATGGAGAAATGGAGGATTGGTGCCAACAGCTACACGTGGGCATAAATTCAACACCTATCCATCAAAAACAAGGGGTGTATAGGCTAGTGACGGAATATGAACAAGTCTTCAGTAAACACCCATTGGACTTCGGACGGATAGAAGGGGTAGAACACACAATCCCCACCAGTGACCATCCCCCAATAAAAGAAAGATATAGACCCATACCGCCCGCTCACTATCAATGTGCAAAAGATATGCTGATGGAGATGAAACAGGCCGGGGTAATAAGAGACAGCTGTAGCCCCTGGGCGGCCCCTCTAGTGCTTGTCAAAAAAAATGACGGAACCATGAGAATGTGCGTAGACTACCGGCGGATTAATAACATCACCCATAAAGACGCCTACCCCTTGCCTAGGATAGAAGAGTCCTTGACTGCTTTGAAATCTGCTAATTATTTTTCCACCTTAGACTTAACAAGCGGGTATTGGCAAGTCCCTGTGGCTGAGAGAGATAAGGAAAAGACGGCATTCACCACACCAATGGGTCTATGTGAATTTAATCGCATGCCATTCGGACTCTGCAACGCATCCGGTACCTTCCAGCGGCTGATGGAATGCTGCCTCGGACACAAGAACTTCGAGACCGTCCTCCTGTACCTAGATGATGTGATCGTCTACTCAAAGACTTACGAACAACACTTAAAAGACTTGGCAGAAGTGTTCGAAGCCTTATCCAGGTATGGCATGAAAATCAAGCCATCCAAATGTCACCTTCTCAAGCCAAAGGTACAGTACCTGGGACACATCGTGAGTTCGGAGGGAGTAGCACCGGATCCCGAGAAAATAAGCGCCATAAGGGATTGGCCAAGACCTACCAACGCAAAAGAAGTGAGGCAATTCCTGGGATTGGTGGGTTACTATCGCAGATTTATAAAAGGATTTACCAAATTGGCAGCACCCTTGCAAGACGCCTTGGTAGGGCAGACGAAGAAACCTTCAAACCGAAACCCTCCTTTTCAGTGGAACGATGAAAGGGAAGACTCCTTTGAACAACTAAAGAAGGCACTAACCGGAGAAGAGGTTCTGGCATACCCAGATTACCATCAACCTTTAATCCTCTACACCGATGCCAGTAATGTGGGACTAGGAGCGGTGCTGTCACAAAAGCAAGAAGGTCGGGAGAAAGTCATCGCCTTTGCAAGTAGAAAGCTCCGGCCTACTGAAAGAAATCCAGAAAATTATAGCTCCTTCAAATTGGAACTACTGGCAGTAGTTTGGGCTGTGCCAGAAAGTTTCAAACACTATCTGGCCGCTGCAGAATTTATTGTCTATACTGACAACAATCCGTTGACCCACCTGGACACAGCCAAATTAGGTGCGTTAGAACAGCGATGGATAGCCCGGTTATCTAATTACAACTTCAAGATCAAGTATCGAGCAGGTCGCAAGAATGGAAATGCCGATGCCCTATCCCGGATGCCACACTTGAGAGACGTAGAAGAAGAAACGGGGGAGCTTGAAGAAATTGAACTACCAGCCTTCCATCATCCCAAGGCAAAACATCATCAGTCAAGTACCTATCAGAAACAACGAGAGGTGAATTTTAATCCGTTAGCACACCATAGATGGGCTGACACCCAAGACAGCAATCCGGCTGTGAAGTTGGTGAAGGAACTGTTAACTGAGCAAAGTGCATATCCCGATGAGGATGCCCCAGAAGAGACGCATCAACTCTGGAAAGAGAGAGGCAAAATGTTCCTGTATCAAGGGAAGCTCTGTAGAAGGTACACCAATCCGAAAACACATGAATTGGTTTGGCAGATTATCGTGCCTAAACAAGATGTCAAGATGGTCCTCAAAGCTTACCATAATGGTGCTGGTCACTTTGGTTGGAAAAAGTTAGAAGTACTTCTAAGAGAAAGATTTTATTGGGTCGGGATGAGAAAATCAATCGAACAGTGGTGCAGAAACTGTGGCCCGTGCAACCTCAGAAGAAACGATCAAAAGAACCAAAGAGCACCACTGCAGCCCATAATCACCAAACAACCACTTGAACTTGTAGCCATAGACCACGTGAAGTTAATACCAAGCCGGTCCGGCTATGTCTATGCCTTGACCATCGTGGACCATTATTCACGCTTCTTGGTAGTAGTACCCATAAAAGATCTGACAGCAAAAACAGCAGCCAAAGCGTTCCAAACATACTTTTGTAGACCCCATGGATATCCGGAACAGGTTCTCACCGACCAAGGTACAGCCTTTGAATCAGAGATCTTCAGAGAATTCTGTAATATGTATGGTTGCAAAAAGATCCGGACGACGGCCTATCATCCACAAACAAACGGCTTATGCGAGAAGATGAACCATATTGTAATAGAACTACTAAAGACTTTACCTGAGACAGAAAGGAATCAATGGCCAGAGAAATTGCCTGACTTGGTGGATCTGTATAATCATGTCCCGGTGAGCTCCACCAATTGCACCCCAGCTTACCTTATGCGTGCAAGACCCGGCCAATTACCAATCGATCTAGAAATGGGAATTCTGAAACCAGACTCAGAAGTCCAAGACTCCAATTGGGATATCATACATACATAGTTACATACATAGTTATTAAGGTTGAAGGAAGACTATATGTCCATCTAGTTCAACCCATAGCCTAACCTAACATGCCCTAACATGTTGATCCAGAGGAAGGCAAAAAAAACCCATGTGCAAAGAGTAAGCTCCACATTGGGGAAAAAAAATTCCTTCCCGACTCCACATACGGCAATCAGACTAGTTCCCTGGATCAACGCCCTATCAAGGAATCTAGTGTATATACCCTGTAACATTATACTTTTCCAGAAAGGTATCCAGTCCCCTCTTAAATTTAAGTAATGAATCACTCATTACAACATCACACGGCAGAGAGTTCCATAGTCTCACTGCTCTTACAGTAAAGAATCCGTGTCTGTTATTATGCTTAAACCTTTTTTCCTCCAACCGCAGAGGATGCCCCCTTGTCCCTGTTTCAGGTCTATGATTAAAAAGATCATCAGAAAGGTCTTTGTACTGTCCCCTCATATATTTATACATTAAAATGAGATCACCCCTTAGTCTTCGTTTTTCCAAACTAAATAGCCCCAAGTGTAATAACCTATCTTGGTATTGCAGACCCCCCAGTCCTCTAATAACCTTGGTCGCTCTTCTCTGCACCCGCTCCAGTTCAGCTATGTCTTTCTTATACACCGGAGACCAGAACTGTGCACAGTATTCTAAGTGTGGTCGAACTAGTGACTTGTATAGAGGTAAAATTATATTCTCCTCATGAGCATCTATGCCTCTTTTAATGCATCCCATTATTTTATTTGCCTTTGTAGCAGCTGCCTGACACTGGCCACTGAATTTAAGTTTGTCATCCACCCATACACCCAGGTCTTTTTCATTGACGGTTTTGCCCAGAGTTTTAGAATTAAGCACATAATTATACATCTTATTACTTCTACCCAAGTGCATGACCTTACATTTATCCCCATTAAAGCTCATTTGCCATTTATCAGCCCAAGCTTCTAGTTTACATAAATCATCCTGTAATATAAAATTGTCCTCCTCTGTATTGATTACCCTGCAGAGTTTAGTGTCATCTGCAAATATTGAAATTCTACTCTGAATGCCCCCTACAAGGTCATTAATAAATATGTTAAAAAGAAGAGGGCCCAATACTGACCCCTGTGGTACCCCACTGCTAACCGCTACCCAGTCCGAGTGTGCTCCATTAATAACCACCCTTTGTTTCCTATCCCTGAGCCAGCTCTCAACCCACTTGCACATATTTTCCCCTATCCCCATTATTCTCATTTTATGTATCAACCTTTTGTGTGGCACCGTATCAAAAGCTTTTGAAAAGTCCATATACACATATACGGCAAAAGCAGTATCGCCAAGTGCAAGAGAGTGTGGAAAGAAGCCTTCAGCAAACTAGAGAAAGACAAGAGCGAACTTTCAACCAGAATGCTCTAGCGACCCCATTAAGACCGGGTGACCAAGTGCTCAAGAGAAATCGTCAAACCAATAAACTAGACAATCAGTGGGAAGCCGTACCCTACACAGTTTTACCAACAAGAATGGATAATCCTAAAATGTGCCTCATTAGCAAAAACAGGGGCTTAACATCTGTACTAGTGTCAAGAGACAATCTTAAATTATGTCCGGAAGCATTGAAAGAGCCAGAAGTTGTCCAGCCAGAACCAGAAGTTATTCAACCCATACAGGTTCAACCAGTAAAGGAAAAAGAAGAGGAAATGTATCACACCTGTATAGGAGACTTTCCCAAAACCCTACTAACATACCATGGTGCAGTAGTGGTTCCCATGGTGGCCTTTTACCCAACACCGAACCCAATACCAGAAGTCCCAAGACAGGAAGAGGCTGACCCCGTACTACGGGAGGTTCCAGGTCAGGAAGAACAGATTCCTGATCAGAGTAATCCCATTCACGGTGGACTTGCCAATTCCATAGTCGTGGAATTATCTTTAGCAGAGCGGGCAGATACTACATCCGCAGTAGACAGTAGTACACCACATGAAGAGACACCGCTATTACGTAGATCACAGCGTAGTACCCAGGGTCAATTACCGGCCAGGTATGCGGATTACCAACTATAAAACTATAGTCATTGTTATCATTCTGCAACGTTTAAGCCCAGTACCTACAGAGACTTGTCTGTATGAACTTCTTGCATATTCTTGAACTTTTTATCAGCACGGAGGCACTAAATCAAAGCTCCGGAAAGACTGCTTTTTGAACTTTGCTTTTTGCTCTTTTTAAACTTTCTTTAGACTTTATATTGGTAACTCCGTTGGAAAAATGGAACTAAATTCTTGGACACAAAGTGCAGTGCCTTTCCTAGTACCTTCAAGGATAGAACTGTATTCATGGACGCTATTTGAAGTGACTTTTTACAGAACTCTATTTTTGTTTCCTTGAGTGGTTTTTGTAACTTTTCATTTTTAAGACTCTGTACATATTAATTGTTATTTCAAAATGTTATCGTCCCATAGTCCCGGAGTACTGTTCTTAACTAAGGGGGAATGTGGCACCCCTAGGGGTATTTGCCACAAAAACAGTTACTGACACTGGATACAAATACTAAAATAGCAAGACTGCACTACCACCTCCGGCCAGAAGGGGGAGCTCCAGAGACTCCCCTTGATCTATTCTGGTCTGAGAGAAGAACTGGCAGTTGGGCTAAGGAGCTGAAAGTGAGAGGTCATACAGCTGAATTTCTAACAGCCCTATGACGGTTTCCAGGCCCAAATCAACGGCCTGAGGAGAAAAGGGACAGAGAAAAAGGACATTGTGAGAACTGGGTAGCATTAATCACTACCCAGAACAGGCGCAAAGACGGATACCGAATCCGTGGCTGTATTCATTACATATAATACAGCAACCGGAAAAACGTGAGGTGATATCAGCTTCACTAGGGTCGGACGCAGCAACAGACACAGAGTTCAGCGGTACTCCCGGAGGGGGTAAGCCGATAAAAGGACTCGGGTTGCCCGTCGAACCAGGACCCGGAGGGGACAGATTGGGCCGGCAGCCAGTTCACATACAGCAGCAGGGCCACACAGATATTGCGTACAATAAGAGGCGAAGACCCCGGCAGGGTCAAAGTAACTCAGAGTTCCCATACAGACTCCGGTGACAGGACTGGTTGTAAATCCTTTCTTGTTAAAGTAAACTGGTTAAACGTTTCAGTGCCTCAGTCTTTCATTTGGACAATAGCCATCTATCCAGGATTGGGATCATCACCGCTGGGAGAACTTGCTGCTGATAAAGTAAGTGCCTGTTCCCTCACGATACCCTTTACACTGTGCATTGCCTGAGGCCACAGCACCGGGTCAAGCCACCCGTGACATCCCCCTCAAGAGACAGACCCCATTGGTCCGGTGCTGGGTACCCCGGTCTCTCGGGCGTCACAGTATGAAGGTCCTGGTGATTCTAGTTTCCTGAGATGGTGGGAGAAATAGGTAAAGGAGGGCTAATGGGGGTGATTGAAGATCACCTGCATATTTGGTTGCAGAAAATGCAGTTGACTTAAAGTCTAGGAGGGGGGTAGTCTGAGGGACTTTGGACCACTTGAAGATAGGTAAGAATAAGGTTGAAACGGTGAAGGTGCAAAATTAAAACATTTAGATTGATCAGTAAGAGGTGAAATCCCACCCAACCCTCTTTTTGTGTCATATAGTGTATAATGGACCGTGATGTCACACTGTATTTTGGCAAATTCAGTAGTGGACTGCAGCAAGACACCTGTAGCTTATGGCAGGGGTAAACTGGCACATAGGAACATGTTGTCTTATGGCAGCTCTCTAGGATTTTAAAAATTAGCAATCACAAAGTTTGGATGTGTAATAGTATTCAGGTACTGAGTATGAGGGGTTTAATAACAGGAATCAGGTTCTCCTCGCAGGGAGGAAGCAATGAAAAATAACTAGCAATAAAACAGTGCAAAAATATGGGAGTCAAACAAGGTAACAGAAGTAAGCAAGATTTCTTGAGAAAAGAACACTTATCAGTCTGATGAGGACTTGCTTGAAGGGTCGTCTTCTCCAACGTAGGCACCGAGAAACAGCGGCACTTGTCATCCCTCTGTTGTCCGTGGGCTGAGTAGTCTCTAGGAGCCTGCTGCCTTGGGTTTCGAGAGTTAATGTGATATGCATAGGCTCTGAGTCTTTAGCTTTTACAGCACAGCAAGATGCAGTCTTTCTGGGCAATCTCCCTGTATTTGTCCTCTGACCGGGAGCTCTCTCTCTCTCTCCCGGAGCGCAGTTGCACCCTGCTCTGACCGCTGCTCACGCTGCTCTGTCCCTTACGCGCGTGCTTTTCCCGCTCTCTGCTTGACTTCCTTCCTGTCCCAGCCTCTAAGTCTGCCCCCTGAGGAACCTGCAGCACAGCTCAATGGTTCCAGGCACAGAGCTGAGAAGGTAACCGCCCCCAGACTCTTCTTGTGTTTCACTTCCTTACATTCCCCCCTCTCAAGAATTTCAGGAGTTCCTATTGGCAATCTTCCAGTCCTTGCACAATCTGCTGCCAGATAAACTCGTCCTGATTGTAGCGAACAGGGGGTACACCAGCCGTTGAACGTTCAGAGCGTCTCAAATCAGCAGGGGTGGTGGTCTCAACTGCTGTGGGAGGAGTCGAGGCTTCCTCCGATATGTTGGTAGTTTCAGGCACCAGCCCTGTTTCTGGGTTCCCTGGGAGAGATTGGGAGTCTTCCTCGCCTTCCACATCTACATTGATCACTGGCGCAGCTGGTGGGGGCACTGGAGCCAATTGGACTGATTGAGGATCTAGAGACAAACATGGACGCAACATATTCCTGTGCAGTGTGCGGTTGGGAGTCCCCTCTTCCGTTTCGGGCTGGACCTCATAAACGGGACCCCCGTTGCCGAGCCGCCACTTCACTCGGAAAGGCCTTTTCTCCCACCGGTACTCTAGTTTGTTGTGTGGGTGCTTTTCCCTCACTAAGACTTGGTCTCCAGGCAGCAGGGCTGTCCCCTTTTTAGGAGCTACCTGGGGATGCTCCAATTCTTGCAGCCGGTTCTGCACTAGACGTTGAATTGTCCGCAGCCGACGACGATGTTCTTGAACCCAAGAGTACACCCCCGTCCGTGGGTAGTCCTCCTCGGGTTCCAGCTCCAGCTCTGCCAGCCCCTTCCTGGGTCGGCCAAAGAACAAAGAGTCGGGGGTGAATCCGGTGGTGCTGTGTTTCTGATTGTTATACGCCCACACCAATTCAGGGACGGACTCAGTCCACTTCGCCTTCTGGTCCTCTTCCAGGGTCCTCAGCATTTGAATCAGAGTGCAGTTAAATCTTTCACAAGCCCCATTCCCCTGTGGATGATAAGGGGTGGTCCGGGACTTATCGATTTTGTACAGCTGGTGCAGCTCCTCCATCACTCTTCCAAGGAAGCAGGCCCCTTGATCAGAATGGATGCGCTTGGGACACCCGTACACCTGTATAAAGTGTTTGCAGATTGCATGAGCAGCAGACTTGGCAGTCTGGTCCCGCGTGGGCGTCACTACTGCACATTTAGTAAAGTGGTCTATCATCACTAAACAATGCTCATAGCCTTGGTGTGCTGGTCCAATTGTCAAGTAATCTATTGCCAGTAGGTCCATGGGGCCAGAAGACCTCACCGTCTCTTTGGGAGCTCGTTGTTCTGGTGGTTTGACCTGCTCACAACTTCTGCATTGCTGACATACTTTCTCCACAATGTTCCTTAAGTGGGGATTATAAAATAGGCGCTGTAACCACTGGAAAGTTTTTTCTGGCCCAAAGTGTGCTCCTTTCTCATGTGCTTCCTTAGCCACCTGGTCTATCAAGGACGATGGGATCACCATCTGCCATACAAGACTGAGTTCTGTTTGCAGGAATACCTTCCGGTACAGAATACCATCCCGCAACTGGAGCCCCTTCCAACTGGCGTAGCATCTTCAGTACCTTAGGTGACATGGACCTCCTCTCGTGCCGATTGGGCATTTGTTCAGACATGATCCACCTTCTCAACTAAGCTAGCTCCGGATCCTACTGCTGAACTCGGACCCACTCATCGCGGGGCTGCTCCAGCAAATTCACACAGGCCTCTTCCTGTTCAATTTCCCGCGCCACTGCCACCATCCTGGCAGTCTCTCCAAAACCTGGAACCTCCACATCTTCCAGTTCTTCATCCTGGCTGGGTGCTGGTTTGCGATAGTTTACTCGGGAGAGGGCATCCGCATGAACATTCTCAGCTCCTCTTTTATACAAAATTCTGTATCGGAACTTGGCCATTTGGGCTACCCAATGTTGTTCAAGGACACCTAACTTGACATTCTCGAGATGGGCCAACGGATTGTTAGCGGTGCGGACATGAACTTCTGAGCCAGCTAGATATTCTGCGAACTTCTCAGTCTTTGCCCACACCAGCGCCAACAACTCCAGCTTAAATGAACTGTAGTTTTCTGGATTCCTTTCCGAGTCATGCAAAGACCAACTGGAGTATGCGATGACACGCTCTTTCCCGTCCTGCATCTGCGATAGTATGGCCCCGAGGCCCTGCAGGCTCCCATCAGTGTGCAAGATGAACGGTTGTGTGAAGTCAGCGTAGGCCAGCACGGGGGCCTCTGTCAAAGCCTTCTTCAAAGCCAAGAATGCCTCCTCCTGACGCTTCCTGTTATGATCCGGTGACCTTGGAGCTGCATGAGAACTTTCACTGGAGAAGGTGGCCACTATACTGACCGCAATCCTGAACTTAACACCGCAACTAGAAGTAGCCGTGGAGTGTACCGTCACAGCCGGAGGACTAAATACCCCTAAAGATGGAAATTGGAATACTATCTTGCCTCAGAGAAAATCCCCAAAGGATAGACAGCCCCCCACAAATATTGGCGGTGAGTCGGAGAGGAAAAAACATACACAGGCAGAAAAACAGGACTTAGCACAGGAGGCAACTCTAGCTAGATAGGACAGGATAGGACAGAGTTCTGTGCGGTCAGTATTAAAACCCTTCAAAACATCCACAGCAGAATATACAAAAAACTTCCTACATCTAACTAAAAGATGTAGGAGCGTAAATCTGCAACTCCAGTGAATCCTACAATCAGAGCAGGAATAAAACTGAAACAAGCACACAGCAGTGTGCCACAGATACAAAAACCAAACACTTATCTTTGCTGAATTTGGCAGCAAGCAGGAGAAGCCAGAAAGTGATCCAACACTTCACAAGGAACATTGACAACTGGCAAGGACTAAAGGATCCTGCACACCTAAATATCCCAGTCAGAATTGTAATCATCCGATACACCTGGCCAGGACTGCGAGTCAGAGACAACTGCATTCCCACCTACAACCACTGGAGGGAACCCAAGAGCAGAATTCACAACAGTACCCCCCCTTGAGGAGGGGTCACCGAACCCTCACCAGGGCCCCCATAACCCTTCCATTTGACCAGGTACTAAAGCTTCCGCCTCGAAAAACGGGAATCCAAAATCTTCTCAACAACATATTCCAACTCCCCATCAACCAACACAGGGGTCGGAGGATCAACAGAGGGAACAACGGGCTCCACATATTTCCGCAACAAAGATCTATGGAAGACATTATGGATAGCAAAAGAGGCCGGAAGCGCCAGTCAAAAAGACATCGGATTAATAATCTCAGAAATCCTATAAGGACCAATAAACCGAGGCTTAAACTTAGGAGAAGAAACCTTCATAGGAACATGACGGGAAGACAACCAGACCAGATCCCCAACCCGAAGCCGGGAACCAACACACCGACGACGATTAGCAAAACGTTGAGCCTCCTCTTGAGACAACACCAACTTGTCCACCACATGAGCCCAAATCTGCTGCAACCTGTCCACCACAGAATCCACACCAGGACAGTCAGAAGGCTCAACCTGCCCAGAAGAAAAACGAGGATGAAAACCAAAATTACAAAAGAAAGACGAAACCAAGGTAGCAGAACTAGCCCGATTATTAAGGGCAAACTCGGCCAATGGCAAGAAGGCCACACAATCATCCTGATCAGCAGACACAAAGCATCTCCAATAAGTCTCCAAGGTCTGATTAGTTTGCTCGGTCTGGCCATTTGTCTGAGGATGAAATGCAAAAGAAAAAGACAAATCATTGCCCAGCCTAGCACAAAAGGCCCGCCAAAACCTAGAAACAAACTGGGAACCTTTGTCGGACACAATATTCTCCGGAATACCAAGCAAACGAACCACATGCTGAAAGAACAACAGAACCAAATCAGAAGAGGAAGGCAATTTAGGTAAGGGCACGAAATGAACCATCTTAGAGAACCGGTCACAAACAACCCAGATAACAGACATCTTCTGGGAGACCGGAAGATCAGAAATAAAATCCATCGAAATATGCGTCCAGGGCCTCTCAGGGACTGGCAATGGCAAAAGCAACCCACTAGCACGGGAACAACAAGGCTTGGCCCGCGCACAAGTCCCACGGGACTGCACAAAAGAACGCACATCACGTGACAATGAAGGCCACCAAAAGGACCTACCAACCAAATCTCTGGTACCAAAAATGCCAGGATGACCGGCCAACACGGAACAGTGAACCTCAGAAATCACTCTACTAGTCCATCTGTCAGGAACAAACAATTTCCCCACAGGACAGCGGTCAGGTTTGTCAGCCTGAAATTCCTGAAGAACCCGTCGTAAATCAGGGGAAATGGCAGAAAGGACCACCCCCTCTTTCAGAATACCGACCGGCTCTAAGACCTCAGGAGAATCAGGCAAAAAACTCCTAGAGAGGGCATCAGCCTTAATATTCTTAGAACCCGGAAGGTATGAGACCACGAAATCAAAACGGGAAAAAAAACAAAGACCATCGAGCCTGTCTAGGATTCAGCCGTTTAGCAGACTCGAGGTAAATCAAATTCTTATGATCGGTCAAGACCACAATACGGTGCTTAGCTCCCTCAAGCCAATGTCGCCACTCCTCAAACGCCCACTTCATAGCCAACAACTCCCGATTGCCGACATCATAATTGCGTTCAGCAGGCGAAAACTTACGGGAAAAGAAGGCATACGGTTTCATTAAGGAACCAACAGGATCCCTCTGAGACAAAACGGCCCCTGCCCCAATCTCAGAAGCGTCAACCTCAACCTGAAACGGAAGAGAAACATACGGTTAGCGCAACACTGGAGCAGAAGTAAATCGACGTTTAAGCTCCTGAAAGGCAGAGACAGCCGCAGAGGACCAATTCGCCACATCAGCACCTTTCTTCATCAAATCGGTCAAGGGTTTAACCACGCTGGAAAAATTAGCAATGAAACGGCGATAAAAATTTGCAAAACCCAAAAATTTCTGAAGGCTCTTCACAGATGTGGGCTGAATCCAATCATGAATGGCCTGAACCTTAACCGGATCCATCTCTATAGACGAAGGAGAAAAAATGAAGCCCAAAATAGAGACTTTCTGCACCCCAAAGAGATACTTAGACCCTTTCACAAACAGGGCATTGTTGCAAAGGATCTGAAATACCATCCTGACCTGTTGCACATGAGACTCCCAATCATCAGAAAAAATCAAAATATCGTCCAAATATACAATCAAGAATCTATCAAGATAAGTCCAGAAGATATCATGCATGAAGGACTGAAAAACAGATGGAGCATTAGAGAGTCCGAATGGCATCACAAGGTATTCAAAATGGCCTTCGGGCGTGTTAAACGCAGTTTTCCATTCATCACCCTGCTTAATACAAACAAGATTATATGCCCCTCGAAGGTCAATCTTGGTAAACCAACTAGCTCTCTTAATCCTAGCAAACAAATCGGAAAGCAAAGGTAAAGGGTATTGAAACTTGACCGTGATTTTATTCAAAAGGCGATAATCTATACAGGGTCTCAAGGAACCATCTTTTTTAGCAACAAAAAAGAACCCCGCTCCCAACGGTGAAGAAGATGGCCGAATATGCCCTTTCTCCAAAGACTCCTTAATATAGCTCTGCATGGCAGTATGTTCAGGCACAGATAGATTAAAAAGTCGACCCTTAGGAAACTTCTGGAATCAAGTCAATAGCACAATCGCAGTCCCTGTGTGGTGGAAGGAAACTGGACTTGGGCTCATCGAATACATCCTGAAAATCAGACAAAAACTCTGGAATTTCAGAAGGTGAAGAAGAGGAGATTGACATCAAAGGAACATCATTATGAACCCCCTGACAACCCCAACTAGTCACAGACATGGACTTCCAGTCCAACACAGGATTATGTACCTGCAACCATGGAAAACCCAGCACGATAACATCATGCAAGTTATGCAACACCAGAAATCGACAATCCTCCTGATGGGCTGGCGCCATGCGCATGGTCACCTGTGTCCAAAACTGGGGCTTATTTTTAGCCAAGGGTGTAGCATCAATGCCCCTTAAAGGAATAGGGTTCTGCAAAGGCTGCAAGGGAAAACCACAACGCTTGGCAAAATCAAAATCCATTAAATTCAAGGCGGCGCCTGAATCCACAAACGCCATGACAGAAAATGATGAGAATGAGCAGATCAAGGACACAGATAACAGAAATTTAGGTTGTACAGTACTGATGGTAATTGAACTGGCGATCCTCTTTGTCCGCTTAGGGTAGACAGAAATGACATGAGAAGCGTCGCCACAATAATAACACAACCTATTTTGACGCCTGAAACCTTGTCGTTCGGTTCTAGATAGAATTCTATCACATTGCATAGGCTCAGAAATTTGCTCTGAGGATAACGCCACAGAGCGCACAGTTCTGCGCTCCCGCAGGCGTCGGTCAATCTGAATGGCCAGAGACATAGAATCACTCAGACCGGAAGGCATGGGAAACCCCACCATAACATCTTTAACGGATTCAGAAAGCCCCCTTCTGAAAATTGCCGCCAAAGCATCATTATTCCATTCAGTCAACACAGACCATTTTCTGAATTTCTGACAATACAATTCTGCAGCCTCTTGACCCTGAGACAGGGCCAACAAGGTCTTCTCAGCTTGATCCACAGAATTAGGTTTGTGATATAATAGTACTAAAGCCTGAAAAAATGAGTCAATATTAAGCAAAGCCGGATTCCCAGATTCCAGGGAAAACGCCCAATCCTGCGGGTCGCCACGCAGCAGGGAGATTACGATTTTTACCTGCTGAATGGAATCACCAGATTACGATTTTTACCTGCTGAATGGAATCACCAGAGGATCGAGGTCTCAGGTCAAAAAACAGTTTACAGTTGTTTTTAAAACTCAAAAATTTAGACCTGTCACCAGAAAACAAATCAGGAGTAGGAATCTTCGGTTCTAAAGCAGGAGTCGGAACAGTATAATCAGAAATACCTAGCACCCTAGCAGCAAGCTGGTCTACACGAGAAGCTAATTCCTGAACATTCATGCTTGCACCAGGCTCCTCAGCCACCCAGAAATTAAGAGGGAAGAGAACACAAAACAGACTGGAGAAAAAAAAATGGCTCAAGAGCTTCCTTCCCTTCGTCTGAGATGCATTTAACGCATTGTGGGCCAGTTGTACTGTTATGATCCGGTGACCTTGGAGCTGCATGAGAACTTTCACTGGAGAAGGTGGCCACTATACTGACCGCAATCCTGAACTTAACACCGCAACTAGAAGTAGCCGTGGAGTGTACCTAACACACCTAGACACCTCGTCACAGCCGGAGGACTAAATACCTCTAAAGATGGAAATTGGAATACTATCTTGCCTCAGAGAAAATCCCCAAAGGATAGACAGCCCCCCACAAATATTGGCGGTGAGTCGGAGAGGAAAAAACATACACAGGCAGAAAAACAGGATTTAGCACAGGAGGCCACTCTAGCTAGATAGGACAGGATAGGACAGAGTTCTGTGCGGTCAGTATTAAAACCCTTCAAAACATCCACAGCAGAATATACAAAAAACTTCCTACATCTAACTAAAAGATGTAGGAGCGTAAATCTGCAACTCCAGTGAATCTTACAATCAGAGCAGGAATAAAACTGAAACAAGCACACAGCAGTGTGCCACAGATACAACAACCAAACACTTATCTTTGCTGAATTTGGCGGCAAGCAGGAGAAGCCAGAAAGTGATCCAACACTTCACCAGGAACATTGACAACTGGCAAGGGCTAAAGGATCCTGCACACCTAAATATCCCAGTCAGAATTGTAATCATCCGATACACCTGGCCAGGACTGCGAATCAGAGACAACTGCATTCCCACCTATAACCACTGGAGGGAACCCAAGAGCAGAATTCACAACAGCTTCCCCCACTGTATGTTCCTGTTTTTGGCGCAAGAGGGCACTCCCCTCAACAACTCCTGGAGTGGATTAGCAAGGCGGGTAAAGTCTTTTACGAAGTGTCTGAAGTATCCTGTGAGTCCCAGGAATGCACGCACATCTTTCATAGTTTTTGGAGTTGGCCACTCTTGTACCGCAGCGATCTTCTCCTGGGAAGGCCTCACCCCCTCAGCGGAGACAACGTGTCCCAAGTATTCAATCTCAGTACGGAAAAGGTGACATTTCTGGGGTTTCACTTTCAAGCCATACTTCTGTAGCTGACTCAGCACTCTCTGCAGATGCTCCTCAAAGGTGGGGGCAAAGACGATGATATAATCCAAGTAGATCAAAGTGGCTTTAAAGTTCAGGTCTCCCAGACATCTCTCCATGAGTCGCTGAAATGTTCCTGGGGTGTTTGCTAGGCCGAAGGGCATCCGGTCAAACTCATACAGTCCCATAGGAAGGATCAAAGCCGTCTTGGCTCCGTCTTGCTCAGACATGGGCACCTGCCAGTAGCCACTGGCCAAGTCTGATGTGGAGAAATATCTGGCATTCCCTAGTGCCGTCAGGGACTCCTCTATCCTGGGCAGTGGGTATGAGTCCTGCACTGTGCAAGCGTTGAGACGGCGATAGTCCACACAGAATCGCAAGGACCCATCTTTCTTTCTCACCAAGACTATAGGGGCAGCCCACGGGCTCTGACTCTCGCGTATAACTCCCTTCTTCAGCATGTGTGACAGCATTCCCTTCACCTCCTGGTACATCTGTGGGGGTATTTGGCGGTACCGTTCCCGGATTGGTGCCGCATCCCCGGTGGGTATCTCGTGGGTGATGACCGTGGTACGTCCAAAGTCATCTCCATCTTTGGCGAATGCCTCCTGAAATTTCCCCAATACGGCTTCTACCTGAGGTACCTGCTGTGGAGTAAGTTCTGAGAGCTCCGCCCTCATGCATTCCAGTATCTGGGGCCCTTCTTGCAGTAATCTGGGGTCCGAAGCTGCCTCCGCTTTGACGGTCACCAGCCATGGATCTTCTGGCCTTGCGGTCAGCTGTACCGCCTCAGTTGGGACTAACTCATCTGGGAGGCCCAGGACTTGAGCGACTTCGCTTCTAGGGGGAAAAGTTGTATCTGTCTCCAACAAATGTATGCAGCGCACAAGGACAGTTCCATCCTGCACGGTAGCCAGGGACCGTGTGACCAATATTCCTGACGGCAGCTGGTCGGCTCTGCTGGGCTCAATTTGGACTTCGACCCCTTCCAGTGGGATGCCAGCTCGTATAGGCAAGGGAGGCACCGTCAGCCCAGGGGGCAACACTCGATTGACTGAGGCGGGGGCGACGACTTTGCCGAGTTCCTTTCCGTCGCTGTATGCTTCCCGGACCTGAACGGTCCATATCAGTTGTTGAAAGACCCTTCTCTGGGGGGTTTGGTCGCTCCATTGTTGCAGGAACTGTTCCGGGACTCGTTGAAAACCAGGCTTCCGAGGTCTTTCAACACATTCATGCCCAGAGTCACAGTATGGTCTTTGTTATGATCCGGTGACCTTGGAGCAGCATGAAAACTTTCACTGGAGTAGGTGGTAACTATACTGACCGCAAATCCTGATCTTAACACCACAACTAGAAGTAGCCGTGGGGTGTACCTAACAAACCCTAGACACCTCGTCACAGCCAGAGGACTAAATACCCCTAAAGATGGAAATAGGAATACTATCTTGCCTCAGAGCAGAACCCCAAAGGATAGGCAGCCCCCCACAAATATTGGCTGTGAGTAGGAGAGGAAAGACACACACAGTCAGAAAACAGGATTTAGCACAAGAGGCTGCTCTAGCTAAAATAGGAAAGGATAGGACAGAGTTCTGTGCGGTCAGTATTAAAACCCTTCTAAAAATATCCACAGCAGATTATACAAAAATTCCTCCATCTAACTAAAGACGTGGAATGTATATCTGCAACTCCAGAGACTACTAAACTCAGAGCAGGAATACAATCAAAAACAAGCACACAGCTTGTGTGCCATAGAAAAAGAAACAGACACTTATCTTTGCTGAATTGGCAGCTAAGCAGGAGAAGCCAGGCAGAGATCCAATACTTCCCAAGAAACATTGACAACTGGCAAGGACTAATGAGTCCTGCAAACCTAAATACTCCAGTCAGAACTGCAATCAGCAGATACACCTGTCCAAGACTGCAGCCCAGAGACAACTGCATTACCACCTACAACCACCGGAGGGAGCCCAAAAGCAGAATTCACAACAGGTCTTTAGCTACCTCTCCATCCACCAGTACCACTCCTCTTCTCCCGAGGTCTTTTCCGCAGACATCTATGTTCATCCATAGCACCCCTGCGACCGGGATGGGCAAGTGATTGGCTGCCATAAGTTTGATCACAGGGCCCAATTCAGGCCGTAGCGCCTCTGTGAAGTGACGGAAATATCTCTCAGTCATGATGGTCACTTGTGAGCCGGTGTCTATCAAGCACCGCACTGCTCTTCCATTGATTTCTGCCCAGACCAGAGGGCACGTGGAAACGAGGCTGTGGGGACTTTTACTCCTCCTCCTCTGTTCTTCACGCTCTGAGCGGTGCCCCTCGAGCTCAGAACCACCTAGTTTAAAGGAGGGGGCGGGGATGGTCGGCTCCGCTGGGGACACCATTAAGCAATGTGGCCGGATTCTCCACAAGTGTAGCATGTAAGAGGGCTTCTCATCCTGGTAGTTTCACCCTCCCTTTGGGGGGCAGCATCTTTGTCTCGCACCAGAGGGTTGGGCCCTTCTGCCAGAGTTCTTCTGGAGGCCGCCATTTCTTCACGGACCTGTCTAATCTCCATTCTCAGGTTCTCTGTTGTGAATTGGGCTCTTGGGCTCCCTCCAGTGGTTATAAGTGGTAGTGCTGCGGTAGTTGGATCACAGCATTTATCAGGTGTATCTATTTTTTGCAATTTGGGCTGGGCTATTTAGCCCTGATTTATCCTTTAGTCAGTGCCAGTTGTCCATTGTTTTTGGAGGATTCACATCCATACCTGGTCTCTCCTGTTCTGCTGTTCATTTCATCAAAGATAAGTTCAGGCTTTGTTTTTGCTGTCCACCTGCTGTGGACCTTATAGTTCGGTGCATTTTCATGTTTTGTCTTGTCCAGCTTTGTCTGTGAAGGATTTTTTGCAGCCAAGCTGTGTCTCTGGAGATGCAGATATTCCCTCCATGTCTTTAGTCAGATGTGGTGATTTGTATTTTCTGTGGTGGATATTTTCTAGTGTTTTAATACTGACCGCATAGTACTCTGTCCTTTTCTTTCTTTTTAGCTAGTATGGCCTCCTATGCTAAATCCTAATTTCATGTCTGCGTATGTTATTTCCCTCTCCTCTCACAGTCAATATTTGTGGGGGGCTGTCTATCCTTTGGGGATTTTCTCTGAGGCAAGATAGTTTTCCCGTTTCTGTCTTTAGGGGTAGTTAGTTCTTAGGCTGTGTCGAGGGGTCTAGGGAGTGTTAGGTACCCCCCACGGCTACTTCTAGTTGCGCTGTTAAGTTCATGGTTTGCGGTCAGTACAGGTACCACCTTCTCCAGAGTACGTCTCATGCTGCTCCTAGGCCACCAGATCATAACAGTTCTCTACCCACTGGGGGATATTGTCTGCGGTGGTGGTTACCTCCCCGCACTGCACCCTTCCCACCAGCCCCGTCACTCTCTGTTCTTCTTCTCGCACACGAGCCTCACTGCCAACCTCAGAGAAAGTCATGTCTGGCTTTACTCGCATGCGCTCTCACAGTGCCTGTTTCATCATTGCGTCACACAGTCCCGTCACCAGCTGATCTCTGAGCACCACATCAACTGACCCAACCCCTGCACCGTCCTTTCGTCTGATAGCAGTGTGAAGCTCTTGTAGGGAGTTCATGAATTGGGTCACGGTCTCCCCCCTGTACCCAGTGAAACAGTCGCATGCAAAGTTCCCCTACGTCAGTGGGGTCCCCATGCATCTCCTCAAGTATGCGCGGCACTTTGTCCAGGGTATCTCTCTCCCGGGGGGACCTATGCATGACAGAATCCCCCTCCAGGGCCATCAATGCAATTTCTGCCTCCAGAGCTGGTGTCATGGCATGCATCCGCATCATTCCCCAATACGCTCCGTCCAACTCCACAGCATTACATTGTTCCCAGTGAACCGTGGCAAATTATTCAACATGGCTCCCAGGGAAATGCTAGACCTGGGAACTTCCCCAGCTGCTTGGTCTGCCGTGTCCGTGCTACCGTGTGACATCCTGCCGACTACACCAAATGTAATAGTATGCAGGTACTGAGTATGTCACCACGGAACAGACAGACCAACAGTTGAGGGGTTTAATAACAGGAATTAGGTTCTCCTCGCAGGGAGGAAGCAATGGAAAATAACAAGTAATAAAACAGTGCAACAATATGGGAGTCAAACAAGGTAACAGAAGTAAGCAAGATTTCTTGAGAAAAGAACACTTATCAGTCTGATGAGGACTTGCTTGAAGGGTCGTCTTCTCCAACGTAGGCACCGAGAAACAGCATCCCTCTGTTGTCCGTAGGCTGAGTAGTCTCTAGGAGCCCGCTGCCTGGGGTTCCGAGAGGTAATGTGATATGCACAGGCTCTGAGTCTTTAGCTTTTACAGCACAGCAAGAAGCAGTCTTTCTGGGCAATCTCCCTGTATTTGTCCTCTGACCGGGAGCTCTCTCTCCCGGAGCGCAGTTGCACCCTGCTCTGACCGCTGCTCACGCTGCCCTGTCCCTTGCGCGCGTGCCTTTCCCGCTCTCTGCCCAGCTTCCTTCCTGTCCCAGCCTCTAAGTCTGCCCCCTGGGGAACCTGCAGCACAGCTCAATGGTTCCAGGCACAGAGCAGAGAAGGTAACCGCCCCCAGACTCTTTTTGTGTTTCACCTCCTTACAGATGGATGAAGGTCCAGCCGGGCCCCAGCTCAGGGAGTGTTGTATTGTGATTGGGTCAAGCTCCCCTCAGTTATGTTAATGTTCATAATAAAACTGGTGAAGGTCATCTAAATTGTGGGATAAAACATGTGTAAGAGTGGTTACTTCATTGTGGTGTATGGAAATAGATTTAGTGACTAGTGACCCCTTATACAATAGTATTGCAATACCCCCCAAAACTGATATACTGTACATTGGGTAACAGCTCAAGGAGTGCTGACTGGAAACCTTGATCTCGAGGAGCAGTGATCTGTGGGAGCATTGGTCTGTGAACACTAATCTCAGGGAGAACTTGTCTTGACAAAAATTATCTTGGCGAGCACCAACCTCAACAAGCACTGGTGTTGGGAATCACCAGTTTTAGAAAGCACTGATCTGATGAATTGCCAGTGTGTGACCGCTGATAAGAAGCAATCATTTCATAGCGTGCTGAGAAGAGCACTAAACTTTTATATCAGAAGTCTTGAGTAGCTCAGATTTATGGAAACACTGGTCTAGAGGAGAACTAATTTCAGGAAACACTCATTTCAGGGAGTAGTGATCTCAGAGAGGATTGGTCTTTTGAAGCACTGAACTGAGGAGCAATTAACTTTGGAACATTAATGTTGAGGAGCACTAGTCTTCAAGAACACTGATATCATAGAACACTGATCTGAAAGATTACTAGCTTCAGAAAGCTCTGATCTGATAAAGCAATAGTATTTGGAAGGGCGGCCACTCTTTAAAAGCATTGATCTGAGGGAGCACTGGTCATGAGGAGTACTAAGGAGCATTGATCTCATTGAACTCTGGTCTTAGGTAGAAGAACTATGCTAGTTAAAATTGGTCTAGACGTTTTTGTGGTACGCTGTTAATTGGAAGTTCTTGGGGAGCATCAGTATGGTGAATCATTGATCTTCAAAGGTACTAATCTTGAGGCAGTAAGGCAGTACTATTAGGCTGCCGTCACACTAGCAGTATTTGGTCAGTATTTTATATCAGTATTTGTAATCCAAAACCATGAGTGGAACAATTAGAGGAAAAGTATAATGGAAACATATGCACCACTTCTGCATTTATCACCCACTCCTGGTTTTGGCTTACAAATACTGATGTAAAATACTGACCAAATACTGCTAGTGTGACGGCAGCCTTATACTGAGTACTTGTCTTGAGGAGCAAAGATCTTCAAGAGCAGTGATCTCAGGAAGCCATGATCTTAGGGATCACTCGCCTGAAGTAGCAATGATTCCGGGAGCATTAATCTGGTGATGAATTGGTCCTAAAAAGCTTCAGTATTGGGGAGCACTAATTTGAAGTACTAGCGGTCTTGGGGATTATTGGTCTCAGTGCTGAACCACCCATTATGAAGCACCAGTTCTGGTGAATCATTTATATCAGGAAAGGTTTATTGAGACTTAGTAGTTGATACCCTTAACATCTGCCTCAGCTGCAGCAGCGTCCTTGTGAGCTTCCTCCTCTTCCTCTGTGCACGTTGCACTGTGTTCTGGCGACGCACCTAGAGCACGTGTGCGCTGGCTCCACTGCTCTTAAAGGGTCAGCACGCACACATGGTAAAATGATCCTAGCTAACAGCTGGGTGGCATTTAGTTAAAGTGATCACCTGCATGGTGTCTCCCAGCCAACAGCTGGGAGGTATCTTGCATAAAAGGCATCCTTCCCAATAGGGAGGTGCCTGAGCAACCCCTATAGCTTAGTCTTAGAAGTGTTGGTGTGTGCAGCTGCATATTGCCAGGTCCCCCATTCTAGTCTGATATAGTTATTCCCGTATCCTGTGTTCCGGTTAGCCTGGTATAGTTTGTCCGTGTTCCTGTGTCAACTCCGGTGGCATCCTAATCCAGAAACCATGTCTGTGGTACCAATCCCCGGTCTCCTGGTCCCTATTCATCCTGTCCTGTGTCCATTGTCCCTAGTCCTAGTTCTGCCAGCTCCAGAACTGTTTCCCCACATGTGAGAACAAGAACCTATATTCAATATCCACGTTGTTCATACAGTCCATTAGGCTCCGTTACCTGCTTGTCAGTGACCTCTCACGCCTCCCCGTGTCAGCGAACCCGACCCCTGAGATTGGCAGCTGCAGTACCAGCACCTGCCTAAAAGTGGCACCTGGCGACTACCTGCAGCCCAGTCTGTCTCTACCATCAGGAACTCCAGAAAACACCAGGTAGACGCTTACTTACACCCCTTCCTAGGCAGGTCCAGCCCTTGGGCACAGTGTGTCCACGAACCACATGTGCCGCCTGATGGTGTGACAGTACCAAGTAATTGATGACTGCAATGATAGTGATTCTAGAGACAAAGCGATCAGACAAGGACAACAAGGGAAAGGATGGACACAAGAAGCTTCTCATCATAGACGGAGTTGCCAACTGTCAGTAAATTTCTGGTCGTTAAAATAAATGAATGCATCTAATAGCTGTTAAAGAAGCTGCAGGATCTTATTGTCATTGTAATTATGGACATTTTACAGATTACAGTAACTGCTACTAATGTCTTCATATCAGTATTCTGGGCATTAAACACTAGTTAGTTATAATCTTTATAGTTCAGTATGGTTTACCAAACTGCAAGTTGCCCAAAAATAAAGAAAAAAAATCAGATTGGCAACTCTGTTCATATTCCATCTCTTAGCACTGCCTCTTGCCCATCATCCAACGTGTTTATTTCCCAGAGTTAGCGGTCAGGTAATGATATATCTAGTCCAGTCACAAATATCCATCTTGCCTAGAAGGTTTTCTGGAACTTCCTCACTTCTTCATGGACATTTATGTCATTGGCAGGTCCAGATTATAGTTAAGGCAAAAGGGAAAAGTGTCTCCAACAACCTTGATTCGACCCTGGTACGGTCATGAGTCATCTGTAATAAAGAACATGTGTGATAAATTTAGCATAGTCAATACTCGTTCCTCACCTCCAAAAGCAGGAATGCTGGTCTGTCTTCATGAAGATGCTCCCTCTACATTAAAACAGTACCAAAAGCACGCCAAGCAGACAAGGGTTAATCCTATGGAGTATGTTCCTTTGTAATTAGGGAGGTTATGGATACATGACCAGCCTTACATATTTTGTCTGCAGCTTGGCAGGTCAGGAGATGCTGATAAGTACTAATTAGGCCACACACAAGGCTTTGCCTACTCTGTTCTCTGCACCTTGCATAGTGCAGACCAGGGATGAACATATCATTGGTTTAGCCTGTGCAGTTGCACAGGGGCCCAAGAGGTAAGAGGGACCACTTCCACCTCCAAAGCAGCAGGAACTTCTGCAATAGCAGAACTATAAGGCTGCCGTCACACTAGCAGTATTTGGCCAGTATTTTACATCAGTATTTGTAAGCCAAAACCAGGAGTGGGTGATAAATACAGAAGTGGTGCATATGTTTCTATTATACTTTTCCTCTATTTGCTCCACTCCTGGTTTTGGCTTACAAATACTGATGTAAAATACTGACCAAATACTGCTAGTGTGACAGCAGCCTTAGACTGCAAAGGGTCCATGTACTGTTTTTTTTCCCAGGGGCCCTTTATTGTTTGTGTCCGCCACTGGTGCAGACCTACAGAGGACACTATCCTAACATTATGTTTATCTGTGAAGTATGTGCTGCATTTTCTGGTCCAAAAACCAAAGTGGTGGCAGGAAAAATGACTACTTACAATATGCATGTTTTTTATTTGTTTTTTAAGTGCGTATTTGCATTATTTTTACTTGCGTTTTTCACCCATTCATTTGGTCGAGTGAAAAATGCTGTAATAACTTTGAAAAAATTGGCATTCTGTGTCTTTGCAAAAATGGAGCAGGGCTCAAAATACACATAGTTACATAGGTTAACAAAAGACTCAGGTTTCCTCTTGATGAGACTGCAAAGACCCCAGTGTAGAGCACCAGGCTGCTTCCCTTTCTGCCTCTAAAGGAGAGGCTGGCATGACAATGGTTTGGAGGGGGTGGGAGTGTTTAGGAAGTGGGGTGGGTCCAAGTGTGGATGGTTATAGGGCTGTTAAGAGGAGGGGTCCCGCACTTTCCCAAATGCAAGGGTTAGGAACAGTCCTGCCAACCCGCCCTTAAGTTTAGCATTCTGGTTGTGGTTAATGGGGACATTTTCGGGTCATGGTGGCTATTGGCCGCTGGGGGTCCTTGAAGTTGGTTCTAATTTGGTTTGGGGGATCCATTAGGAGATGGATTCCTCAACTGGAAATAAAGTATATTTTTTATTTCTGGTGAATTTTGAGGGAAATCATGGCAATTGAATATTGGATCCCTGGAAGTTTAAGTGTGCAATGGAACCCTTTGGGTTATGGTGCTCCCGAGCCAGTGGTGTAACGGCTGGGAGTAATTATGGATTAATTATGTTTACAGGTTTATGTTTTGGTAATCATCAGATTTACCAGTAGTATACAGTATTAACTTTAATTTATTATTATATGTTTTCTTAAAAAAAAAGGCTGTTGTGGCCAAAATTATCCATTCTACGGTGTCTTCGCTTTCATTTGGAATCACAGTGGGGGGAGTTTTTGGGTAAGGGATTTTAAAGGCAGAGTATGGAGTTATCCCACTGGAACATCAACAACTTCACTCTTATAACCAAGCTCATCGCCAAATGCCCTGTTGCACATGCAGTGTTAAGTCAGCCAACAAGCCGCAACAAATCAATGTGTGGCGCAATATATGGGGTTTATTATTCTGTATGGAGCACTATGTGGTGCCCATAATACTGTATGGAAGAATATACTGTCCGTTTTCTGAGCTATTGATATCACTCATGTAATAAGTAAGTGAAATCTTTGGCATCTGTGCATCATGAATTGTGGTATGTGTTAAATGGGCCCACAAAAATCTGCAGTCGGCCCTGCCTGTCAGGCTTGTTATTGGCCAACAACGGGGAGCATACTAATGCCAACCTGATACATTGGGGTGGGAAGGAAGACACCAAAAAACCCCAGTAACATAGAAGGAGGAGGGGCAGTGCAGTGCCTGGCATTCATCAGGAGAGTTAGTGATAATAGCTGTGGTTCCTCACGTCACTCATAAGTACCTCACCGCCTGTCTGCGGTCACAGAGATTATCAATGCTGTCTAGTTACCTAGCATTTTGTGGATTTATGGTGTCATAACATTCTTTTTTGTAGAGTTTTTATATAAACTTTTTAATTAAATTATTAAAACTAATATTTCAATCCCATTTTTGCTATATCTTATCTGATACGAAAGCGGCCAATCTTTTGGGTTTTCCCTAGCTAATTGATTTACAAAAAAAAGTATGCAACAAACATGCTGCAAAAATGCCACGTGTGAACTTACCCTTTCAGTGCTCATCCATACTGAACACTATATGTATATGGATGAGAGCGGCTTTTGCTTCCTATATGGCAGCAAAAGAAGAGCTTAAAAGGGGTATTCCCATCTCCAAGATCCTTTCCCAATATGCAGTAGGTGTAAAAATAATAATATTAGCAAATACCTCCAATTACAAATGTAGTAGAATTCTTCTGATTCTCTATGTCTCTTTCCTCTTGTGCAGGCATTGCAGGACCTTAGGTATCCATGGTTATGACCACTATCAAGTAGCTAACTAATGGGCAATATATCAGTGGTCGTAACCATGGATACCTAAGACTCTAATGCATGCACATGAGGAAAGAGACATAGAGAATCAGAAAAACTAGACTACATTTCTAATTGGAGGTATTTGCTAATATTATTATTATTATTATTACTATTATTATTACACCTACTACATATTGGGAAAGGATCTTGGAGATGGGAATATCCCTTTAAGTATCTTTAGTGGAAAAATAACACATAATTGTTATGTGGATTGCCCAAGGAGAAAATGGACATACAGTGGACAAATCTGGTCCAACATGCTGCCTTCAGTCTTTTGAGCCAAGATACCTCCTTAATGATCTCTATATGTTCAAATAGATCTTAGGAAAAAGTGCTGGTGACAAAATCCTCGCACCCTATAATCCTGTCAAAAAACCCACATCATTATTACTCACATTTAGATTCAAGTTCTCCCAAAACTTTGACCATACATAGCTCCTACCCAGATACTTGGCATGTACCCAGTCACAACACAACTCCATTACTGGGGTCACAAAAACAAGTTCGGCAATATTTCCTCTATTCTGGAATTAATTGGATTTTATCGGTTTTAAATAATCAGATATTCTGATTTATTGTAAGATTAAAGAGGAGCAGATGAAAAATCACTTCTTTGTATTTCAACCCTTAACATCGATGGTGTTTCACTTCCAAATAGAGTAATGGACAGTGCGCTATGGAGGTAATGGGCCCGCATGAGAAGACTCCCATCAGGGGAGCAGATGATGGGCAGCGGGTGGTTGTAGAGCTGATGATATTTTTAGAGCTGAACTTTGGGTTAATCCTCCCACATTTGGTGATGTCAGGAGATCAGACGCGTGTCCAGTCCACAGTTTATTGTTTCTGTAAACTGTATAGAAAAGAAGCCGCATACATCCTGATCCAGGAATGAAATCCTATGACGGCGCAAAAAATGCTGCAGAGAACGTGGCCTGAAACCCCCATGAAACCTTCACCGTTCTGTGTAATGAGCGATCTGGTGTCACCATATACCAGGCAAGAAGGTCGTAATGGGGGATGGATAAAAAAAATCAGCTAGCCAATGTTCATTCTGTCTTCAGTGTTTGTTATGTTCAGCCTACATATTAAAAGAGCCTGCGATCTGACGGGATGTCACTTTTGTGATGTCTGTGCTGCCATTTTTGGTATTGATGTTTGTGCTGCCATTTTGGTGACTGTTTCTTTTCATTTGGAGTCTGAAAGGCATAGAAGAGAGTGTATTTTGCTCACAGGTGACTTTACTTCTAATACTGTAGCACATAGGCTGCCATTTCTGCTACTAGCCACTGTTCTTCCATTTTTGTGGTAACAGTGCCATCATTTCTGATATTAGTGATATTTCTTTCATCAATGACTGTTCTTCCATTTCTGTGGTAACTAAACTGCCAATTCTGTTATTAGTGACTATGCTGCCACTTCTGTGGTGACGATGCTGCCATTTCTGTGGTGACAATGCTGCCATTTCTGTTCAGAGGTTCAGCTGCCATTTTGGTGATTAGATTACTGTGCGCGGCTTTTCTACATCCATTTGCATATTTCCCATTAGGGATGGGGGCAGTGTTCTGGAATCACTGCGTTGAGAAACACGTGATGGTGTCTCCGCGGTGTTGGATGTTTTGATCTCCCCGAGGTCATTCATCCTTATGTTTATAGTCCTTTTACTAGGCACTGCTCCTAATAGCCAGTTTCCTACTCCACACTGATGAGGGGCAAATACCCCGAAACAGCTGTCTGTGGATGGATACCATGCTTGGCATAGGTGGTTTTCCTTTTGGATGCTGCCCTTCCCGTGGTTGTTCCTTCCCGGTGAAAGACCTGGCTATTTATTGTTTGCTTTGAGAAACATGTGATGGTGTCTCCGCAGCTTTTCTACATGCATTTGCATATTTCCCATAAGGGATGGGGGCAGTGTTCTGGATCACTGCGTTGAGAAACACGTGATGGTGTCTCCGCGGTGTTGGAGGTTTTGATCTCCCCGAGGTCATTGATTCTTATGTTTATAGATTACTGTGCTAACATTTCTGTTATTAGTGACTTTGCTTTCATTTTAGTGACGTTCTGCCTTTTCTGTGTAACTATAGTGCCATTTCTGTTGTTAGTGACGGTTCTGCCATTTCTGTGGTAACTATAATGTCATTTATGTTATCAGTGACAGTTCTGCCATTACTGTGGTAACTATTTTGCCATCTCTTATTAGTGACGACGCTGCCATTTCTGTGTAACTATAGTGCCATCTCTGTTATTATTGACGGTTCTGCCATTTCTGTGGTAACTGTAGTGCCATTTCTGTTATTATTGACAGCTCTGCCATTTCTGTGGTAACTGTAGTGCCATTTCTGTTATTATTGACAGCTCTGCCATTTCTGTGGTAACGGTAAGGCCATTTCAGTTATTAGTGATGGTTCTGCCATTTCTATGGTAACTATAGTGCCATTTCTGTTATTAGTGACAGTTCTGCCAATTCTGTGGTAACTGCAGTGCCATCTCTGTTATTAGTGACAGTTATGCCATTTCTGTGGTAACTAGTGCCATTTCTGCTATTATTGACGGTTCTGCCATTTATGTGTTAATATAGTGCTCTTTTATTAGTGATGCTTCTGGCATTTCTGTGGTAACTATAATGCTATTTCTGTTATTAGTAACGGTTCTGCCATTTCTGTGGTAACTGTAGTGCCATTTCTGTTATTAGTGATGATTTTGTGATTTCTGTGTAAATATAGTGTCATTTTTGTTATTAGTGATAGTTCTGCCATTTCTGTGTAACTATAGTGTCATCTCTATTATTAGTGACGGTTCTGCAATTTCTGTGGTAACTATAATGTCATTTCTGTTATTACATAGTTATTAAGGTTGAAGGAAGACTATAAGTCCATCTAACCTAACATGCCCTAACATGTTGATCCAGAGGAAGGCAAAAAAAACCCATGTGGCAAATAGTAAGCTCCACTTTGGGGAAAAAAATTCCTTCCCGACTCCACATACAGCAATCAGACTAGTTCCCTGGATCAACGCCCTATCAAGGAATCTAATATACAGTGGGGCAAAAAAGTATTTAGTCAGTCAGCAATAGTGCAAGTTCCACCACTTAAAAAGATGAGAGGCGTCTGTAATTTACATCATAGGTAGACCTCAACTATGGGAGACAAACTGAGAAAAAAAAATCCAGAAAATCACAGTCTGTTTTTTTAACATTTTATTTGCATATTATGGTGGAAAATAAGTATTTGGTCAGAAACAAAATTTCATCTCAATACTTTGTAATATATCCTTTGTTGGCAATGACAGAGGCCAAACGTTTTCTGTAAGTCTTCACAAGGTTGCCACACACTGTTGTTGGTATGTTGGCCCATTCCTCCATGCAGATCTCCTCTAGAGCAGTGATGTTTTTGGCTTTTTGCTTGGCAACACGGACTTTCAACTCCCTCCAAAGGTTTTCTATAGGGTTGAGATCTGGAGACTGGCTAGGCCACTCCAGGACCTTGAAATGCTTCTTACGAAGCCACTCCTTCGTTGCCCTGGCGGTGTGCTTTGGATCATTGTCATGTTGAAAGACCCAGCCACGTTTCATCTTCAATGCCCTTGCTGATGGAAGGAGGTTTGCACTCAAAATCTCACGATACATGGCCCCATTCATTCTTTCATGTACCCGGATCAGTCGTTCTGGCCCCTTTGCAGAGAAACAGCCGCAAAGCATGATGTTTCCACCACCATGCTTTACAGTAGGTATGGTGTTTGATGGATGCAACTCAGTATTCTTTTTCCTCCAAACACAACAAGTTGTGTTTCTACCAAACAGTTCCAGTTTGGTTTCATCAGACCATAGGACATTCTCCCAAAACTCCTCTGGATCATCCAAATGCTCTCTAGCAAACTTCAGACGGGCCCGGACATGTACTGGCTTAAGCAGTGGGACACGTCTGGCACTACAGGATCTGAGTCCATGGTGGCGTAGTGTGTTACTTATGGTAGGCCTTGTTACATTGGTCCCAGCTCTCTGCAGTTCATTCACTAGGTCCCCCCGCGTGGTTCTGGGATTTTTGCTCACCGTTCTTGTGATCATTCTGACCCCACGGGGTGGGATTTTGCGTGGAGCCCCAGATCGAGGGAGATTATCAGTGGTCTTGTATGTCTTCCATTTTCTAATTATTGCTCCCACTGTTGATTTCTTCACTCCAAGCTGGTTGGCTATTGCAGATTCAGTCTTCCCAGCCTGGTGCAGGGCTACAATTTTGTTTCTGGTGTCCTTTGACAGCTCTTTGGTCTTCACCATAGTGGAGTTTGGAGTCAGACTGTTTGAGGGTGTGCACAGGTGTCTTTTTATACTGATAACAAGTTTAAACAGGTGCCATTACTACAGGTAATGAGTGGAGGAAAGAGGAGACTCTTAAAGAAGAAGTTACAGGTCTGTGAGAGCCAGAAATCTTGATTGTTTGTTTCTGACCAAATACTTATTTTCCACCATAATATGCAAATAAATTGTTAAAAAAACAGACAATGTGATTTTCTGGATTTTTTTTTCTCAGTTTGTCTCCCATAGTTGAGGTCTACCTATGATGTAAATTACAGACGCCTCTCATCTTTTTAAGTGGTGGAACTTGCACTATTGCTGACTGACTAAATACTTTTTTGCCCCACTGTATATACCCTGTAACATTATACTTTTCCAGAAAGGTATCCAATCCCCTCTTAAATTTAAGTAATGAATCACTCATTACAACATCATACGGCAGAGAGTTCCATAGTCTCACTGCTCTTACAGTAAAGAACCCGCGTCTGTTATTATGCCTAAACCTTTTTTCCTCCAGACGTAGAGGATGCCCCCTTGTCCCTGTCTTAGGTCTATGATTAAAAAGATCATCAGAAAGGTCTTTGTACTGTCCCCTCATATATTTATACATTCAACTAAGATCACCCCTTAGTCTTCGTTTTTCCAAACTAAATAGCCCCAAGTGTAATAACCTATCTTGGTATTGCAGACCCCCCAGTCCTCTAATAACCTTGGTCGCTCTTCTCTGCACCCGCTCTAGTTCAGCTATGTCTTTCTTATACACCAGGCAATTTTAGTGATTTTTAGACGCCGACGTACTTCCTGCTGGGTTAAGCAGGTGACATTTAATGGGGAATTTTTATCACCAGTCATTTTGTCCGCCATGGGATTTTCTTGTGTAAATACTGATGAAAAAAAGTCATTTAGCATATTGGCTTTTTCCTCATCCTCCATTTCACCCAGACTATTTTTAAGGGGGCCAACACTATCATTTTTTAGTTTCTTACTATTTATGTAGTTAAAGAATATTTTAGGATTATTTTTACTCTCTCTGGCAATGAGTCTCTCTGTCTCAATCTTTGCTGCCTTGATTTGCCTTTTACAGAATTTATTTAATTTTCTGTATTTATTTAATGCCTCATCACTACCTACTTCCTTTAATTCTCTAAATGCTTTCTTTTTGTCACTTATTGCGCCGTCACTTATTGTGACGGTTCTGCAATTTCTGTGGTAACTATAATACCATTTCTGTTATTAGTGGTGATTCTGCCATTTCTGTATAACTATAGTGTCATTTCTGTTACTAACCACAGTTTTTCCATTTCTGTGGTAACAGTGCCATCATTTCTGTTATTAGTGATATTTCTTTCATCAATGACTGTCCTTCCATTTCTGTGGTAACTACGCTGTCAATTCTGTTATTGGTGACTATGCTGCCACTTCTGTGGTGACGATGCTGTCATTTCTGTTGTTAGAGGTTCAGCTGCCATTTTGGGGTGGTCTAAGTGTGGTCGAACTAGTGACTTGTATAGAGGTAAAATTATGTTCTCCTCATGTGCATCTATGCCTCTTTTAATGCATCCCATTATTTTATTTGCCTTTGTAGCAGCTGCCTGACACTGGCCATTAAATGTGAGTTTGTCATCCACCCAGGTCTTTTTCATTGACGGTTTTATTATTATTATTATTATTATTATTATTATTATTTATTGTTATAGCGCCATTAATTCCATGGCGCTTTACATGTGAGGAGGGGTATACATAATAAAAACAAGTACAATAATCTTAAACAATACAAGTCACAACTGGTACAGGAGGAGAGAGGACCCTGCCCGCGAAGGCTCACAATCTACAAGATTTTGCCCAGAGTTTTACAATTAACCCCTTCCCGACCCATGATGCCACGTAGGCGTCATGAAAGTCGGTGCCAATCCGACCCATGACGCCTATGCGGCGTCATGGAAAGATCGCGTCCCTGCAGGCCGGGTGAAAGGGTTAACTCCCATTTCACCCGATCTGCAGGGACAGGGGGAGTGGTAGTTTAGCCCAGGGGGGGTGGCTTCACCCCCTCGTGGCTACGATCGCTCTGATTGGCTGTTGAAAGTGAAACTGCCAATCAGAGCGATTTGTAATATTTCACCTATTATAACGGGTGAAATATTACAATACAGCCATGGCCGATGCTGAAATATCATCGGCCATGGCTGGAAATACTAATGTGCCCCCACCCCACCCCACCGATCGCCCCCCCAGCCCCCCGATCTGGCCGGTACACTGCTCCGGCTCCCCTCCGTCCTGTGCTCCGCTCCCCCCCGTGCTCTTGTCCGCTCCCCCCGTGCTCCAATCACCCCCCCTGCACTCCGATCCACCCCCCCGGTGCTCCGTTCCACCCCCCCGTGCTCCATTCCAGCCCCCCCGTGCTCCGTTCCACGCCCCCCGCGCTCCGTTCCACCCCTCCCGCGCTCCGATTCCCCCCCCCCGTGGTCCCCCCCTACCCCATCATACGTACCGATCCAGCCGGGGTCCCGTCCGTCTTCTCCCTGGGCGCCGCCATCTTCCAAAATGGCGGGCGCATTCGCAGTGCGCCCGCCGAATCTGCCGCCCGGCAGATTCGTTCCAAAGTGCATTTTGATCACTGAGATATAATCTATCTCAGTGATCAAAATAAAAAAAATAATAAATGACCCCCCCCCCCCTTTGTCACCCCCATAGGTAGGGACAATAAAAAAATAAAGAAATTTTTTTTTTTCCACTAATGTTAGAATAGGGTTAGGGTTAGGGCTAGGGTTAGGGCTAGGGTTAGGGCTAGGGTTAGGGCTAGGGTTAGGGGTAGGGTTTCGGTATGTGCACACGTATTCTGGTCCTCTGCGGATTTTTCCGCTGCGGATTTGATAAATCCGCAGTGCTAAACCGCTGCGGATTTATGGCGGATTTACCGCGTTTTTTTCTGCGCATTTCACTGCGGTTTTACAACTGCGATTTTATATTGGAGCAGTTGTAAAACCGCTGCGGAATCCGCACAAAGAAGTGACATGCTGCGGAATGTAAACCGCTGCGTTTCCGTGCAGTTTTTCCGCAGCATGTGTACAGCGATTTTTGTTTCCCATAGGTTTACATTGAACTGTAAACTCATGGGAAACTGCTGCGGATCCGCAGCGTGTGCACATACCTTTAGAATTAGGCTATGTGCACACGGTGCAGATTTGGCTGCGGATTCGCAGCAGTGTTCCATCAGGTTTACAGTACCATGTAAACATATGAAAAACCAAATCCGCTGTGCCCATGGTGCGGAAAATACCGCGCGGGAACGCTGCGTTGTATTTTCCGCAGCATGTCAATTCTTTGTGCGGATTCCGCAGCGTTTTACACCTGTTCCTCAATAGGAATCCGCAGGTGAAATCCGCACAAAAAACACTGGAAATCCGCGGAAAATCCGCAGGTAAAACGCAGTGCCTTTTACCCGCGGATTTTTCAAAAATGGTGCGGAAATATCTCACACGAATCCGCAACGTTGGCACATAGCCTTAGGGTTAGGGTTGGAATTAGGGTTGTGGTTAGGGTTAGGGGTGTGTTGGGGTTCGGGGTGTGTTGGAGTTAGGGTTGTGATTAGGGTTATGGCTACAGTTGGGATTAGGGTTAGGGGTGTGTTGGGGTTAGTGTTGGAGGTAGAATTGAGGGGTTACCACTGTTTAGGCACATCAGGGGTCTCCAAACGCAACATGGCGCCACCATTGATTCCAGCCAATCTCGTATTCAAAAAGTCAAATGGTGCTCCCTCACTTCCGAGCCCTGAAGTGTGCCCAAACAGTGGTTTACCCCCACATATGGGGTACCAGCATACTCAAGACAAACTGCGCAACAATTACTGGGGTCCAATTTCTCCTGTTACCCTTGTGAATCTAAAAAAATGCTTGCTAAAACATAATTTTTGAGGAAAGAAAAATGATTTTTTATTTTCACGGCTCTGCGTTGTAAACGTCTGTGAAGCACTTGGGGGTTCAAAGTGCTCAACACATATCTAGATAAGTTCCTTGGGGGGTCTAGTTTCTAAAATGGTGTCATTTCTGGGGGTTTCTACTGTTTAGGCACACCAGGGGCTCTGCAAACGCAACGTGACACCCGTAGACCATTCCATCAAAGTCTGCATTTCAAAAGTCACTACTTCCCTTCTGAGCCCCGACGTGTGCCCAAACAGTGGTTTACCCCCACTCATGGGGTATCAGCGTACTCAGGAGAAACTGGACAACAACTTTTGGGGTCCAATTTCTCCTGTAACCCTTGGGAAAATAAAAAATTCTGGGCTAAATAATTATTTTTGGAGAAAGAAAACGTATTTATTATTTTCACGGCTCTGCATTATAAACTTCTATGAAGCACTTGGGGGTTCAAAGTGCTCACCACACATCTAGATAAGTTCCTTTCGGGGTCTAGTTTCCAAAATGGGGTCACTTGTGGGGGGTTTCTACTGTTTAGGCACATCAGGGGCTCTGCAAACGCAACGTGACGCCCGCAGAGCATTCCATCAAAGTCTGCTTTTCCAAACGTCACTACTTCACTTCCGAGCCTCGGCATGTGCCCAAACAGTGGTTTACCCCCACATATGGGGTATCAGCGTACTCAGGAGAAACTGGACAACAACTTTTGGGGTCAAATTTCTTCTATAACCCTTGGGAAAATAAAAAATTCTGGGCTAAATAATTATTTTTGAGGAAAGAAAACGTATTTATTATTTTCACGGCTCTGCATTATAAACTTCTATGAAGCACTTGGGGGTTCAAAGTGCTCACCATACATCTAGATAAGTTCCTTTGGGGGTCTAGTTTCCAAAATGGGGTCACTTGTGGGGGGTTTCTACTGTTAAGCCACATCAGGGGCTCTGCAAACGCAACGTGACGCCCACAGAGCATTCCATCAAAGTCTGCATTTCAAAACGTCACTACTTCACTTCCGAGCCCCGGCATGTGCCCAAACAGTGATTTACCCCCACATATGGGGTATCAGCGTACTCAGGAGAAACTGGACAACAACTTTTGGGGTCAAATTTCTCCTGTTACCCTTGGGAAAATAAAAAATTGCAGGCTAAAAGATCATTTTTGAGAAAATAATTTTTTTATTTTATTTTCATGGCTCTGCGTTATAAACTTCTGTGAAGCACTTGGGGGTTCAAAGTCCTCACCACACATCTAGATTAGTTCCTTTGGGGGTCTAGTTTCCAAAATGGTGTCATTTCTTGGGGATCTCCAATGTTTAGGCACACAGGGGCTCTCCAAACGTGACATGGTGATTGGAGCTAATTTTCCATTTAAAAAGCCAAATGGCGTGCCATCCCTTCCGAGCCCTGCCGTGCGCCCAAACAGTGGTTTACCCCCACATATGAGGTATCGACGTACTCGGGAGAAATTGCCCAACAAATTTTATGATCCATTTTATCCTACTGCCCATGTGAAAATGAAAAAATTGAGGCTAAAAGAATTTTTTTGTGAAAAAAGAAGTACTTTTTCATTTTTACAGATCAATTTGTGAAGCACCTGGGGGTTCAAAGTGCTCACTATGCATCTAGATAAGTTCCTTGGGATGTCTAGTTTCCAAAATGGGGTCACTTGTGGGGGAGCTCCAATTTTTAGGCACACGGGGGCTCTCCAAACGTGACATGGTGTCCGCTAAAGAGTGGAGCCAATTTTTGATTCAAAAAGTCAAATGGCGCTCCTTCCCTTCCAAGCCCTGCCGTGCGCCCAAACAGTGGTTTACCCCCACATATGAGGTATCAGCGTACTCAAGACAAATTGGACAACAACTTTCGTGGTTCAGTTTCTCCTTTTACCATTGGGAAAATAAAAAAATTGTTGCTAAAAGATAATTTTTGTGACTAAAAAGTTAAATGTTCATTTTTTCCTTCCATGTTGCTTCTGCTGCTGTGAAGCACCTGAAGGGTTAATAAACTTCTTGAATGTGGTTTTGAGTACCTTGAGGGGTGCAGTTTTTAGAATGGTGTCACTTTTGGGTATTTTCAGCCATATAGACCCCTCAAACTGACTTCAAATGTGAGGTGGTCCCTAAAAAAAATGGTTTTGTAAATTTCGTTGTAAAAATGACAAATCGCTGGTCAAATTTTAACCCTTATAACTTCCTAACAAAAAAAAAATTTTGTTTCCAAAATTGTGCTGATGTAAAGTAAACATGTGGGAAATGTTATTTATTAACTATTTTGTGTCACATATCTCTCTGGTTTAACAGAATAAAAATTCAAAATGTGAAAATTGCGAAATTTTCAAAATTTTCGCCAAATTTCCGTTTTTATCACAAATAAACGCAGAATTTATTGACCTAAATTTACCACTAACATGAAGCCCAATATGTTACGAAAAAACAATCTCAGAACCGCTAGGATCCGTTGAAGCGTTCCTGAGTTATTACCTCATAAAGGGACACTGGTCAGAATTGCAAAAAACGGCAAGGTCTTTAAGGTCAAAATAGGCTGGGTCATGAAGGGGTTAAGCACATAGTTATACATCTTATTACTTCTACCCAAGTGCTTGACCTTACATTTATCCCCATTATAGCTCATTTGCCATTTGTCAGCCCAAGCATCTAGTTTACATAAATCATCCTGTAATATAAAATTGTCCTCCTCTGTATGGATTACCCTCCAGAGTTTAATTAGTGACGGTTCTGCCATTACTGTGTAACTATAGTGCCATCTCTTTTATTAGCGACGGTGCTGCCATTTCTGTGTAACTATAGTGCCATCTCTGTTATTAGTGACGGTTCTGCCATTTTTGTGGTAACTATAATGCCATTTCTGTTATTAGTGATGGTTCTGCCATTTCTGTGGTAACTATAATACAATACCTGTTATTAGTGACAGGTCTGTCATTTCTGTGTAACTATAGTCCCATTTCTGTTATTAGTGACGGTTCTGCCATTTCTGTGTAACTATAGTGTCATTTTTGTTATTAGTGACGGTTCTGCCATTTCTGTGGTAAATATGCCATTTTTGTTATTAGTGATTGTGCTGCCGTTTCTGTTGTTCCTATGCTTCCATTTCTATTACTGAGCATGCAGCCATATCTGTAGTGAATTTGATGCCATTTCCATGATGTTACATTTCTAGTATTAGTGAGTGCCATTGTTGTGGTCCCTGTGTTGCTACTTCTGTGCTCCCTGCGTTGCCTTTTACGTGGTCCCTGTGCTGCCATTTTTATGGTCCCTGTGCTGTGAATTTTTTGTGTTCCATGTACTGCGATTTTGTGGCTCCTGTGTTGCCTTTTCTGCTGTCCCTGTGTTGCCTTTTATATGGTTTCTGTGTTGCCATTTTTGTGGTTCCTGTGCTGCCATTTCTGTGGCCCCTGTGCTGTCATTTTTGTTTTTAGAGATTCAGTTGCTATGTTTTTTAATATTATTAGTGACTGTGTTGCATATTCCCCTGGATGCCCCTTTATCTGAAGTGTAAGCTCATACTCCATACATCTTGTTTCAGTTTTTTTGCACTCTGTGCAAATAAGGGTGTGACCTCCTTTTACTTTGAGCAGGACATTACAATCATGTAGTTCCCCATGGCTGCGTGTCCATTAGTCGGGCCTCAGTCCTTCTCCGCCCTTATCCACATGTATGTCACTTGACAAATGGTAAGGTTTTAATACTAGAGGTTAGTACTGTCCCGAATAATGTCACCATGACGTGGTGAGATGGATTTTAAATTTTTTTAAATCAAAATTAGGTTACCTAAACCCCCTATACAGGGCCGTATTTGCCACTAGGCACTTGAGAGCACGTGCCTAGGGCGGCAGGATGCGGGGGGGGCGCACTTGAGCAAGGTTTTTTCTTTTTTTTTTTTCCGGGGTCAAGTGCCCGCCCCCCCCCTCGCAGGGGAGGAGGATAGAGGAGCCATGCACGCAGGGTGGGAGGATAGAGGAGCCATGCACGCAGGGGAGAAGGATATGGGCGCCATGCACTCAGGGGAGGAGGATAGAGGAGCCATGCACGCAGGGGAGGAGGATAGAGGAGCCATGCACGCAGGGTGGGAGCATAGAGGGGCCATGCACGCAGGGTGAGAGGATGGGGGAGCCATGCACGCAGGGTGAGAGGATGGAGGAGCCATGCACGCAGGGTGGGAGGATGGGGAGCCATGCACGCAGGGTGGGAGGATGGAGTATAAATACTGGGCCCTATAGGGGGGACAGAGTGTGAGAGGACAGTGTGAAGAGGGAGCCGGTATAGAAAGGAGAGGTCAGTTTGAAGAGCATGTACCATAAGAAGGACCATGTGGGGGTCATATTTTGTGCAGACAATATAGTGAGGGGCAATGTTTTATTCAGGAGCATTATAATGACACTTGTATCTTTAAGGGCGTCATGTGGAGATTTTCTGCAAAAAAGCGGAGAAGATGGAAGTCTGCAGAGATGGCTGTGGCTGAGAAAACTCATCATGGGATCTGAGCAAGATGAAGTAAAGGAGAACGGCTCCAGAGATGACATCATCTATAAGGTACCTGGATGTAAATGTTATTTGTGATACTGACACATGTTTTTATTTGTTAGGAGCATTAAAGGGGATGTCCAGGTTTGTGATGAGTCTGCAGTCATTCTTTGTGACTGCAGACTTCTGACTTCTCACAGTGCGCACTGCACGCTGTCAGGATTCTCTCATGCTGGCGATTTACATTAATGTGGTCACATGCTGACTAGACATATGTAGCCTCCGTCAATGAAAATGAACTGAGTGAGGCCGGGCACGTCTAGTCGGAATGTGGCCAGAAGTATACAACTCACATGCTTGTGCTGACTGTTATGATGCGGTGGTCTAGGAGCAACATGGAACGAGCTCTGAAGGAAGTGGTAACTGTACTGACCGCAGTCCCTAAGCTCAACACAACACTAGAAGTAGCCGTGGAATGCTCCTAACTCTCCCTAGGCATCTCGTCACAGCCTAAGAGCTAACTACCCCTAAAGACAGAAGCAGGAAAACTATCTTGCCTCAGAGAAAATCCCCAAAGGATAGATTAGCCCCCCACAAATAATGACTGTGAGTGGAGAGGGAAAAGACATACACAGAATGAAACCAGGATGAGCACAGGAGGCCAGTCTAGCTTGATAGATAGGACAGGATGGAATACTGTGCGGTCAGTATAAAACACTACAAAAATCCACGCAGAGTTTACAAAAAATCTCCACACCTGACTAAAGGTGTGGAGGGTAAATCTGCTTCCCAGAGCTTCCAGCAAGACAGAATTAATTCATACTGATAACGCTGGACAAACATAGAAAGCACAGAACGGATAAGTCCACAATCTGTGAACAGAAACACGCAAGTAAAAACTTAGCTTTGCTGAACTGGTCAGGATAACAGGGAAATCCAAAGAGATGTGAATCCAACCAGGAACCATTTACAAGTGGCACTGGCTAAAGGAGAGAGCCAGGCATAAATAGCCGAGCAGAAAAGGCGATCAGTGGAAGCAGCTGAAGACAGCTAACTCCAAGGAGCAGCCATACCACTTGAAACCACAAGAGGGAGCCCAAGAGCAGAACTCACAAAAGTGCCACTTACAACCACCGGAGGGAGCCCAAGGACGGAATTCACAACAGCTGACATGACAGTCCACCGGCAAGGGAGAATCCTAAAAGTGTGCAGTGCATTAGCTGTGAGAATTCAGAAGCTGCGATGTCAGGATTCAGCTCTGCAGGTTCCAGTAGTCGTTACATGGACACTTCACTCATATACGACTTTCACACTCATGGTCCTGTGACAACGAGCTTCTCTTCCCGCTTCTCTCAGTTTTTCACTGAACATTGAGAGCATTAGGGAGAGGAGGTCGTGGGTACATGACTAAGTGTGAAAATTGCATATGTCCTTTGGTCAAAATGAAATGTCGCCCCTGGTGCCAGAAAACCAAGATACACCTCTGCCGATATGCTACTGCGAGCGGTGATTACCGGGTCCGGTGGAGGGAGGTCTGTGCACAGACAGTGAGGCAGGGACTGAGGGTGTGCACAGAGAGAATGGAGACCCGGAGACTGCACGTCCTAGTCTACGCTGTAGCCTGGAGCCCTCATTATCATAGGAATATGTCAGTTAATTGTTATTCTAAAGCTTTATAGTGTAGTTTTAGGTCAGAGAGGGATGGTTAGGGATGAGTTAGCAAGGTGCAGGGACAGGTAGTGATGGCTACTTGCGGACATGTGCGGTACTTGCGGTTTTGCACTTGCGATGATACAAAAGACACTGCTAGCGGTGTTTTTTTCCATTGCTGCAAGTACCGCATTTGCCGGATCGCGGCAAAACTGCAAGTGCCGCACATGTCCGCAAGTCCCATAGGGAATGAATGAGGCCAAACGCAGTGTTGCCGTAAGTGATCCGTTACACGGCAGATGCGGAAAAACTGCCGGATCTGCTGCAAAAGGCTACTTTCACATCAGCGATTTATGGCAAAGTCACTGTCGATAGTGTCATACTCACCAAAGGGGGAGGCAGCACTAAAAGTGCCTAGGGCAGCAGAAACTCTAAATACGGCCCTGCCCCTATATTGTTTTCATGCATTATTGCTATTTCTTTATTTACTGCAGGGTATTTGCTTACTATGTTTTTATCTTGGGTTTTGTCAGATTCCATACATGGCTGATTGTTTAACCCCTTAGTGACAGAGCCAAATTTTTTAAATCTGACCAGTGTCACTTTATGTGGTAATAACTCTGGAACGCTTCAATAAAGCCCAGTGATTTTGAGATTGTATTTTCGTGACACATTATACTTTATGATAATGGTAAATTTAGGTTCATATGTTTTGTGTTGATTTATAAAAAATATCAGACATTTGAAAAAAAATGTTAAAAAATTAGGAATTTTCAAACTTTCAATGATTATCCCTTTAATCCCGATAGTCATACCACAGCAAACATTAATAAATAACATTTCCCACATGTCTGCTTTACATCAGCACCATTTGCAAAATGTTATTTTATTTTGTTAGCATTTTAGGAGGTTTAACCCCTTACCGGCATCGGACGTACTATACCGTCCGATGCCGGCTCCCCTGCTTTGATGCAGGGCTCCGCGGTGAGCCCGCATCAAAGCCGGGACATGTCAGCTGTTTTGAACAGCTGACATGTGCCCGTAATAGGCGCGGGCAGAATCGCGATCTGCCCGCACCTATTAACTAGTTAAATGCCGCTGTCAAACGCAGACAGCGGCATTTAACTACCGCTTCCGGCCGGGCGGCCGGAAATGACGTCATCGCCGACCCCGTCACATGATCGGGGGTCGGCGATGCTTGTATATTGTAACCATAGAGGTCCCAGAGACCTCTATGGTTACTGATCACCGGTGGCTGTGAGCGCCACCCTGTGGTCGGCGCTCACAGCACACCTCCATTTCTGCTACATCGCTGCTATGTAGCAGAGGCGATCGAGTTGTGCCTGCTTCTAGCCTCCCATGGAGGCTATTGAAGCATGGCAAAAGTTAAAAAAAAAAAAAAGTTAAAAAAAGTGAAAAAAATAAAAAAAAAATATAAAAGTTTAAATCACCCCCCCTTTCGCCCCAATCAAAATAAATCAATAAAAAAAATATCAAATCTACGCATATTTGGTATCGCCGCGCTCAGAATCGCCCGATCTATCAAATAAAAAAAAGTATTAACCTGATCGCTAAACAGCGTAGCGGGAAAAAAATTCGAAACGCCAGAATTACGTTTTTTTGGTCGCCGCGACATTGCATTAAAATGCAATAACGGGCGATCAAAAGAACGTATCTGCACCGAAATGCTATCATTAAAAACGTCATCTCGGCACGCAAAAAATAAGCCCTCAACCGACCCCAGATCATGAAAAATGGAGACGCTACGAGCATCGGAAAATGGCACAATTTTTTTTTTTTTTTTAGCAAAGTTTGGAATTTTTTTTCACCACTTAGATAAAAAATAACCTAGACATGTTAGGTGTCTATGAACTTGTACTGACCTGGAGAATCATAATGGCAGGTCATTTTTAGCATTTAGTGAACCTAGCAAAAAAGCCAAACAAAAAACCAATGTGGGATTGCACTTTCTTTGCAATTTCACCGCACTTGGAATTTTTTTCCCGTTTTCTAGTACACGACATGCTAAAACCAATGATGTCGTTCAAAAGTACAACTCGTCCCGCAAAAAATAGCCCTCACATGGCTAAATTGACGGAAAAATAAAAAAGTTATGGCTCTGGGAAGGAGGGGAGCGAAAAACTAACACGAAAAAAACGAAAAATCCCCCGGTCATGAAGGGGTTAAAAATGTAGCAACAATTAAAAAATTTTTTCAAGGAAATTAACAAAATGTATTTTTTTTTTTTAGGGACCTATCCATGTTTGAAGTGAATTTGGGGTCCTATATATAGGGAAACCCCCACAAGTGATACCATTTTAAAAACAGCACCCCCTGACATATTGAAAACTGCAGTCAGGTAGTTTGTTAACCCTTCGGGTGATTTTCAGGAATTAATGCAAAGTGGCATGAGAAAAATGAAAATATGTATTTTTACCACTTAACTGCCGCTAACTTCTGAACAGATTACAACAGCCGTCAGACTCTAAAGGTACCGTCACACTGGACGATATCGCTAGCGATCCGTGACGTTGCAGCGTCCTGGCTAGCGATATCGTCCAGTGTGACAGGCAGCAGCGATCAGGCCCCTGCTGTGATATCGCTGGTCGGGGCAGAAAGTCCAGCACTTTGTTTCGTCGCTGGCTCACCCGCTGACATCGCTGAATCGGCGCGTGTGACGCCGATTCAGCGATGTCTTCGCTGGTAACCAGGGTAAACATCAGGTTACTAAGCGCAGGGCCGCGCTTAGTAACCCGATGTTTACCCTGGCTACCATCGTTAAAGTAAAAAAAAAACAACCACTACATACTTACCTACCGCTGTCTGTCCCCGGCGCTCTGCTTCTCTGCTCTGGCTGTGAGCGCCGGGGAGCCGGAAAGCAGAGCGGTGGCGTCACCGCTGTGCTTTCCGGCCGCTGTGCTCACAGTCAGTGCAGGAAGCAGAGCGCCGGGGACAGACAGCGGTAGGTAAGTATGTAGTGGTTGTTTTTTTTACTTTAACGATGGTAACCAGGGTAAACATCGAGTTACTAAGCGCGGCCCTGCGCTTAGTAACCCGATGTTTACCCTGGTTACCGGCATCGATGGTCGCTGGAGAGCTGTCTGTGTGACAGCTCTCCAGCGACCAAACAGCGACGCTGCAGCGATCCGGATCGTTGTCGGTATCGCTGCAGCGTCGCTTAGTGTGACGGTACCTTAAAGGGAAGGTGCCATCAAAAAAAAATTTTTTTCAGAAATTGTAAAAATGTAAAGAATTAATGATTACATTTTCTTAAAAAATATTATCATTTGTTTATAATTTAGTAAAATATGAAAAATAATTTGAAAAGTTTTGGAATTTCCACTTTTCAACACTAGGGGGAGCAGCTGCTGAAATTTCAGAAAAACCTAGTGTAGAAATAGCTCACATTACTGCACTGCAGTAATTATGGGCGGAGTCTGCTGACGTGTGTGATGTCTCCTCTCCTCTCCTTCTGGGTGTTTGCTAAGGGATTAGAGAGGATGATATTCAGGAACCCAGTGAGCAGCCATTTTGTTTGTGACTGCAGAGTATGGCTGCCGTCACACTATCAGTATTTGGTCAGTATTTTACATCAGTATTTGTAAGCCAAAACCAGGAGTGGAACAATTAGAGGAAAAGTATAATAGAAACATGTCACCACTTCTGCATTTATCACCCAGTCCTGGTTCTGGCTACAAATACTGAGGTAAAATACTGACCAAATACTGATAGTGGACGGCAGCCTTAGGCTACTTTCACACTAGCGTTGTTGGCTGTACGTTGCAATGCGTCATTCAGGAGAAAAAACGCATCCTGCAAAGTTGTCTGCAGGATGCGTTTTTTCCCCATAGACCAACTGTCGTGCGACGGTTGCGTCATGTTTTGGTGGACCGCCGCCACAAAAAAAGTTACATGTAACGTTTGTGCGTCGAGTCCACCATTTTCGACCGCGTATGCACGGCCGAAACTCCGCCCCCTCATGCCCAGACCTAACAATGGGGCAGAGGAAGCGTCGTAAGACTGCTTCTGCTGCCCACATCGGACATTTCTTTCACAGCATACGTCGGTACGACGCACTGCGAAAGGCTCGTACCGACGCTAGTGTGAAAGCAGCCTTATACTGACAAGTAGACAGTCACCGAGGATGGCAGGCAGCAAGGATTCTGGGAGATATGTGGTGGAGGGAGCAGGGTGACAGCAGCACAGAGTATTTCAGGAGAGCAGTGTGCTGGTCTATAGGGGCCCCCTGTTTGGTGCGCGGAGCAGCCAGGGATTGTACATAGAGCGCTGTCTTTTATACACATGGATGGACCGTCTGCTCCACAGAAATCCAGGAAACATTTCTGCGGATTGATGGCCTGGTCTGATCCAGACTTTGCATGCAGACCCCATTCCCCTCCTCAGATCCTGTCTTCTCCATCCTGTCCTGGCGATGTGTGAAAGGGAGGCGACAGGCGAAGTACGGGGTGACGCTGGGAAGGAAATGTAGCCATATAGTAACAATAAAAATGAGACCCCTCTCTTCAGCTGCCTCACCAGCCCTGACTGCACCTAACTGGAGGTCACGCTGTCCCCTCTATTACCCCAGACCCGCGTGCAGGTGTTCAGCCAGAACCACCATAGAATGGGTCCGCTTTCTGAAGATAATACTGCCATAGTGTTCTCACATAATACCGCCATATAGATCACACACAATACTATCAAATAGATCACACAATACTGTCATACAGTTCTCACATAATACCACCATATAGATCACACATAATACCGCCAGTGTTCTCACATACCGCCATATAGATCACACATAATACCGCCAGTGTTCTCACATACCGCCATATAGATCACACATAATACTGCCATAGTGTTCTCACATAATACCGCCATATAGATCACACATACCGCCAGTGTTCTCACATACCACCATATAGATCACACAATACTGCCAGTGTTCTCACATACCACCATATAGATCACACATAATACTGCCATAGTGATCACACATAATGCTGCCATATAGATCACACATAATGCTGCCAGTGTTCTCACATAATACCGCCATATAGATCACACACAATACCACCATATAATTCTCACAATACTGATCAAGCATAATACCACCATACAGATCACATAATACCGTCATATAGATCTCACATAATGCCATAATACAGCATGACGCTCGCAGCTCCTGTTATCGTACACATTGAGTTGCGTGTGCAATGGGGAAAGATATGCAGGGGGGAGAGGAGTGCATAGAAGTGGATTAGATACACGGTTCACCAGACAGTATCACACACGAGAGGATTAGATACACGGCTCAGCAGACAGTATCACACAGGAGAGGATTAGATACACGGCTCAGCAGACAGTATAGGATTAGATACACGGCTCAGCAGACAGTATCACACAGGAGAGGATTAGATACACGGCTCAGCAGACAGTATAGGATTAGATACACGGCTCAGCAGACAGTATCACACAGGAGAGGATTAGATACACGGCTCAGCAGACAGTATAGGATTAGATACACGGCTCAGCAGACAGTATCACACAGGAGAGGATTAGATACACGGCTCAGCAGACAGTATAGGATTAGATACACGGCTCAGCAGACAGTATCACACAGGAGAGGATTAGATACACGGCTCAGCAGACAGTATCACACAGGAGAGGATTAGATACACAGCTCAGCACACAGTATTACACAGGAGAGGATTAGATACACGGCTCAGCAGACAGTATCACACAGGAGAGGATTAGATACACAGGTCAGCAGAGGAGAGGATTAGATACACGGCTCAGCAGACAGTATCACACAGAAGAGGATTAGATACACAGGTCAGCACAGGAGAGGATTAGATACATGGCTCAGCACAGTATAGTGATAGATGCAGGGTCTGATGTCCTGTGAGGAGCTGCAGTGAGGTCCGAGCAGCACAGAGCCTCCCCCATCCCCCTCTGTTACCTCTCTGCAGCTCCAGATAAGAGGACATCAGACCACAGCACTTCACCCTCTCTAGCGATTCTAGAGATTACAGGCAGCAGAGGACAGGGAATGGCCGCTGAGTGTGAGGAGAGACAGATGGAGCTGCCCCTCCAACAGCACGGCTCTACAGTGGAGCTCTCAGGTACACTCCACTGTAGGCTAAAGCAAGATGGCGCCGATCTCCTGCCTCTGCTGTGATGTGGAGACCGCCCAGGGGGCGTGGCCACATTAGAGCAGAGAAGCTTATAATGGGAGCTATGGGGTCGCCTCCCGACTGCAGATCTCTATGTCCAGGGCAGCCGTATGTGAAGACTGTAAGTGTCGTGCAGCTACACTTACAGTCCTGCAAATGAAAATGGCGGCGCCCAGTGGCAGAAAAAAAAATGAATAAAAAAAAAAAAAAAAAACAATAAATACTATGCACTTGAAAATAACTTATGAAAATAAGGAATTAAAGAGGTTTGTTTTTTTTTTTACAATATTAAAACGCGGCACCTTCCCTTTAAGGCCGCTATTTGGTCGTGAATTGCCATGGCAAACATCAGGACCACACAATCATGATCTGAGACCACCAATTGGGATAAAGAGGGAGCCCCCACACTCTGTTAACCATTTATAATGATGTAGTCACTACTGACAGCAGCATCTAAGGGGTTAAACAGATTTGGAAGGTGCAAACACTGATCGTGGCTGATGCAGAAAGTTGTCAGCTATAGTGTACAACCGACAGCTGCTGGATTGTTACCTGTATGGGGAGGCTATTCTCTTATATCTCAGGTCAGTTAAAAGGCGTATTGGCGGTCACTAAGGGGTTAAGGAGAGCAGTAATGCGGAGTTCGCTAGTGAATCTCGCATCCATATACACAGTATGTCTGTATTATACTAGAGATTACAGCCCCTCCTCATATCCACATCTTGAGACATAGTGGTCATTCATTTGCAACATGTACTGTAAGGAATGCAAGGGAGTACAGGGCTCTGCCGCTCTCTACATAAACTGTCTCCCTAAATCTGAAATACTCTGTGCCTCTACATAATAAATCACCCATGTGATTCGTCCAGTCTTTTATTCTGGCCTGAAGTTGTTTTTTTATTCAGAATTTTACAATTCACAGAAAATTTCCTTTTTTTTTTACCTTGTTCATTATTGGGACTTATCTTAACAAAAAGGCCTGGTTCAGTTGGGTGGTATTTCAAGTTCCATATACAAGTACTTCTCACAAAATTCGAATATCATCAAAAAGTTAATTTATTTCAGTTCTTCAATAAGCCATAATCATCAACATTAACAGAAATAAACACTTGAAATAGGTCACTCTGTTTGTAATGACTATATAATATATGAGTTTCACTTTTTGTATTGAAGAACTGAAATAAATTAACTTTTTGATGATACCCACATGAGAAATTGACATGTTGCGTTTTTGAGACTCGCACCATACGTGACTTTGCCCTGAGTAAAAAAGAAGCACAGAGGGCAGGAGATTTCTATAAGTCCCATCCTCTTCGCTGGAACTGTTAAAAGCTGCATTTTTTTTTACGCAGAGTCAAAAAGTCATCGTGGAAACTTAAAGAAGCGCTCCCATCAAAGTTTTTATTCTCTAAATATATTGCAGTCATCATACTTACAGTTTGACGTTTTGACTTCGTACACAGTAAATCAGTAGCCCACACTGATTTAGTCTATGAAAAATACCTGTTACTTATTCAAATTAGAAAGTGGTCATCTTTGCAATTTCATGCCATTATAGTTTCAATAAAAAATATCATCATTAAATGAGTCGTCCGGTTACAAAAAGTCATCACTTATCTGCTGGGACCTGCACGGATCAGCAGAATTGTGAATTTTCAATTACACGAAAATGACATGGCAGTGCGCATGCTCGACCACCGCGCCATTCATTTCCTATGAGGCTGCCAACTACCGAGCTAAAAAAAAATAATAATACATTGCTGTGTACAAAATTTAGCGGGAAAGTGGATAAACACAAAATCAGCATAGTTTTGGGCTGGTGAGCACTAAAAAAGGCTGCAGCTGCTGCTGCTGTGTGAGTGGCCCGTGATGTCAGCTCATCACATCCTCCCTCCCCACGCAGGATATAAGTCCTGGCAGCTCCTCATCATCCCAGCACAATGATAACTCCGCTGCTCCTCGCCATCTCCCTCACAGCCCTCATCTGGGCAGCTTTTCTCAGGAGACGCAGGTGAGTGCATAAAGTTCTTCAACAGGGTGATAAACTCTGCAACGTCAAATCCTCTCTGTCTGTATTATCACCAGATTATTTATATATATATATATATATATATATATATATATATATATATATATATATATATATATATGTTTGTGTGTGGGGGGGAGATTATTTATATATGTGGGTGCTGATAAATGTATAGGAGTGTATAAATATATGTACGTTGTTTCCTAATATATAGATATACATATTTTAACCCCACTGTCCATTTATGAGGTTATAACTCTGGAACGCTTCAACGGATCCAGGTGATTCTGACACTGTTTTCTCAAGACATATTGTACTTTATGATAGTGGTAAAATTTCTTTGATATTACCTGCGTTTATTTGTGGAAAAAAAAAACGGAAATTTGGCACAAATTTTGAAAATTTCGCAATTTTCCAATTTTTTTTATGCCCTTAAATCACAGAGATATGTCACACAAAATACTTCATAAGTTACATTTCTCACATGTCTACTTTACATCAGCACAATTTTGGAAACAAATTTTTTTTTTTTGTTAGGAAGTTACAAGGGTTAAAAGTTGACGAGCAATTTCTCATTTTTACAACATCATTTTTTTTTTGGGGGGGGACCACATCACATTTAAAGTCATTTTGAGGGGTCTATATGATAGAAAATAACCAAATGTGACACCATTCTAAAAACTGCACCCCTCAAGGTGCTCAACCCCACATTCAAGAAGTTTATTAACCCTTCTGGTGCTTCACAGGAATTTTTGGAATGTTTTAAAAAAAAAAAAAAAAGAACATTTAATTTGTTTTCACAAAAAATTTACTTCAGCTCCAATTTGTTTTATTTTACCAAGGGTAACAGGAGAAAATGGACCCCAAAAGTAGTTGTACAATTTGTCCTGAGTACCCAGATACCCCATATGTGGGGGTAAACCACTGTTTGGGCGCATGGCAGAGCTCGGAAGGGAAGGAGTGCCGTTTGACTTTTCAAAGCAAAATTGGCTGGAATTGAGATGGAACGCCATGTTGCATTGGGGAGCCCCTCATGTGCCTAAACATTGAAACCCCCCACAAGTGACACCATTTTTGAAAGTAGACCCCCTAAGGAACTTATCTAGATGTGTGGTGAGCACTTTGACCCACCAAGTGCTTCACAGAAGTTTATAATGTAGAGCCATAAAAATAAAAAATATTTTTTCACAAAAATGAAATTTTTGCTCCCAATTTTTTATTTTCCCAAGGTTACCAGAAGAAATTGTACCCCAAAAATTGTTGTGCAATTTGTCCTGAGTACGCTGATACCCCATATGTGGCGGGTAACCACCGTTTGGGCGCATGGCAGAGCTCGGAAGGGAAGGAGCGCCATTTGTAATGCAGACTTAGATGGAATGGTCTGCAGGCGTCACATTGCGTTTGTAGAGCCCGTAATGTACCTAAACAGTAGAAACCCCCCCACAAGTGACCCCATATTGGAACCTAGACCCCCCAAGGAACTTATCTAGATGTGTTGTGAGAACTTTGAACCACCAAGTATTTCACTACAGTTTATAACGCAGATCCATGAAAATAAAAAATCATTTTTTTCCTACAAAAATGTTTTTTTAGCCCCCCAAATTTTTATTTTCCCAAGGGTAACAAGAGAAATTGAACACCAGATGTCGTTGTCCAATTTGTCCTGAGTACGCTGATACCCCATATGTTGGGGTAAACCCCTGTTTGGGCGCACGGGAGAGCTCAGAAGGGAAGGAGCACTGTTTTACTTTTTCAACGCTGAATTGTCTGGAATTGAGATCGGACGCCATGTCGCGTTTGAAGAGCCCTCTGGTTCTTGGGTGGGGCAGTACGACCCTGGGTACAAGTCAGTCCTGGTACACTCCTTACAGATGAATGGACAAAAATTTACACAGACATCTTCTAAAATCTTGTAAAAAGCCTTCAAAGAAAAGTGGAAGCTATTATAGCTGCAAAGAGGGGAACAACTGCATATCAATGCCTGTAGATTTAGAGTCTGAAATCATAGAAGCTCTTATAGGTATCACATGAAGTTGTTCTGATACTTGTGTCTATGTATGGCATGTTTATTAGTGTGTAGTATTTATAAATAGATTTAATAATAATAACCTTTATTTTTATATTGTGCTAACATATTCCGCAGCGCTTTACAGTTTTGCACACATTATCATTACTGTCCCCGATGGGGCTCACAATCTAAATTCCCTATCAGTAGGTCTTTGGAGTGTGGGAGGAAACCCACGCAAAAACGGGGAGAACATACAAACTCCTTGCAGATGTTGTCCAAGGTGGGATTAGAACCCAGGACTCCAGTGCTGCAATGCTATCCACTGAACCACCATGCTGCCCTTGCATTTGATTGTGTGTAGTCATGCCTCTAAGGAATAGCTTTCCTTCCTATGGATAAACTAGGATTTATCATTAGGATTTATTGATCATTGTCTCCATGCAGAATTGTCTGTGTCATATGTAGAGGCTCCTGCTCTCCTGAGAACTGTGGCAGCAAAGCAACAAGCATCACTCACTGAAGTAATGATCAAAATATTATATAAATAGTATAAGGGCCAGACTGGCCATCTGGCAATTCTGTCAAAAACCAGAAGGGCCTGTCTGACTGTGGGCTGCATTGTGTGCTACAATGTTAACAAAATTGGCATGCTCAGGACGCTGAAACTGTTAACAGTTGTGATGGAGCACAGAACCACCGACTCTGTCACTTACCCCAGGAGGCTTCGTTTAAGACTGCGAACTGCCAGAGGCCGGCGACACGCAGGGAATGTCGGTGGTAAGATGATGTGACTGCATTGTGTCACCAGCATCCACTGCAAGACAGGATAGAAAAGTACTGTAGATGGAAGATGAGGTGTCTGAATTAAGTAAGTTTAAGGTTTTTTTTATTTTGAGGGGGCTGTGGGGACCATCATACTATATAGGAGCTGTGGTGTGGACCATCATGCTATATTGGGGGCTGTGGGGGACAATCATACTATATAGGGGCTGTTAAGGGTACCATCATACTATATAGGGGACTGTGAGGTGAACCAATATACTATATAGGGGGCCATGGGATGGACCATCATACTGCATAGGAGAATGGTCGTCACTCCTTTTGATATCCTAGTTATGTCCTTAATGTCTGTACAAAACCCTTCTAAAATTGTAAAGTGCTGCAGAATATGTTGGTGATATAAAAATAAAAATTATTATTATTATTATTATAGGAGGCTGTGGGATAGACCATCATTCTATATAGGGGGCTATGGGATTGACCATCATACTATATAAAGAAATGCAGCGGAGGAATGAGCAGTAGACGTAAGTATTGTGTGTTGCATTCTAACAAGGGGTAAGTATACATATTAGTCCTTAATATTACGAGACTGAACACATTCCGGATAATATGAACACACAAGAACCTACCGAAAAATAAGGTAGGCCACAAGAATGTAAAGTTCAAATAAAAATAATTTTTATTAATACAAACGTAGTAAAAACATACATAAATATACTACAACTAAGCTATAAAAGTACCTCCGATCAATGAACAGATCTCTAATGAGCCCCACCTAATGCCTAAAGACAACGATTGTAGGTAAAAGCACTAAATAGTGACTAACCTAATGGCAAATGGAGTAAATGTAAGAGGGAAACAACCTATAAGTGTAACACTATTGCCTTATATTATATCACATAGCCGGGCCATAGGCCAAAGTGGGCTGTATCTGGCTAACTCATATGTGCTGCTGACAATTCATAAAAATTACTTATATGCCAGGTGAACAGTTACCACAACAGAAAATGATGATAGGCAAATGTAATAAGACTAATGGAAGGAAACCTCAAAACATAATTACCACAGTGGAGGCTACACGAGATCAGTGATGTCCCCTACGCGCGTTTCGATCGAGTTCTTCTTCCGGGGGCGTGTGCCGGAAGAAGAACTCGATCGAAACGCGCGTAGGGGACATCACTGATCTCGTGTAGCCTCCACTGTGGTAATTATGTTTTGAGGTTTCCTTCCATTAGTCTTATTACATTTGCCTATCATCATTTTCTGTTGTGGTAACTGTTCACCTGGCATATAAGTAATTTTTATGAATTGTCAGCAGCACATATGAGTTAGCCAGATACAGCCCACTTTGGCCTATGGCCCGGCTATGTGATATAATATAAGGCAATAGTGTTACACTTATAGGTTGTTTCCCTCTTACATTTACTCCATTTGCCATTAGGTTAGTCACTATTTAGTGCTTTTACCTACAATCGTTGTCTTTAGGCATTAGGTGGGGCTCATTAGAGATCTGTTCATTGATCGGAGGTACTTTTATAGCTTAGTTGTAGTATATTTATGTATGTTTTTACTACGTTTGTATTAATAAAAATTATTTTTATTTGAACTTTACATTCTTGTGGCCTACCTTATTTTTCGGTAGGTTCTTGTGTGTTCATTCTAACAAGGGGGCAGGGCTGGTTTTAGGCAAAGTGGGGCCCTAGGCAAAGTTTAAAATGGGGCCCCAAATGCTAACATATTGCACATCACACAGAAGCATTTCGGTTGTATTTACATGCAGTGAGTTCAGGCCGCTAAACAAGTGTGATCGACAATACTGAAGTCGTTGGACTCTTGTTTCACGGCCTCTTTCTGAGAAACAATGAAGGGGACAGAACGATCACTAGTAGATCACTAACAGATCACCATACAGTATCATGTTATCAGCAGCACATCTACAGTTTACACCGGCGATGTCCTACTGAGAACAATGATTTTTATTTCGGCATAAACAGTCCAATCACCCAATGAATATGCAGCATTTTGCTTGTTTAGTATAATGCACCCCATACTCCTCCATATATTATAATGTGCACCACAGTCCTCCATATAGTATAATGCACTTCTCACAGTCCTCCATATAGTATAATACACTCCTCATAGTCCTCCATATATTAAAATATACTCCTCAGTCCTCCATATAGCATAATACACTCCTCACAGTGCTCCATATAGTATAATGCACCACCAGTCATCCATGTAGTGCAATTCACTTCCCATAGTATAATGCACCCCATAGTTCTTCATATAGTATAATGTCATAGTCCTCAATACAGTATAATTCAGCCCACATATAGTATAATGCAGTCACCACCCCACAGAGTATAATGCAGCCACCCCACAGAGTATAATGTAACCTCCCCATAGAATATAATGCAGCCCCCCATAGAGTATAGTGTAGCCCCCTCATAGAGTATGATGCAATCACCCCTCATAGAATATAAATATAATACAGCCCCCCATAGAATATAATGTAGCCCCGAACAGGATATAATACAGCCCACCTCCCCATAGAATATAATGTAGCCCCATCAAAGAGTATGATGCAATCATCCATCATAAAATCTTATAAAGCCCCCCACAGAATATAATGCAGCCCCCCATAGTATATAACACAACCTCCTCCATAATGTATAATGTACCCCCAAATATATAACACAGCCACATAGTATGTAACACAGCCTCCCATAGAATATAATATACCCCCATAGTATATAGCACAGCCCGCATAGTAGTATATAGCACAGCCATACAGTAGTATATACTGTAACACAGCCCACACAGTAGTATATACAACAGCCCACACAGTAGTATACAGCACAGCCCACACAGTAGTATACAGCACAGCCCACACAGTAGTATACAGCACAGCCCACACAGTAGCATACAGCACTGCCCACATCCCCCTTCCCTCGCCTCCTCTCCCCTCCTGAGAATGGCTCCACAGTCCAGTAAAAAAAAAAAAAACAAGCTCCTTACCTCTCCTCGTGCTGTCCCCTGCTCCTGTGTTGGCGGCTGCCGCCGCACTGCCTGGCACACAGTGAGTGCACGATGATGTGCACCCGCAGTGTCAGAGGCAGAGCAGGGAATGATGGGAGAGGGAGCGTCAGGTGACGCTCTCTCCTCCATCATTGCTTTGAACTGTACCAGCAGACGCCGGTATAGTTCAATGCGGCCGGGGAGTCGGCGCTGGCGGCAGGCGGGCCTCAGGCAGCTGCCTGGTCTGCTTGCCCCTAACGCCGGCCTGCAAGGGAGAACCGGGGTGGTAGTCATAGCCGGGTCACTTAAAGTCACAGTCCACAAAGAGTCCACTGAGCCAATGGTCAGCGAGCACCCCAACCCCCTTGTACATAAAAGAAAAAAGAACGAGCAGGACGGATGTACCTCGCACAATATTTACCTTTGCTTTTCCCCAGCCGCGACAGTCCAGGGTATTAAAGTCCAAGGGATACAATACTGCCTTCCTGCTCTTTCCCTGACATTTTCCGCGGCTGCACCCACTACAGCCACGGTAGCCAAAATTGAGCAGCAGTCCACTCGCTGGGATCTGGATGCTTTAGTCTCTTCAGCGGGGGCCCTTCCGAATTCCTGGAGCTGTGTTGCGGTACTTCAGTCTTTAGTTTGGGGCAGCAGATTTGGTTCCCTCCTGGGATCTGGCAATGCCCCGGCTGTTCCCATGCATCTGCCCAGGACCAACATGCCCGGTCAACTGAACTGGAAGCAGCAGCTTCCTGTTCCTTGGGCTGCTAGTGCTAGTCCAGCCCACAAAACTAACCCTTTACTGTCCTTAACCGAACTTTACACAACATAGGTTCATAACAGTGCAAACACAAGAGACATCACAACACATACAAGACAATTAAAGGGGAACTCTACATGATACAACATTGCAAACGTAGCACTTGCATTACATTACATAAAGTAAATACAACAGCAGACACATATTATCATATATGACAGCAATAATCCGGATTACGTACCGGTAATGCTCTTTTAATGAGTCACGACAGCACCTCACATGAGAGAGAGGGATCCGCCCATAGGAACAGGAAACCTACAGAATAAAAGGAGGCGGTCCCCTCTCCTCCTCAGTTTAGTTTACAGAGTATAAAAAGGGAACCGCAAAAGTGTTAGTATTCATTCTTATTCAATAACATAAAAATTTCTTAACCCTATACAACCATTACTTCTCTGAACTTAAAGAAAAGTGCTGTGCATAATTTAGGGAGGGTAATACATGGGTGCTGTCGTGACTCATTAAAAGAGCATTACCGGTACGTAATCCGGATTTTTACTCTTCGTCACGACAGCACCCCACATGAGAGATTTTCAGAGATTCATTATTTGGGTGGGATTACTGTACTGAGCACAGCTCTACCAAAGGTCAAATCAGAGGAAGCAGAAAGGTCAAGTCTGTAATGGTTGTAAAAGGTAGAAGGTGAGGACCAGGTTGCGGCCTTACATATCATATGGATCGGTACATCTGCATGTTCCGCCCAAGAAGAAGCCATGGCCCGCGTGGAATGCGCTTTAATCCCCACTGGTGGGATTTCGCCCCTTGATGTGTAGGCTAGACAGATGGCTTCTCTAATCCATCGAGAAATGGTAGCCTTTGTGATCCCATATCCTTTCCTCAGGCCCTGAAAGGAGATAAGCAGAGCCCTACTCTGCCTCCATGTTTGAGATCTCTCTATATACGTCAGGATAGCTCTTCTGACATCTAAGGTGTGCAACCTATGTTGTTCTGGGTTTGCAGGTGTATTAAAAAAGGAAGGCAGAATTATCTCCTGAGATCTGTGATAGGTGGATGCTACTTTAGGGAGGTATGAGGGATCAGGTTTTAGGACAATTCTATCCTGAAATACCACTAAGAAAGGCGGGTCTACTGATAGAGCCTGGATATCACTAACCCTTCTAGCTGAGGTAAGGGCTACCAATAAGGCGACCTTGTATGTTAGGACCTTTAGAGGTATGGTATCTAGTGGCTCAAATGGGGAGTCAGTTAAGGCCTCTAAGACTAAATTCAAATCCCACGGAGGTAGACGGGGAATATGGACCGGATTGGAACGTTCACAGGATTTGATAAACCTGGAGACCCATTTGTTGGCTGCTATGTTGTCCCCATACAAGGCTCCTAAAGCTGAGATCTGAACCCTTAAGGTGTTCACCGATAAACCTAATTCTCTTCCTCTTTGTAGGAATTCTAGAATCGGAACTATCGGAATCTGCTTAGAGAATGGTTTTGTATGAAAATCTAAGAATTTCTTCCATACCCTGCTGTACAATACGGTGGTAGATCTTTTCCTACTCAACAATAGGGTGTTAACTAGTTGTTCCGAGAACCCTCTAGATCTTAACAACTGCCTCTCAAATTCCACGCCGTCAAGTGAAGACCTTTCACTTGCGGGTGGAAAAATGGGCCCTGAGACAGCAGTTCCCTGTGTGAAGGAAGGATCCATGGATCGCAAAGAGACATGCTCTGGAGACACGAGAACCATGGTCTTTTTGGCCAGAAGGGCGCAATCAGGATTACTCTGGCTTGGTCCCTCCTGATCTTCCTGATCACTAGAGGTATCAGAGACATTGGAGGAAAGGCGTATGCCAGTTTGAAGCTCCAAGGATGGTGAAGAGAGTCCAACATATCTGGGTGATCCATGAGGTTCAGGGAAGCGAATGTCTTTACCTGTCTGTTGTCTCTTGTGGCGAACAGATCTATTTGGGGTACGCCCCATGCTTCTGTTATCATGTTGAATATGTCCTTGTTTAATGACCATTCCCCTTGTCGTAGCCTGTTTCGGCTGAGGTAGTCCGCCTTGGTGTTTTCTGCTCCTTTGATGTGCAGGGCTGTTAAGGATGGAAGATGAACCTCTGCCAACTGGAGGATGTTTGCTGCTACATTCATCAGGGTTCCTGATCGTGTACCTCCCTGACGGTTTATGTACGCCACTGCGGTGGAATTGTCTGACAGAACTCTCACATGCTTTCCCTGAACCTGTGGAAGAAAATGATTTAGGGCATATTCAACTGCTTTTAACTCCTTCCAATTTGAAGAACACTCCTGCTCCGCCTGATTCCAGGTGTCTTGGATCAGACTATCTTCCATATGTGCGCCCCAACCCACAGGGCTGGCGTCAGTGATAATTGTTTTGGAGGGAATTATCATCCATGGTACACCCCCTGAAAGGTGATCCATGTCTAACCACCAGCTCAGGGATTCAATTACGTCACTGGAGAGAGTGATTTTACCCTCTAAATGTACTTCCTTCTGAATGGATAATATTTCATACTGCAATTGACGGGTATGATATTGAGCCCACAGTACGACTGGTATACATGAGGACAGTGATCCTAGTAAGGACATGGCCTTCCTCAGGGTCATACGGGGCTTTGATACTGCCTCTGACACCTTTGTTTGAATAATTATTTTCTTTGACTGTGGCAAAAAACTCCTCTGACTTACAGAATCTAGTTGAATTCCCAGAAATATCTGGATGGTGTCTGGATTCAACCTGGATTTTTCGTAATTCACGATCCAACCTAGACCCTGCAAGGATGAGATCGCATTAGATAACCGCATTTCACATTGGTATCTGGAATTTCCGATAACAAGAAAATCATCCAGGTAGGGTATTATAAGAGTGTTTTGCTGGCGTAAGTGAGCCATCACTTCTAGGATCACCTTTGTAAAGATGTGGGGAGCCATAGAAAGCCCAAAGGGCATTGCTACATACTGGAAGTGACGAACCTGTCCTGCCAGGATGACTGCTACCCTTAGATACTGCTGATGTTCGGCATGTATAGGAAGATGATAATAGGCATCTTTTAGGTCGATTCCGGCCATGACACACCTAGGAAACAAGAGCTTGATGGTAGAACTAATAGACTCCATTTTAAAAGTTCGATTATATAGAAAGGAATTTAATTTCTTGAGATTAATGATGGTTCTGAATGAACCATCTGGTTTTTTGATCAAAAACAAAGGGGAGTAAAATCCCCTTCCTCTTTGATCTTGGGGAACCTCTACCAACACTTTTTTAGATAGGAGAGAAATAATCTCGGACTCTAGAGCCTCTTGTTGTTCTTGTCCCTTTGGAGATGTTATTATAAAAGAATCCCAAGGGATTCTAAAAAATTCTAATTTAAGACCATCTTTTATAATGTCCAGGATCCAACGGTTGGATGTTATATGTTCCCACTTGGATAGAAAAAATTTTAATCTGCCGCCTACTTCAGGGTTAGCGGTACTTGCCACGTTTTGCATTGTAAGACCCGGTAAACAGGGCTCCTTTTTGCTTAGGGTCTTTCGCCTCCCAGCGATCCCTTTGCTCAAATGGTTTCCTGGAAAAGGGTCGTCTCCTGAATGCTCTCCTGTAAGACGGAAGATACTGATTAGGAAAACCTTTCTTCCGTTCTCCTGCTTTCTTTAAGATCTCATCCAGAGTCTTCCCGAAAAGGAACTCACCCTGGCAGGGGAGCGCACAAAGCTTTGCCTTTGCCTGTGCGTCCCCTTTCCAGTTCTTCAACCAGAGTGCTCGCCGGGCTGTGTTTGTTAAGCCGGCTGACCTGGCTGCTAGGCGTAGCGAATCTACTGAGGCGTCTGCCAGGAATGCTACAGCCTCCTTCATCAGAGGGATCTTTGGTAGAATGGAGTCTCTTGCAGTTCTACCTCTGATCTGCTCCTCCAGTTGTTCCATCCAAACCAGCAGAGATCTCGCCGTACAGGTAGCAGAGATGGCTGGTCGGAATGCCCCTGTATTGGCCTCCCAAGATTTTTTAAGCAGGGCCTCTGCTTTACGGTCCAACGGATCCGTTAGCATCCCTGAATCCTCTACAGGCAAGACTGACTGTTTTGAGGTTGAGGCTACAGCTGCGTCCACTTTTGGCACTTTCGACCAAGTATTCAGCTCCTCGTCGCTAAAGGGATATCGCCTTTTAGAGGAAGATGGTAGAAAACCTCTGGCGCTCTGTTTGTCCCACTCTTTTTTAATTAATTCTTTAACGGTTGCGACAACGGGAAAGGATCTGCGCTTCCTTTGTCCTAACACCGCGAACATAATGTCCTGAGCTGATTTTTTTCCCTTTCTCATCAGGGCACCCCAACGTGTTTCTGACTGCTTTTACCAGGCTGTCCACGCTGCTGTTAGGCAGACATAACCCCCCTTCATCTTCGGATGAACTCGGCCGAGTTTCCGACTCATCTGAGGACTTATGCACCTCCTCCGATTCTGGATTTTCCGGAGATGGGGATCTGCTAGGTTGGCGGGAGCTAGAGATACTAGCCTGTGACAGTCCCTGCATCTCTTCTCGAATCATGGCTCTAACGTCAGATGGAGTCATAATGTTTTCCTGACGCAAGGTCAGTATGATGCAATCTGAGCATAACTTCTTCATATAGGAGTCTGGAAGGGGCTGTGAACATAAAGCACATTCTTTGTGCTTGGACTTGTGTGCCTTTTTCCTGGACTAAAGGAAGGGGACATAGGAGGAACATACATCAGCATATAGGTAGAGAAGTCTTTAAACTCACCCAGAGAAGCTGACAGGTACCGGATCTGGAGGCGGATTCTTTGAGGGATCTTTTTGCTTGGTGGAAGATCGCTCCTGACGACCACCATCTTTAATGCTGCTTCTGGCGCTTTTCTCCTTACTAGGAGAGCGCTCTGATACTACAAGGTGCGTTTCGTCGGCCGGTGAAGCCATACTCACATCCACACACCGGCCGACAGTAGCGCTGCAGCTTTTAAAAGTGGCGCCGAATCTCCTGCCTCCCCGGCCCGAACCCGGAAGTGCTCCAGCGACTTCCGGGTCAGACGCGCCGCTCATTCCTCCATGCGGCAGCGGCTGCTTATTTAGCCGGCCGCTTTGAGTGCGCGCGCCCTCATGGAGCCGGGCGGACCAGCGGTGACCGGACCTGGACCATGGCCATCCATCAGACGAGGGGGGAGGCTGTACACAGTGGCTCCCCCGCCGCTGCTACTGGAACCGCAGCCCCTGCCGTTCCTTACAGAGACCGACGCAGGCGGGTGCATGGCCCAGGATCTTCTGTAGGTACGTCCTGGGATTCCCATAGGAACAGGAAACCTAAACTGAGGAGGAGAGGGGACCGCCTCCTTTTATTCTGTAGGTTTCCTGTTCCTATGGGCGGATCCCTCTCTCTCATGTGGGGTGCTGTCGTGACGAAGAGTAAAATACAGCACAGTACAGTTAACTCAACAAAATGCACAAGGTCGACACGGGGGAGAGAGAGGTTCCTACCACCTTCTTACAGCATTATACTGTGTATGTGGGGGGCTGCATTAAACTGTGCATGTTTTTGTGGGGGTGCTGCATTATACTGTATGTGGGGGGCTGCATTATACTGTGTGGGGGGACTGCACTATACTGTATACTGTATGTGGTGGGGCTGCAATATACTCTGTGTGTGGGGGCTGCATTATACTGTGTAGTGGGGGGCTGCATTATACTGGGTATATGGGGGCTGCATTATACATTGTGGTGGGGGGCTGCACTATACTCTGTGTGTGGGGACTGTACTATACTGTGTTTGTGGGGGCTGCATTACACAGTGAGGGGCTGCATTATACAGTGTGTGGTGGGGGCTGCCAATACTCTGTGTGGGGGGCTGCATTATGCTCTGAGGAAGCTACATTATACTCTATTAGGGGGCTACATTATACTGTGTGTTTGGGGCAGTATTAAACTCTATGAGGGGGTGTGCAGTATACTCTGAGGGGGGCTGCAGTATACTCTTAGTGGGCTACATTATGCTTTATGAGGGGATTACATTATACTCTATAAGGGGTCTGCATTATACTCTGAGGGGGTCTGCATTATAGTCTGAGGGGGCCTGCATTATACTCTGAGGGGGCTGCATTATACTCTGAGGGGGCTGCATCATGCTTTATGAGGATACTAAATTATACTCTGAGGGGGGCTGCATTATACTTTGAGGGAGGCTGAGTTATACTCTGCGGGAGGCTGCATTATACCCTATGAGGGGGCTACATTATGCTGTGTGTGTGGGGCTGCATTATACTCTGAAAGAACTACATTATGCTCTGAGAGGGATACATTATACCGTGTGTGTGGTCAGAATTATACTCTGAGAGGGCTGCATTATATTCTGAGGGGGCTACATTATACTGTGTGTGTGGGGCTGCATTATACTCTGAAAGAACTACATTATGCTCTGAGAGGGATACATTATATTCTGAGGGGGCTACATTAAACTGTGTGTGGCTACAGTATACTCTGAGGGGACTGCATTATATTCTGAGGGGGCTGCATTGTACTCTGAGGGGACTACATTGTACTCTCAGGAGTCTACATTATACTGTGTATGGGACTGCAGTATACTCTGAGGGGGTTGCAGTATACTCTGAAAGGGCCTGCATTGTACTCTGAGGAGGCTGCATTATACTCTATCTAGGACCATGGTCAGTGCATTATACTACTGTATATGTACTATCTGGGACCTGGATTATACTGTATTGAGGACTATTTGTACCCATCATTCTTCCTCAGCTGGAGTAAGGAGTCCGAGAAACAAGCGTTGAACAATTTCAATATTGTCGATCACGCTCGTTTAACTCCCTGAACTCAGCACATATAAATACAACAGAAATGTTTCTGTGTGATGGTGCAATATGTGAACATTTGAGGCCCCACTTTAAATAAATCCAGCACCTGCTTAAGAGCGTGTAAGCCTGTAATGTTGATGCTACTTGATGATGATGATGATGGAGTCAGTAGTTCAGTGACACAGAATGATTATTACTAAACTTGATGTCTTCTGTTTCTAGACGGAATGACGAGCCACCCCTAGACTGTGGACTCATTCCATGGCTAGGACATGCACTGGAATTTGGAAGTGATGCAGCCACGTTCTTAACACGTATGAAGGCAAAACATGGAGACGTATTCACAGTGAGTAGCCGTCACCAATATTAATAATGTATGCTTATGGTTCAATCTGCCCACTTGGAACACGAAACCACATGGTTTTTATATCATAAACAGAATAATGTTTAATTTCACTGGTTGTACAGTACTAAAGACAAAATCATAAACACAAAATCCCTAGCCTTGTCCAGGCACTAACTAAAAATACAGAACCTGGCTACTCAGACGTGGCTGAGCTAGTCTCAGTTTGGTCACACAGAACAGCAACCGTCAATAGCAAACAGTGATACTTGCAGTTTGGTGCACATAGCCTGTGCTGTCTCTTCTCAGATTCTGGCTTGTCCAGCTCCAACACAACCCACTCTGCTCAGCTTCTCCCAGCTGACTGACTAGTGAACATATGTCTTGGTTATAGTCCTAGCTATCCAGGTGCACCTAATCAGGACTTGTAGTGATAGGATTTAACCCTAGCTTACCTGACTCTCCTGCAATACTAAGGCTGCTTTCACACATCAGGTTTTTTCTTTCAGGCACAATCTGGATCCGTTTTTTTCTTATGCCGGATCCGTTTTTTTCCCATAGAGTTGTATTAGCGCCAGATTGTGCCTGAAGGACATGCGTTTCATCTGTTTTGTGCCAGATCCGTCCCTTCAGGCTTTTTTTGCCGGACACAAAAAACGTCTACTGCAACGTTTTTTGTGTCCGGCGAAAAAGTCTGAAGGGACGTTTCCGGCAATAAACGCATGAAACGGATGTGTGAATGAACGTTTCCGGCTACCGAATCCATTTTTTACACATTGAGCATGCCCAGAAGCTTTGCTTTTGATTCTGGCATTGTCAGTTCACTGTATGTGCTCTGACCTCCATGTCCATTGTGATTCTGAATTGCCTTTCATAACAGTACAGGAAGCCAAAAGTGCTAATGATTCTCAATAGAGGGAAAAAAGTTCTGAGACCATTTTTTTTTCTTTGCACTGTGTTTTGTCTTTTTTTTTTCCCCCTAGACATTTGGGTGGTTCAGGACACAGGTGTAGCAATGGACATTAAAGGTCTGTCTTCATGTGTGGATCAGCTCACGGCAAGAGTTCAAAATATTCAAGATTTTGTGGTCCAGAATTCTTTGCTTGAACCGAGAATTCCTATTCCAGATTTGTTTTTTGGAGATCGAACTAAATTTCTGAGTTTCAAAAATAATTGTAAACTATTTCTGGCTTTGAAACCTCGCTCTTCTGGTGACCCAATTCAACAGGTTAGGATCGTCATTTCTTTTTTGCGCGGTGACCCTCAGGACTGGGCGTTTTCTCTTGCGTCAGGAGATCCTGCATTGAGTAATATCGATGCGTTTTTCCTGGCGCTTGGGTTGCTGTACGATGAGCCTAATTCAGTGGATCAGGCAGAAAAAAATTTGCTGGCTCTTTGTCAGGCTCAGGATGAGATAGAGGTATATTGTCAAATTTAGAAAGTGGTCAGTGCTCACTCAATGGAATGAATCTGCGCTGGCAGCAATATTCAGAAAGGGTCTCTCTGAAGCCCTTAAGGATGTCATGGTGGGATTTCCTATGCCTGCTGGTTTGAATGAGTCGATGTATTTGGCCATTCAGATCGGTCGACGCTTGCGTGAGCGTAAACCTGTGCACCATTTGGCGGTATTACCTGAGCTTAAACCTGAGCCTATGCAGTGTGATAGGACCTTGACCAGAGATGAACGGCAAGAACATAGACGTCTGAATGGTCTGTGTTTCTACTGTGGTGATTCCACTCATGCTATCTCTGATTGTCCTAAGCGCACTAAGCGGTTCGCTAGGTCTGCCACCATTGGTACTGTACAGTCAAAATTTCTTCTGTCCGTTACCTTGATCTGCTCTTTGTCATCGTATTCTGTCATGGCATTTGTGGATTCAGGCGCTGCCCTGAATTTGATGGACTTGGAATATGCTAAGCGTTGTGGGTTTTTCTTGGAGCCCTTGCAGTGTCCTATTCCATTGAGAGGAATTGATGCTATGCCTTTGGCCAAGAATAAGCCTCAATACTGGACCCAGCTGACCATGTGCATGGCTCCTGCACATCAGGAGGTTATTCGCTTTCTGGTGTTGCATAATCTGCATGATGTGGTCGTGTTGGGGTTGCCATGGCTACAAGCCCATAATCCAGTATTAGATTGGAAATCCATGTCGGTGTCCAGCTGGGGTTGTCAGGGGGTACATGGTGATGTTCCATTTCTGTCAATTTCATCATCCACTCCTTCTGAGGTCCCAGAGTTCTTGTCTGATTACCGGGATGTATTTGATGAGCCCAAGTCCAATACCCTACCTCCGCATAGGGATTGTGATTGTGCTATCAATTTGATTCCTGGTAGTAAATTCCCAAAAGGTCGATTGTTTAATTTGTCCGTGCCTGAGCACACCGCTATGCGCAGTTATGTGAAGGAATCCCTGGAGAAGGGGCATATTCGCCCGTCATCGTCGCCATTAGGAGCAGGGTTCTTTTTTGTAGCCAAGAAGGATGGTTCGCTGAGACCTTGTATAGATTACATCCTTCTTAATAAGATCACGGTTAAATTTCAGTACCCCTTGCCATTGTTATCTGATCTGTTTGCTCGGATTAAGGGGGCTAGTTGGTTCACAAAGATAGATCTTCGTGGTGCGAATAATCTGGTGCGAATTAAGCAAGGTGATGAATGGAAAACTGCATTTAATACGCCCGAGGGTCATTTTGAGTATCTCGTGATGCCGTTCGGACTTGCCAATGCTCCATCAGTGTTTTAGTCCTTTATGCATGACATCTTCCGAGAGTACCTGGATAAATTCCTGATTGTGTACTTGGATGACATTTTGATCTTCTCGGATGATTGGGAGTCTCATGTGACGCAGGTCAGAATGGTTTTTCAGGTCCTGCGTGCTAATTCTTTGTTTGTGAAGGGATCAAAGTGTCTCTTTGGTGTGCAGAAGGTTTCATTTTGGGGTTCATCTTTTCCCCTTCTACTATCGAGATGGACCCCGTTAAGGTCCAAGCCATCCATGATTGGACTCAGCCGACATCTCTGAAAAGTCTGCAAAAGTTCCTGGGCTTTGCTAATTTTTATCGTCGCTTCATCTGCAATTTTTCTAGTATTGCTAAACCATTGACCGATTTGACCAAGAAGGGTGCTGATGTGGTCAATTGGTCTTCTGCTGCTGTGGAAGCTTTTCAAGAGTTGAAGCGTCGTTTTTCTTCTGCCCCTGTGTTGTGTCAACCAGATGTTTCTCTTCCGTTCCATGTCGAGGTTGATGCTTCTGAGATTGGAGCAGGGGCTGTTTTGTCGCAGAGAGGTTCTGGTTGCTCAGTGATAAAACCATGCGCTTTCTTTTCCAGGAAGTTTTCGCCTGCTGAGCGTAATTATGATGTGGGCAACCGAGAGTTGCTGGCCATGAAGTGGGCATTCGAGGAGTGGCGTCATTGGCTTGAAGGAGCTAAGCATCGCGTGGTGGTATTGACTGATCATAAGAACTTGACTTATCTCGAGTCTGCCAAGCGCTTGAATCCTAGACAAGCTCGTTGGTCGTTGTTTTTTGCCCGTTTTGACTTTGTGATTTCGTACCTTCCGGGCTCTAAAAATGTGAAGGCGGATGCTCTGTCTAGGAGTTTAGTACCCGACTCTCCGGGTTTATCTGAGCCGGCGGGTATCCTCAAGGAAGGAGTAATTGTGTCTGCCATCTCCCCTGATTTGCGGCGGGTGCTGCAAAAATTTCAGGCTAATAAACCTGATCGTTGCCCAGCGGAGAAACTGTTTGTCCCTGATGGGTGGACGAATAGAGTTATCTCTGAACTTCATTGTTCGGTGTTGGCTGGTCATCCTGGAATCTCTGGTACCAGAGAGTTAGTGGCTAGATCCTTTTGGTGGCCCTCTCTGTCGCGGGATGTGCGTGCTTTTGTGCAGTCCTGTGGGATTTGTGCTCGGGCTAAGCCCTGCTGTTCTCGTGCCAGTGGGTTGCTTTTGCCCTTGCCGGTCCCGAAGAGGCCTTGGACACATATCTCTATGGATTTTATTTCTGACCTTCCCGTTTCTCAAAAGATGTCAGTCATTTGGGTGGTCTGTGATCGCTTTTCTAAGATGGTCCATCTGGTACCCTTGTCTAAATTGCCTTCCTCCTCTGATTTGGTGCCTTTGTTCTTCCAGCATGTGGTTCGTTTGCATGGCATTCCAGAGAATATTGTTTCTGACAGAGGTTCCCAGTTTGTTTCGAGGTTTTGGCGAGCCTTTTGTGGTAGGATGGGCATTGACTTGTCTTTTTCCTCGGCTTTCCATCCTCAGACTAATGGCCAGACCGAGCGAACCAATCAGACCTTGGAAACATATCTGAGATGCTTTGTTTCTGCTGATCAGGATGACTGGGTGTCCTTTTTGCCTTTGGCTGAGTTCGCCCTTAATAATCGGGCCAGCTCGGCTACCTTGGTTTCACCGTTTTTCTGCAATTCTGGGTTCCATCCTCGTTTCTCTTCTGGACAGGTTGAGTCTTCGGACTGTCCTGGTGTGGATACTGTGGTGGACAGGTTGCAGCAGATTTGGACTCAGGTAGTGGACAATTTGACCTTGTCCCAGGAGAAGGCTCAACTTTTCGCTAATCGCAGACGCCATGTGGGTCCCCGACTTCGTGTTGGGGATCTGGTTTGGTTATCTTCTCGTCATATTCCTATGAAGGTTTCCTCTCCTAAGTTTAAACCTCGTTTTATTGGTCTGTATAGGATTTCTGAGGTTCTTAATCCTGTGTCTTTTCGTCTGACCCTCCCAGATTCTTTTTCCATACATAACGTATTCCATAGGTCATTGTTGCGGAGATACGTGGCACCTATGGTTCCATCTGTTGAGCCTCCTGCCCCTGTTTTGGTGGAGGGGGAATTGGAGTATATTGTGGAGAAGATTTTGGATTCTCGTGTTTCAAGACGGAAACTCCAGTATCTGGTTAAATGGAAGGGTTATGCTCAGGAGGATAATTCCTGGGTTTTTGCCTTTGATGTCCATGCTCCCGATCTTGTTCGTGCCTTTCATGTGGCTCATCCTGGTCGGCCTGGGGGCTCTGGTGAGGGTTCGGTGACCCCTCCTCAAGGGGGGGGTACTGTTGTGAATTCTGTGGCAGAGTTCACTCCTGTGGTCACAAGTGGTACTTCGGCTGATTCTCTCTGGGATCTTCCGTTTGTGGAGGAAAGTGGCACTGCAGCTTCTGAGTTTCCTCCCTCAGGTGATCTGGTGAGCTCGTTAGCTTCTTCTCTACTTAACTCCACCTGATGCTTTGATCTATGCTTCCTGTCAATGTTTCAGTGTGGGACTTGTTTTTTCCCTGGATCATTCCTGTGGCCTGCTGCTCTGCAAAGCTAAGTTTTGCTTATGTTATTTTGTTGCTATTTTTCTGTCCAGCTTGCTTTATTGGTTTTTCTCGCCTGCTGGAAGCTCTGAGACGCAGAGGGACCACCTCCGTACCGTTAGTCGGTGCGGAGGGTCTTTTTGTCCCCTCTGCGTGGTTTTTTATAGGTTTTTGTGCTGACCGCAAAGTTATCTTCCCTATCCTCGTTCTGTTCAGCTAGTCGGGCCTCACTTTGCTAAATCTGTTTCATCTCTATGTTTGTGTTTTCATCTTACTCACAGTCATTATATGTGGGGGGCTGCCTTTTCCTTTGGGGAATTTCTCTGAGGCAAGGTAGGCTTATTTTTCTATCTTCAGGATTAGCTAGTTTCTCAGGCTGTGACGAGGCGCCTAGGTTCTGGTCAGGAGCGCTCCACGGCTACCTTTAGTGTGGTTTGATAGGCTTAGGGATTGCGGTCTGCAGAGTTCCCACGTCTCAGAGCTCGTTCTATTATTTTGGGTTATTGTCAGTTCACTGTATGTGCTCTGACCTCCATGTCCATTGTGATTCTGAATTGCCTTTCATAACACCTAGCCAAGTCAGTTCTCATACTTTGCACTGATGAGGGCCAATAGCCCGAAACATCGTGTCTGCAAATTGAGATTCTGATTTGGCTTTTATCCTAAGTCATATGGCAAGCCTGTTAAAGGGTTGATTATGATTTGAAGGATCGCTACGTCTAACAGGTGGCGCTATAGAGTTCAAATCTTCTTTCTCTCTGAAGAGACAATTTGCACTTTTAAATACTAGTAATTTCAATCCATGGTGCTATGATCAGGGATACAGAAATGTTTGGCCGCAGGAAGATCTATTTTTTTTTCTTTTATTGTGTGGGGATGAGAATTCATCCTTGTTCTAAGTTATTGCCCTGTCTCCCCTCCATAGAGACCCCCAGCTGGACATTTATTACATATAATTAAGTATAACACATTGGATGTGATTCAGTTGAAAGTACCTGGGATCTTGTAGTCCTGATGTGAGATGAGGATCTTTACCTTGTTCGTGGTTATTATAAATGGACAGGTTTTGCATTTTTTTCTGGTTGCAGAGAAAGGTTCCTGTAGCTGTTGGAGAGGACAGGGGAGCTTCTGACAATGACGCGTTCGATCACAGCATTTAGGGAGTTAAAGTGTTGGGAGCGGTGCGTGACCGCTCCTGGCACTTAGTGCAGGGTGTCAGCTGTCAGAATCAGCTGACATCCGGCGGCGATCGCGATGACGTAATAATACGTCCCTGGTCAGAGAGACCCAGGGCACATGGACGATTATTACATCAGATGTCAGAAAGGGGTTAAAGCGTACCTGTCGGCAGGATTTTGCTCCGTAACCTACAGACACTGTCAGGTTTGAAGCGCTGTTATACTGGTTAAAATGATACCTTGGTTGATAAAATCCGCCTTGTGGTTGTTGTTTAACTGAAAACTACAAATAAAGATTAATGAGATTCTCGTGCTTTGGGGTGACCTGTGAGCGGGGCTTTATGTGGTGATCTGCTTACATATTCATCTGTATAGCTTATGACAGGTCGCTGATCCTTCAGGGACCTGCCCCCCTATTTTACATACTGCATATGGGGTAAAAAAATCAACTTCATCAAATGTCTGCGCAGTAGCATCTATCACATTCCAATAGATGCTGCTGCGCAAGCGCCTGCACCATTTTGCTACAGCCAAATTTTTTTTCTCTAGCAGTAGCTTCTATTGGAAAGTGATAGATGCTACTACGCAGACACCACCGCTGGTGTCTTTTTGATGAAGTTAATTTTTTTTTTCTAACCCCACAATAATATATGCAGTCTGTAAAATAGGGGACAGGTCAGTGAAGGATCAGTGACCTGTCATAAGCCGTACATATGCATATCTAAGCAGAGCATCACATAAACCCCCCCCCCACACACACACACACACACACACACACACACACACACACACACACACACACACACACACACACACACACACACCGCCCCGAAGCACGAGAATCTCACTCATTCAATGAAAGTTACAAATACAGATTAAAATGATACCTGGGTTGATGAAATCTGTTTTATGGTTGTTGTTTAATCAGTTTAACGGCGCCAACCTGACAGTGTCTGTAGTTTACTGAGCAAAATCCTGCTGACAGGTTCACTTTAAGGCAAAATTTTGGCACATTTTTGTACACATTGTCACATTTTAAACCGCGCCCCCTTTTCTGCTAAGCCACAACCCCATCTGCACAAAGTTACAACCCATTTTCCAGCAGCGGCCTTATGTGATGGAAAAATCCGAGATGCAGGAAGTAAGTCACTTGTAAAGAATGTGCCAAGTTTAAATTGAGATTAGTAACAATGAAAACATAAAAACCCTCCAAGTGCGGGGTGACTGATATTATGGACGATAGTGATTTACAGAGGAAGAAGTGGAGAGGGTGACTGTGCATCTCATGACTTCTATACATAAACCATTACCCTCATAATGCCATTTTGTATATAATTGCACATAGTAACACAATGTTCTGATCCTAATATAGAAAACTGCTATATTTTGTCCTGCTATCATACCCCTGATACAGCGGACCCTCCACTATCATTCCCTTCATACAGCGCCCCTCACCATTATACTCTTCATCATCATATCTTTCACACAGCAGACCCTCACTATCATATCCCCAGCATTGTAGACCCTCACAATTGTGGACCGTCACCATCAAAACCCTCATACAGTGGACCCCAGGCATCATACCCTTCACCATTATATCCCACACATTGTGAACAATTACACTGGTCTACAAAAAAAAAATTTGGTCATGGACTTTAAGAACAGTTTTAGGCAAGTTTCACATTTGCGTTAAAAAATGCAGCGCTTTTAACACAAACACATGTGGTGCAAAAAACCCATGTAAACGCGTGCAAACGCTGTGTTTTTTCGACGCATGCGTTTTTGCATGTGGTAAAAAAAACGTGGCGTTTTGACGCGTTTACATGCGTTTTTTCCTGCGTTTGCGTTTTTTAAAACGCATGCTGAGAAGTGTGTGACAGATGCCAATCATCAAAATCAACTAGAAAACCCACTATAAACAGAAATAGCTAGTGTTAGGGTTAGGATCCCTAGGGTTAGGGTTAGGATCCCTAGTAACCCTAGGGATCCTAACCCTAACCCTAACCCTAGGGATCCTAACCCTAACCCTAGGGATCCTAACCCTAACCTTAAGGATCCTAACCCTAACCCTAAGGATCCTAATCCTAACCCTAGGGATCCTAACCCTAACCCTAAGGATCCTAACCCTAACTCTAACCCTAACCTTAGGGACCCTAACCCTAAGGATCCTAACCCTAACTCTAACCCTAACCTTAGGGATCCTAACCCTAAGGATCCTAACTCTAACCCTAGGGATCCTAACCCTAGGGATCCTAACCCTAACCCTAAGGATCCTAACCCTAACTCTAACCCTAACCCTAGGGATCCTAACCCTAACCCTAAGGATCCTAACCCTAACCCTAGGGATCCTAACCCTAACCCTAGGAATCCTAACCCTAACCCTTAGGGTTAGGGTTAGGATCCTAACCCTTAGGGTTAGGGTTAGGATCCCTAGGGTTAGGGATAGGATCCCTAGGGTTAGGGTTAGGATCCCTAGGGTTAGGGTTAGGGTTGGGGGGTGGCTTATCAGTGTGTATTCTTGTGTTTTTCTATTGAAACGCATGCGTTTAAAAACACATGCAAACGCATGTGCTTAAAAACACATGCGTTTACATAGACAGCAATACTTTTGTGTGCCGCAAAACGCCGCTAGAAATTACTACAGGTTGCATTTCCGCAACAAAACGCAAGCATAGAAACGACACATGCGTCGTCAAAACGCGGCAAAACGCATGCAAAAAAAGCATGCATTTTTAATGTTAAGTATAGAAAAAAAAGCATTCTTTTTTTGCGCTAAAACGCAGTGGCAAAAAACGCAAATGTGAAACCAGCCTTAGACTAATTTGAGGGTGCTGAATTAAAACCTGATCTTATAATTTCTCTATCACATCACGTTTTTGCGTTATAGGTATATAGCCCATTTTCATGAATTCCATGCTAAATATAAGTAGTGTATGAAAAGTGCCGGTTTATACGGTTCACCAAGGTAAATTTAGTTTTCATTTAGTCTCCCAATAAAGGTGAGAATATCTTTGTTTTCTTTGAACATGCATAATACCCAATTGTTATGATAAAAAAGTAAACAGTTTTCAACATACACAACAGTCGTGTACTGTTTTATTTATTGAAAATGTCAATGAATTTTGATATTTATTGTTTTTATCCTGCTGTTTTTCTGTTTTTTGTTTGTGAATCAATACTTAAGGTGTGTGTGTGGAGGGGGGGGAAGGAGAGGGGGGGGCAGAAATTCAATGAACAACTCAGGTAGCTAACTTTTATCTTGTATTTCTCTGCTGGATGTTTTGCTGATCTAACACTGGCCTCAACATCTCGCAGAAGACAGTGCTCAAATGATCCAAATATTTTTTGTTACATCTGTGGACACTTTACTGTGAAGACTCGGAGGCACAACATTACTGACAAGCATTGGGCTCCTCACAAAGTGTGCAAAACCTGTACTGAGAGCTTGAGATCATGGTCTCAAGGAAAGAATGCTAAACTTCAGTTTGGAGTTCCTATGGTTTGGAGAGAACCAAGCAATCATTTAGACAACTGCTATTTCTGCCTTGTCGATGTAAAAGGTTTCAATAAGAAAAACAAGCAATATTTGCAATACCCGAGTATCCCTTCAGCTATTCCACCAGTTGCCCATAGTGAAGATATATCTGTTGCAAAATTGACTGCGCTTCCAGAAAATGTTGACACAGAACTCTCCTCACATTGCTATACTGATGAAGAAGACAGTCCAGATATTTTTCAGCCATGTGATGAAGATTGTGACAAACCAATTCTGTTTACTCAGTCTGCTTTTAATGATTTGGTTAGAGATCTTTATCTACCAAAAGAGTCTGCTGAACTATTGGCTTCAAGACTACAAGAGAATCGAATGTTGAAACCCGGTACAAGTGTCTCATTTTATCGTAACAGGGAAGCAGAACTGCGTAAGTACTTCCATTCAGATGGCCAGCTTGTCTATTGTACTGATGTTGAAGGGCTACTTCCAGCATATGATTCAAGGGAGTGGAGGCTTTTTATTGATAGTTCCAAAAGAAGTTTAAAATGTGTTCTGTTACACAATGGAAATAAGTATGGCTCTGTACCAATAGGTCATTCTGTAAAACTTAAAGAAGAATATAAAAACATCAATATTGTTCTAGAGAGGTTACAATATAATGTTCATGGGTGGTTAATTTGTGTTGATTTGAAAATGGTTAACTTTCTTTTAGGTCTGCAAGGAGGGCACACAAAACACCCTTGTTTTCTGTGCTACTGGGACAGTAGAGCTACAGCAGAGCATTGGGTGAAAACTGAATGGCCTCAGCGACAGAGTTTGGCATCTGGCGATAAGAATGTCATCCATGATCCTCTAGTGGATAGGAAGGACATTGTCTTTCCTCCCTTACACATAAAACTTGGATTGATGAAGCAGTTTGTCAAAGCTCTCAATCTCAGTGGAGAATGCTTTAACTATATATGTTCAACTTTTCCTGGTCTTAGTGAAAAGAAGAAAAAGGCTGGAATATTTGATGGACCTCAAATAAGAACACTTATGAGAGACCCAAATTTTATCACATCAATGAATGAGACAGAAGAAAGAGCTTGGAATGCATTTTGTAACGTGGTACAGAATTTTCTAGGGAATAAGAAAGCAGACAACTATGAAGAGATTGTGGAAGAGCTACTAATGAGTCTGCGAAATCTTAGATGTAGAATGAGTATCAAGATTCACTATTTACACAGCCATTTGGACTTTTTTTCCAGAGAACCATGGGGATGTGAGCGAGGAACAAGGGGAGCGTTTTCATCAGGACATTAAAACAATGGAAGAATGGTATCAAGGCCGGTGTGTCTCACATATGATGGCTGACTATTGCTGGAGCTTGATGAGAGACAACCCAGAAGCTGTACTTCACAGATCAGCCAAGAAAAGAAAGTTCAAATAACTGCCATTTGTCATTCATCTGTGTGCCATATGTGTGTTTTTATATTTTGTAGTTTAGTTCTGTAAGTTTGATTTGCTGTACATAGACTTTGTAATCTTTGTTATTCCTTGATTAAAAATATACAAAATGTGCTATCGAAAATCATGTGTTTTTATCATAAAACATTAGATAGGAGTAATTTTCATCAAAAATTGAAAATATCTCGAAATCCTGATGTGATAGCCAAAAACGGAGTTCATATTCGTAATCAGAAGCCAAAATTGACTTAAAATATTTTTTAAAACCTTTTGCCAGAAAAATTGCATTGACCAGTGTTATCATCATATCCCTCATACAGCAGACCCTCAACTTCATACCTGTAATGTATTGTACATAGTCTGTTAAGAGTCTTGTGCTTGGGTGCGAGGAAGACACAGGAGACAGAGGTTTAGTTATAACTTGCTTGTATTACTTCATACAAGTAGGTCACAGGGAAAAAGGCTTCACACAATTGCAGGTACACAGGCAGGAGACACGGCAGATGGCACGGCAGGTCGGAGTAAACATTAAGTCCAACATTTAGCACAAACTGGTTCCAAGTCTCTCTCTGTTACTTCCCTTGCAAATGTAGATCAGCATGCAGCAGAGTTCCAGTGTCCAGAGATCCTCAGTAGTAGATGGAGAGTCCAAGGCTTCCAGGAGCAGGTAACAGGCTGACTGCAGACATGATTCAGAAGCACTGATTGAACAGCTGAGGCTGCTTAAAAAGGCAAGAGGCTGAGAACAGGGCGGAAACACAGAAGCTAGAAACTCCATACTGACTCAGGGCAAAGTAGCTGCAGCAGGACAAAGCAAAATGGCCGACGGAAAAACCAGGATTACAATAACAGAAAATCACAGCAGATATAACAAAGAGACCGAGAACCTTACCATGCTTGTCTGGGTACCTCTGATGGAATTGGCGGAGTAAGCGAGGAGCATTAATGTTATCAACCGGTTCCCATGAGTTGTCCTCAACTGGGTAGCCCTGCCATTTAATCAGGTATTGTAGCTGATTTCTATATAACCTGGAATCCTGAATCTTCTCCACCACAAATTCCTCCTGACCATCAATCAGCACTGGATCAGGTTGAGGAGAAGAACGTCCAGGAAACGTATTAGGTACTGCTGCCTTTAGTAGAGAAACGTGAAAGACAGGATGAATTCTCATAGTTCTGGGCAGTTGAAGACGACAAGCAGCGGCACTTACAATCTTATTGATCTTGTAGGGTCCAATGTACTTATGTCCCAATTTGGACGATGGGATTCTCAATTTAAGATTTTTAGTTGATAGCCAGACAGAGTCTCCTACCTTGAAGGTTGGTGCGGGTTTACGAAAATTATCTGCTGCTCTCTTATACCTTTCCTGAGCCAATTCCAGATTTTTCTTTAGAAGAACAATATTCTGTTGTAAAGACTTGATTCTTTCAGCCACAGCTGGCAATGGCGTATCTATGGGAAATTGAGGAAGAATGTTAGGATGATAACCAAGATTAGCGTAAAAAGGAGACTGTTTAGTGGAAGCGCTCTGAGTTATTATAAGAGAACTCGGCCAGTGGAAGTAAATCCACCCAATCATCCTGTAGGTGGCAGATAAAGCAGCGAAGATACTGCTCCAGGGTCTGATTAGTCCGTTCTGTTTGTCCATTTGTCTGGGGATGAAAAGCAGAAGAAAGGTTTATTTTAATGTCCAATGCGGCACAGAAATTCTGCCAAAACCTTGAAGTGAATTGCACCCCTCGATCAGAAATAACTTCATCCGGTACTCCATGCAAGCGAAACACGTTTTGAATCATTAAATCTGATGTCTGTTTAGCAGTGGGTAAGCCGACGCAGGGAATAAAGTGAGCCGCCTTTGTTAACCGATCTACTACCACTAAAATGGTGTTCTTCCCTTGAGAGGTTGGTAACTCCACAATGAAATCCATGGAAATGGATCCCCATGGACGGGAAGGGGTGGGTAGGGGTTGCAATAGACCTGTTGGCGAGGAACGTGGTGTCTTGCATCTCGCACAAACTTCACATGAAGTGACATAGTTTAGAACATCCTTTCTGCAAGTGGGCCACCAAAAGAAACGTGAAAGAAATTCCTGTGTCTTTAGAATTCCTCTATGCCCAGCAATCTTAGAATCGTGGATGAGTTGCATTACTCTTAATCTGACCGTTTCAGGAATATACAGGCGTTGCCCCTAAAACCACACACCACTTTTATAAACAAGGCTTACGTCTCTAGGAGGTTGTGCCAGCAAAGAATCTGAATGGTATGCGTCTTTGATGTCCTTAAGTAGGTCTTGATTATGAATCACTCCCAGGAATCTAGAATCAGGAAGAATAGTCTTAGGAGGAGTAGATGGACGGGTCTCCGTTGAATGGATCCTAGAGAGTGCATCAGCCTTTCCATTGCGTGATCCTGGCCTGTAAGAGATTACGAAATCAAATTGGTTTAAGAAAAGATTCCAACGGGCCTGGCAAGGAGTCAGGCACTTAGCCGACCTTATAAATTCAAGGTTGCGGTGGTCAGTTAGGACGACTATTTGCTGTGCAGCACCCTGAAGAAGGTGTCTCCATTCCTTGAATGCGGCAATAATAGCTAGCAATTCTCTATTGCCTACATCATAGTTCCTCTCAGCCGCAGATAACCGCTGGGAAAAGAAAGCACAGGGATGCAAGACACTCTTCTCACCTGTTCTCTGGGAGAGTATAGCTCCGATGGCACAGTCTGAGGCATCCACCTCTATTGTAAAAGCAAGTTCAGGGTTGGGATGCACTAGGATAGGTGCTGTGGTGAATTTATCCTTCAGACTGGAAAATGCTTCTTGGGCTTGAGGGGTCCAAGTGAAGCTAACCTCTTTCTGGGTAAGTTGTGTGATAGGTTTCACTACCTCAGAAAAATTTCTAATAAAACGCCTGTAGAAATTGGCAAACCCGATGAAGCGCTGCACTTCCTTCACATTCCTGGGAACTGGCCAATTCTTGATGGCTTGGGTCTTGCTTCCATCCATACTAATTCCCTGTGTAGACATTACATACCCCAGAAATTGAATTTCGTTCCGATGGAATTCACACTTCTCCAGTTTACTGTAAAGATGGTTCTGTCGTAGACGTTCTAAGACCATTCTCACGTGTCCATGATGTTCCTCTGTGGAGTTATAAAAAATTAAAATGTCATCCAGATAAATCACCACGAATGTATCTAAGAGATCCCTGAAAATGTCATTCACTAAGTGTTGGAAAGTGGCTGGGGCGTTACACAGACCGAACGGCATAACTAGATATTCAAAGTGTCCATAGCGTGACCTGAATGCAGTCTTCCATTCATCCCCAGGTCTAATACGGACCAAATTATAGGCCCCTCGGAGATCCAGTTTAGAAAAAATCTTGGCATGCCGTACTCTCTCCAATAGCTCAGGGATCAATGGCAGTGGGTAACGGTTTCTAATAGTGACCTTATTGAGTTCCCGATAATCTATGCAGGGTCTAAGAGATCCATCTTTTTTCTTCACAAAGAAGATGGGTGCACCTGCAGGAGATGAAGAGTGGCGTGTAAGAGGGTGAACTGTAGTCCCACTGAGAGGGCACTAGGACCCTGTGGTTTTTGCCTGTTGCAGCAGAGGACAGACCTCCCAGAGACAATGTGTGCTGCGGGGTGGGGTCTAGTGTCTCGAGTGTAAAGTGAAAGTAGGAAGTGAGAGCTGAGAGAGAAAAGGCGGGAAGAAAAGGAGAAGCTGCTGTGAGATCTTAAAAAGAGACTGTGTGGATTTACTGCAAGTGTTTTTGGAGGAAAAGAAGCTTTTGAGAGACTTTTTGTTGCTAACGTTCCCCTGGAGAAGAGCTAACCTTTTGTTTAACTCTGTGAGAGACTTGTGTTGCTAACGTTTCCTGGAGAGGAGCTAACCCTTTATCTAAGAAAAGACGGAGACTTTGCTAAGAACCCAGTACGAATTTGGAAGTCTGTGGATTCCCTGTGCATTGAGTGGAGAAACAAGTCTGGACAGACGGCTGATACAGAGACGGACGGATTGTCGTGGAAGCATTCCTAGGAGCTACAGAAGCAGAGACTACATCGTGAGACCACTAACTAAGTCCCCGGCGTTTGGGCTCGGCATCGGCCGACAAGACAAGAGGAGCTTGCTGTAACTTATTGGCGCTGAAGATATGAACTGGCTACAGCCTCTGCTGATTCTTGCCTGAGAGGAAATCCATCTCAGGATACGGTACCATAGTTATAGATACCCGGGTATCTCTGCTCAGAGTGTTAAATTGTTACTTTAGAGGTGTATCTTATATTAGAGTTGTGTAAGTTATTCTCAATGTGCCATTCCAGGGGCTCCCTTAATAACACTACATTCAATTTACACTTGTTCCTGTTTTTAGTTGCCTGTTAGGTAAATTTCTTACTAGTCTGTTGTAGTACACAGTTCTCAGGAGACCTTTGAGTGGCACAGTGATTTCAGCTGCTGCTGAATTAGTGTATCTTTGGGGTGCATCTGCCTTAATATTCTCCATATTACCTTGATTAATTTGCCTTTGAGTAAATACCGTTGGAGATTTCTGCCTTGGTCTTGGTTTGTGACTCACTGGATCTTATTCGGACCTCTGGTCATTACATTTTTGGCGTAGTCGGCAGGATCCAGTGTTTGTCATGGACGAGGGCGAGGGTGGAAATGACCCCGCTGTATCCGCATCCTCCTCGGGGGTTGGGGTTCCCCTGGCGGCCGCTGCGACTCCGGGAGGGTATGTGCCTGTAGGAGCTTTACTTCAGCACATGCCGAAATACGATGGGCGCAATATGGCGTTGCAAGATTGGGCTGAGAGAATCCGGCGTATTCTGCGCATGTGTAATTTGACCCCCGCGTTACGCGCTGAGCTGGCATTACATGCACTGGAGGGTGATATTAGGCGTATGGTGATGGTGCGCCCAGAATCAGAGAGGGATACATTAGAAAAGATTTTGGAACTGTTAGAGGGGAGTTTGGGGGGGCCGAGCGCGTGTGGCCCAGCTTCGGTCCCTATTCTTTAATCGTCCCCAGAGAGAGTGTGAGTCCCTGATGCAGTACTCTAATATTTTACAAGAGATGTTGAATGAGATGCAGCGACTAGACCCGGGGGCCATGGGGGCATTCCGGGAGGTAGACCGCTTGCTCCGGGACCAATTCATCACCGGTTTAGCCCATAGACTTCTCCGGGACAAGCTGTTGGAAATGGCCCGGGTTGCACCAGAGTTATCTTTCTGGCAGATTTACCGAGCTGCAGTGGAAAGGGAAGAGAAATCAGCCTATGTTCCCGAGTGGTCAGTGAACAGTGCCCAGCTGGAGGAAGGTGTGTCATCAGGGTCGGGGGGAGAGGGGCTTGTAAGCGTGGTACAAGCTTTGCGTGCTGAGGTGAAGGAGTTGAAGCTGAAATTGTCTCAACTGACAGTTGATCCCGCCTCTACCCCCTCACGGGAACCTCCTGCCCCACCCCCTGGAACGGTGACCCCGCAAATGGCCAGGTCGTCCTATCAGAATGAGTCAAGCCCTCGCCCACGAGGAACAATCACCTGCTGGAAGTGTGGCCGCCAGGGACACATCTCGCGTTACTGCCGGGCGCTTACAGCCCCAGAAACCCCGTCGCCGGCTTTAAACTTCCGGCCGCTGCCATGAGAGGGCAAGCAGCAGCGGCCCCACCCACACAAAGCCCTCGACGGAATGAACAAGATTTGTTTGCATGTAGTCCAGTGATAGAAGCAGAGTTTGAAGGGCGGAAGATGAGGTGCTTGGTTGACACGGGATCCGAATGTACTATAATGCCTCTAGAAGTATATGAGAGATACTTCAGTCGACTAGTGATTCCAGAGGATGGCCGAGTGATACGACTGACCGCCGCAAATAATGGTCAATTGTCAGTCAAAGGGATCGTGTGGATGCAACTAAAAATGTTTGGTCAAGAGCTGGGGCAGAAAGGGGTAGTACTGGTGGATCACCCCCCTAGAAGAGGGATGGAAGTGACGCTCGGAATGAACGTGCTGCGAGATTTGAATCACCAGATGTATGCCAGTGAAGGACCCCGATACTGGGCCCGTGCGACAAGACACCGACCCACACAGAGAATTCTACACCGTCTAGTGCTGAGTTGCGACTTGCTGAAAAGTGCAGTCCCAGGTGGCCGGGTGGGCCGGGTCCGAGTGACTTCGAGGGCCCCGATCCTGCTGGGACCCAGACAAGAGGAACTCTTAATGCTGCCTGTGGGAGCTGCACAGAGATTGAATGGGCTTGAAGTGCTACTTGAGCCCGCCCGAGAGGGTTCCTCATTTGCCAAGGTACATGTGGCCCGGTCTTTGGCGATTGTGAAGAATGGACGAGTGCCGGTCCGATGCATCAATGTTTTAGATGAAGCTGTTGCAATTACCGCTGGGACCATACTGGCTGAACTGTTTGTGCCGGCAGAGAAGGTGCCGGAAAATGCAGGGTTCGAATTGCGACCAGACCAACAGTCATCCTGGACATTCGCGGTCGAGGTAGGCCGGACTGAACCTCCTACGGAGGAATGGAATGTTCATGTGATCATGGAGCAGATGGGAGTGGATCGGGAGAAGCTGACCCCCGTGCAGTTGGAACAGTTGGAGAGAGTTTTGTGGGAACATCAAGAGACATTTTCCCGACATGGAGAGGACTTCGGGTGTGCCCAGACGATTGAGCATGAGATTCCAACGGGGGATACTCCACCCATTAGAGAAAGATATCGTCAAATTCCTCCGGCGCTCTATCAAGAGGTGAAGAGCATGGTGGCCAGTATGCTGGACAACCAAGTGATCCGAGAGAGCCGGAGTCCCTGGGCGGCCCCTGTAGTCTTGGTCCACAAGAAGGATGGGACACTCCGATTTTGTGTGGACTATCGGAAATTGAATGCCCACACCGTACGGGACGCATATCCTTTACCCCGTATTGAAGAATCCCTGTCGGCCCTGGGTCGGGCCAAGTATTTCTCAACGTTGGATTTGGCAAGCGGGTACTGGCAGGTCCCAATGGCTGAAAAAGATCGGGCCAAGACGGCGTTTGTCTTGCCAATGGGGCTCTTTGAGTTCAACCGGATGCCCTTTGGCCTCGCTACCGCCCCAGGAACCTTCCAACGCCTGATGGAACATTGCTTGGGCGATCTAAATTTTGAATCAGTCCTGATATATCTAGACGACATTGTGGTGTTCGGAACCTCATTTGAAGATCATCTGGAGAAGCTGCGTCAAGTTCTCCGGCGGCTCAAGAGCTACGGCCTGAAAATAAAGCCAAAAAAATGTCAACTGTTACGAAACCAGATTGAATATTTGGGGCATCTGGTGACCCCGGACGGGGTACTACCTTTTAGCCAGTAAGATTAAGGCGGTACAAGAGTGGCCACCTCCTTGTGACCTGCGAGAAGTGCGGGCCTTCCTGGGCCTAGCAGGATACTATCGGCGGTTTGTGCCTAAATTCTCACAAGTGGTGAGTCCCTTGAATGAACTTTTGAGAGGGACAGCGCTGGGTCCTCGAAATCGCCCCATTCCATGGGGGCCCCTACAGAAAAAGGCATTTGATGGAGTGCAAACCGCCCTAACGAGTGCCCCATTGCTGGCCTACGCCCGGTTTGACACCCCTTTTTTGTTGTATACCGATGGTAGTCTTCATGGGTTGGGGGCAGTACTAGCACAGGTGCAGGACGGCCGAGAACGAGTGATTTCTTATGGCAGCAGATCTTTAAGAGACTCCGAGCGAAATCCGGCTAACTACAGCTCATTCCGGCTGGAATTGCAGGCCCTGGTGTGGGCAATGACAGAACGCTTCGCCGAGTATCTAACAGGAGCTGAGGTGCTAGTCATGACAGATAACAACCCGCTAGCTCACTTAGAGAATGCAAAACTGGGGGCGTTGGAGCAGCGGTGGGTCGCCAGACTGGCCAAGTTCAATTACCGCATTAAATTTCGCTCTGGTCGAAAGAACGGCAATGCAGATGCATTGTCAAGGGTGCCCCTTGGGTCATCCGGGGAAGATGTTGACAAACAACTTGAGGATACTGAAACTCCAGCTTTGGGGCAGATACCTATCTTCCAAAGTGTGGTACACTCAAGTGGGGTGGCCACCGAGATGCCCTGTGTCCTGGGTAAAACACCCTCAGATTGGACAAGAGTCCAGGATGAGTGTCCGGACATTGCACTTGTGCGCCGTTGGGTACAAAACAAGGCCTGGCCCAGTGCAGAGGACAAGGCTCAGTTGTCCATGGAAGGAATGAAACTCCTTCGACAATGGGATAAATTGTGTGTGGAGCAAGGTCTTTTGTATCGTAAGGTGTACCTGCCATCGGAGCTGCAGCATCGGTACCAACTGATAATTCCTGTGGGGATGGGGCTCGTGAGGCGCATGAGAAGGGGGCCCATTTTGGAAGTGAAAAGACACTTCAGTGGTTGCAGCGAGTCCTCTACTGCCCTGAGTTGGGAGGGATGGTGGCCGACGCGTGTCGGCAGTGCCGAATTTGTGGGCTCAACAAAAGCCCTGAGCAGCGGGCTCCCACACAGTCTATTAAGACTTCAGCTCCACTGGAGCTACTCATGATTGACTACGTGTTGATAGGGTACTCTACGTCAGGGTACTCCTATTGCCTGGTGATGACAGATCACTTTACCAAGTATGCTGTAGCGGTGCCGACAAGAGATCAGACGGCCAAGTCGGCGGCTGAGGCAGTGTGCCGACATTTCTTCCAAGTGTTCGGGTGTCCGCAGAGAATACATTCAGATCAAGGGGCCTGCTTTCAGGGGACGCTGATGAAAGAGTTGCACCAGCTCTATGGTATCGAGCAGTCGAGAACAACGCCTTACCACCCTCAGGGTAACGGGGCGTGTGAGCGTTTTAATCGGACCCTGTTGCAAATGTTGAGGTCCTTAGAGAGTCAGCAACAGACATGCTGGCCTGAGTATCTCCCCGAATTGATGTGGGCTTACAATAACAGGGTGCACAGTACTACTGGTTACTCACCACACATGTTGATGTTTGGTAGACCTGGCCGAGACATTGAGGATTTGAACATGCCAGATCCCTCCTCCGCCCCCCTTCGGACTGCATCCGAGTGGGTACGAGAGCATCGGCGGCGGTTGAGGGTGGTGCATCAGGTGGTGGGCGACTGCCTTCGACAGGTGGTCCATAAGGACACGCGACCTGTACAAACAGAGCTGTTCTCTCCGGGGGACAGAGTGTTGGTGAGGACAAAACGACGGTCAGGAAAGCTGAGTGACCGATGGGAGGCGATACCGTATCTGATAAAAAAAACAGGTGAACCCTGAGATTCCAGTGTACGAGGTCGAACCGGTGGGGACAGGGGGGCCAACCCGTAATTTGCATCGTAACATGTTACAACGGTGCTGGTTTGAAGATTCGGCGCCTACCCCCCTAGAGCCAGAGGCCATGTTCCAAGGGGCGGAAGCTCTGAATGATCTTGAGTTTGATGGTGTGCTTACTCCTGCGCCTGCTTATTTGCCCCCTGTGACCGATCTGGCCTCGGGTGATGAGAATGTTGGGGATATGGAGGATGTTGTTGAGGAGAGTGCATCAGGTCAACTGCTTGGTCCTGACGCTGTATCACAGGACATCGAGCCGCAGGAGGAGACAACTCCACTTACGCCCACTAACACGACCACGGAAGAGACTCTAGCTCCCTCTAAGGTCGCACCTGTTGATGTAGGACTCATGAGAACTACACGATCTACGGCAGGAATACCGCCTCAGCGATATGCTCAAGATGAATTTGAGTGGGAAGGTATGTCGAGGACGCCAACCTCTAGTGGGGTGGCATGTAAGAGGGTGAACTGTAGTCCCACTGAGAGGGCACTAGGACCCTGTGGTTTTTGCCTGTTGCAGCAGAGGACAGACCTCCCAGAGACAATGTGTGCTGCGGGGTGGGGTCTAGTGTCTCGAGTGTAAAGTGAAAGTAGGAAGTGAGAGCTGAGAGAGAAAAGGCGGGAAGAAAAGGAGAAGCTGCTGTGAGATCTTAAAAAGAGACTGTGTGGATTTACTGCAAGTGTTTTTGGAGGAAAAGAAGCTTTTGAGAGACTTTTTGTTGCTAACGTTCCCCTGGAGAAGAGCTAACCTTTTGTTTAACTCTGTGAGAGACTTGTGTTGCAAACGTTTCCTGGAGAGGAGCTAACCCTTTATCTAAGAAAAGACGGAGACTTTGCTAAGAACCCAGTACGAATTTGGAAGTCTGTGGATTCCCTGTGCATTGAGTGGAGAAACAAGTCTGGACAGACGGCTGATACAGAGACGGACGGATTGTCGTGGAAGCATTCCTAGGAGCTACAGAAGCAGAGACTACATCGTGAGACCACTAACTAAGTCCCCGGCGTTTGGGCTCGGCATCGGCCGACAAGACAAGAGGAGCTTGCTGTAACTTATTGGCGCTGAAGATATGAACTGGCTACAGCCTCTGCTGATTCTTGCCTGAGAGGAAATCCATCTCAGGATACGGTACCATAGTTATAGATACCCGGGTATCTCTGCTCAGAGTGTTAAATTGTTACTTTAGAGGTGTATCTTATATTAGAGTTGTGTAAGTTATTCTCAATGTGCCATTCCAGGGGCTCCCTTAATAACACTACATTCAATTTACACTTGTTCCTGTTTTTAGTTGCCTGTTAGGTAAATTTCTTACTAGTCTGTTGTAGTACACAGTTCTCAGGAGACCTTTGAGTGGCACAGTGATTTCAGCTGCTGCTGAATTAGTGTATCTTTGGGGTGCATCTGCCTTAATATTCTCCATATTACCTTGATTAATTTGCCTTTGAGTAAATACCGTTGGAGATTTCTGCCTTGGTCTTGGTTTGTGACTCACTGGATCTTATTCGGACCTCTGGTCATTACAGGCGTATGAAGCCCTTGGCTAGATTTTCGTCAATATAGTCCTTCAACGCCTTTAGTTCGGGCCCTGCCAGAGGGTAGATTTTACCAAAGGGTATTCCTGCTCCGGGCAATAATTCAATCGGACAATCGTATGGACGATGAGGGGGAAGCTGGTCAGCGTTCCTCTTGTCACATACATCCGCATACTCCTGGTATATAGCTGGTAGTTCAGAGACTGACGTGGGTATCTTAGGAACCGAACAAGCTGAAACTTTGGGACCCATCTGTTTCTCTGGAAAATGCAGCTCCTTGGTCTCCCAGTTAATTGTAGGGTTTTGAGCCTGCAGCCATGGTAGCCCTAGAATAATGGGGAAGTGAGGAGAAGAGATGAGCAAAAAAGACAGCCTCTCCTGATGATCCTTACCCATAAAGACCTTCAAAGGCTCTGTTTCCTGATCCACTGGCCCAGAGGTTAGCAGGGAACCATCCACAGTCTCCATCTGTAAAGGGGTAGCCTTCTTCACTGAGCGTATCCCATGTTTCTGGGCAAAGGAGATGTCCATAAAATTACCGCTTGCCCCTGAGTCAATCATAGCAGAGCTAGACACCCAGACCGAGTCAACCCAGAGCTTGATGGAAAGAAAACAATGTGACTTGTTCTTCTTACAGCTCAGCTGGGACACTGCTGAGGAAACTTGAACAACTGCGGCATTTACACAGTCATCAGAATCTGAAATAACGGAGTTTAAGTCTGAGAAATCAACGGCTATAGCTGCAGACCTTTCTGGAGCCTGAGGTTCGGACATGACTGATCTCCTTTCGCAACACTCACAGTGAATGACTGCTGCAGTAGTCTTACGAGAACGGCTGGGGCAGTTTATAATGAAGTGCCCTGACTTACCGCAATAGAAACACAGCTTTTCTTTTAGGCGATGTTCTTTGCGTGCATCACTAACCCGTCTCTGTAAAGAGTCCACCTGCATGGGTTCAGGTTCTGGTTCCCGTGTGATCCTGCTCAGAGGTTCCCTAGCTGGGGAGGAAGGTAGGAAATGGTTAATGCGATTACTTTCAGACCATCTCTCCTGTCTGCGTTCAGTAAGACGGGCATCAATGCGGATGCAGTAGTTAATAAAGTCACCTAACGCATTGGGAGGGTCAGCACGCGCAAGTTCATCCTTAATCATGGGAGACAACCCTTTCCGGAAGATAGATTTTTTTGGCGGAACTGTCCCAAGTGGTATCGAGGGCCCATCTCTTGAAATCCAAGGCATATTCGGCTACTGAGCGCTTACCTTGGCGCAAAGTTAACATGGCTGCTTCAGCTGTCGCACCTCGGTTAGGGTCATCAAACACCTGCCCCATGGCTAAAACGAAAGCATCCAGATTATTCAAGCACTCATCTTCAGTCTCAATCAGGGGATTTGCCCACATCAGAGCTTTGTTAGAGAGCAGCATGATTATAGTAAGCACTTTGGATCGTTCTGAGGTAAATTGCGAAGCATGTGCAGAAAAAAAAAGTTTGCATTGGTTTATAAACCCCCTGAATTTTTCACGTTCACCACCAAAACGAAAAGGGGGGTAACTTGGGAAACCCAGAACCTGGAGGTGGGGATGGTGCCTGGACTCGTTCCTCCAGAGCCTCAATCCTGGCTCGTAAATCCTGGGTATTTTGTCCGAAAACTTGCAGATTGTGATTGTTAAGATCCTGTAGACTTGTAAAGCGGGTCTTTAAAGCCTGTATATCCGCAAGGATTGTATCGGTGACTTCACACAATTCCTTTACGCGAGCCTCCATCTTTCCAGATCCTTTAAGGCAGAAGTGCTAGAAAAGAAAAAGGCGCACAATAGTGTTTACCCGTGGTAACACACCTGACTGGAAAGAAGGGAATGCGCTCACCTGAAATAGTTGTGAGAAGTCACAACCACTGTCATCACAGAAGGAATATACAGATGCACGGTCCACAGCAGACTCGGCGTCATCAGACCCAGCAGACTCTAAAGTTGGCTTCTTAATCTTGTAATGTATTGTACATAGTCTGTTAAGAGTCTTGTGCTTGGGTGCGAGGAAGACACAGGAGACAGAGGTTTAGTTATAACTTGCTTGTATTACTTCATACAAGTAGGTCACAGGGAAAAAGGCTTCACACAATTGCAGGTACACAGGCAGGAGACACGGCAGATGGCACGGCAGGTCGGAGTAAACATTAAGTCCAACATTTAGCACAAACTGGTTCCAAGTCTCTCTCTGTTACTTCCCTTGCAAATGTAGATCAGCATGCAGCAGAGTTCCAGTGTCCAGAGATCCTCAGTAGTAGATGGAGAGTCCAAGGCTTCCAGGAGCAGGTAACAGGCTGACTGCAGACATGATTCAGAAGCACTGATTGAACAGCTGAGGCTGCTTAAAAAGGCAAGAGGCTGAGAACAGGGCGGAAACACAGAAGCTAGAAACTCCATACTGACTCAGGGCAAAGTAGCTGCAGCAGGACAAAGCAAAATGGCCGACGGAAAAACCAGATTACAATAACAGAAAATCACAGCAGATATAACAAAGAGACCGAGAACCTTACAATACCTCTGAAACTGACTACCCTCACACTCATATCCCCTCATACAATGGATCCTCATTATTATATCCCTAACATTGTGGACAATCATCATCATATCCCGCATACTGCAGACCCTCTGTTAGGGTTGTCGGATTGCACTAAATAAAATATAAATAAAGTGCAATCGCAACCCGGGGTCCACCATGCAGAAATGATCCCTGCTGCTAGCGTGAACAATATCGAAACTAAACAGCAAGCGTTACCTTGAACACACTGAGTTAACGCCACTCAGTGTGAACGGAACACTGAGTACCAAACTCAGTTACTTCACCGAGAGGTACGGCACGAGTATGCAAAGTGCTATACCCTTTTAAGGTCACAGGGATAGAAGCTCGAGGATTCAGCTTGCTCTGCAACGAAACGGTGCTAACCACATACACGACTGACGCAGATGCAGAGCCAAGAGAGCTCTTTGACGCTAGGTACAATACCCTGTTGCTTTCACCGAGAAGTATAGCATAAGGGTTGAGCTTGCTCTGTAAGTGAACTGTGCCAATCGCGCACATGAAAAAAACAGATGCTAAGCCAAGCGACCAGTTACCCCAGTCCTGACACTACTGAACCTGTGCCTGACCAGCACCCTAAGAATGTAGCAGACTAGAGACTCAGGCTTTGAGCCATGGGTACGAAACCACATAAGTGTGCAACCTGCCTGCCAGTGTGTACAGTCTCAGAGCAAAGACACACACACAAACATACAGAGTGGTAGAGTATCCACCCACACACCAAACATAAATGACACTAGCGAGCCCACGTGCGCCGCCGATAGCCTTTTCGCTAGGCTCCACCCCAAACACTCATGCCCAGTCGGCCGAGGCATCGCCCGCCGGCCAATCCGGGACCGCCACATCATCAGAGCAGCTAACATCTGACCACCAATGAAAAGCCGCCACATCATGGACATGCTCAGTAATGTGATCTCTGGACTTAGAGTCCACAGCGCAAGACTGCTCCTGCATGTCACCATACCTCCCAACTTTTGAAGAAGGCAAAGCGGGACAAAGGTAGTGGCGCGGGCAGTGCAATGCTGCAAATTTTAGGCCACGCCCTGGCCACACCCATTTTGCAACTAGTCACACCCATATCCACGCCCCAACCACACCCATTTAGCATTGCTGATCACACTGTTTCATAAACAATAATTATAAACAGAAAAAAATATGGCCACACATTTATCCATACTGTATAATGGCCACACATGATGCTCCGTACTGTATAATGGCCACACATGATGCTCCATAGTGTATAATGGCCACACATGATGCTCAATACTGTATAATGGCCACACAGTGCTCCATACTGTATAATGGCCACACATGATGCTCCATACTGTATAATGGCCACACATGATGCTCCATACTGTATAATGGAATGGACACACAGTGCTCCATACTGTATAATGGCCCCACATGATGCTCCGTACTGTATAATGGCCCCACATGATGCTCAATACTGTATAATGGCCACACATGATGCTCAATACTGTATAATGGCCACACAGTGCTCCATACTGTATAATGGCCACACAGTGCTCCATACCGCATAATGGCCACACAGTTCTCCATACTGTACAATGACCACACATGATGCTCCATACTGTATAATGGACACACAGTGCTCCATACTGTATAATGGCCCCACATGATGCTCCATACTGTATAATGGCCCCAGATGATGCTCCATACTGTATAATGGCCACACATGGTGCTCAATACTGTATAATGGCCACACATGATGTTCAATACGGTATAATGGCCACACAGTGCTCCATACCGTATAATGGCAACACATGATGCTCAATGCTGTATAATAGCCACACAGTGCTCCATACTGTATAATGGCCCGCCCCACATGATGCTCCATACTGTATAATGGCCCTATATGATGTTCTATACTGTATAATGGCCACACATGATGCTCCATACTGTATAATGGCCCCACATGATGCTCAATACTGTATAATGGCCACACATGAAGCTCCATACCGTATAATGGCCTCACATGATGCTCCATACTGTATAATATCCACACAGTGCTCCATACTGTATAATTGACCCACATGATGATGCCAGTGTACAGTTAAGGCTGTAGATGTGTCCCAGCAGCTCTGCTTACAATGCAAGCAAAAATTTCACCACCTGTCGCTGTCCACACTGCTGCCTCACAGATCCTGCACATTGCAATATAGCCCATCTCTGCAAACTCTGCATGCACTGGTACAACACCACTGTCTACTGGCTCCACTCCATAACTGCTGTAAGGATATATACAGTGTATATATATATACATATATATATGTATATATATATATATATATCCTTACAGTATATATACAGTATATATTTATATATATATATATATATATATATATATATATATACTGTGCCTATGACTAACAGGCTGCAGTGGATTGCTCTGGCTAACAGGCTGCCCTGGATTGCTCTGGCTAACAGGCTGCACTGGATTGCTCTGGCTAACAGGCTGCCCTGGATTGCTCTGGCTAACAGGCTGCACTGGATTGCTCTGGCTAACAGGCTGCACTGGATTGCTCTGGCTAACAGGCTGCACTGGATTGCTCTGGCTAACAGGCTGCCCTGGATTGCTCTGGCTAACAGGCTGCCCTGGATTGCTCTGGCTAACAGGCTGCACTGAATTGCTCTGGCTAACAGGCTGCACTGGATTGCTCTGGCTAACAGGCTGCACTGGATTGCTCTGGCTAACAGGCTGCACTGGATTGCTCTGGCTAACAGGCTGCACTGGATTGCTCTGGCTAACAGGCTGCCCTGGATTGCTCTGTCTAACAGGCTGCCCTGGATTGCTCTGGCTAACAGGCTGCCCTGGATTGCTCTGGCTAACAGGCTGCCCTGGATTGCTCTGGCTAACAGGCTGCCCTGGATTGCTCTGGCTAACAGGCTGCCCTGGATTGCTCTGGCTAACAGGCTGCCCTGGATTGATCTGGCTAACAGGCTGCACTGGATTGCTCTAACACCACACAGTAACCAGAAGATACGGAGGGGGCATGGCCTAATCAAGGAGACGTGTGGCTGCTTCTCCTGCTGGCTGTGCAGGAGAAGCAGAGTCTGTGCGGGCCTGTGGTGCACAGCCTCACAATCAACAAAGTCCCGCAGTATGAGGGACGGTTGGGAGCTGTGAAATTTGTCACTGATTACCATAGACTTGGCTGAAGAGCTAGTAGTAACCAAACGTATATATGAGCCTGAACAAGAAGCTGGGACCTACATCTGTGCTGAGCAGCAACCCCAGCGGCCAGACCTGAATGGGAGACCACAGTAACAGATAATGGCTGGGATCTATCCTGCACAGCGGGAGAATCCTGATGCCTAACACCCTCAACTTTATACCTCCGAAACTGACTACCCTCACAATCATACCCCCTCATTCAATGGACCCTCGCTATCATATCCCTCACACAGCAGACCCCTGCCATCATGCCTCCAACACTGCTGACCCTCACAATCATACCCCCTCACAAAATGGACTCTCATTATCATATACTTCACACAGCAGACCCCTACCATCATTCCTTCAACACTTCTGATCCTCACAATCGTACCCCCTCTCACAATCAACCATCGCCATTTTTTCCCCCAAACTGAATACCCTCACAATTCTACGCCCCTAACACACCATGGCTTCTTGTTGTTCCCCTCAGATAAAGGTTGCTGGGAAATTTGTTACAGTGCTGCTGGACCCCCATTCCTATGATGGCGTCCTCATGGAGTCTCCTGACAAGCTTGATTTTGGGAAATATGCAAGGATATTAATGGAAAGGATGTTTGATGTCTGCCTCCCTGATTACGATCCTGCAATGGAGAGGAAAATGTTAAAAACGTAAGGATCCTGTGAATAGTAAAGGAAAGGGTAATATCTGTATGAATTATGGTAGTATCTTGGGGGAGGAGTATGGTATGGTATATATGGTTCTGGACATATAATAGTGGTGGTATGAGACGGCCCACAATGCAACACTATGGTAAGATGGCGGGGCTTAGGTCACAGGATAATAAATAACTCCTCTCATTGGCTAGTCAATGTCCAAGTTTGCTGCAGGTGAACTGGCTGTTACCTGCTGTCATAGCGAAATGTAGGATATGGATGGTGCCCGCCATACAGATCCTGACCGTCCCTGTGCACTTGAAAATAATAACTGCATATTCCCCCCATATGTAATCACAATGGTGAACACCCCACATGTGTGTTACTGTGACATACCCTTACGTATGACAATGGCAACCTCACCCCGTGTATGACAATGGCGACCACCCTTTGGGTATAATAATGGCGACCTCCCCTTGTACGACCTAGTGTGTAATAATGGCGACCTCCCCTTGTGCGACCTAGTGTGTAATAATGGCGACCTCCCCTTGTGCGACCTAGTGTCTAATAATGGCGACCTCCCCTTGTGCGACCTAGTGTGTAATAATGGCGACCTCCCCTTGTGCGACCTAGTGTCTAATAATGGCGACCTCCCCTTGTGCGACCTAGTGTCTAATAATGGCGACCTCCCCTTGTGCGACCTAGTGTGTAATAATATGGACCTCCCCTTGTGCGACCTAGTGTCTAATAATGGCGACCCCCCTTATGCGACCTAGTGTCTAATAATGGCGACCTCCCTTGTGCGACCTAGTGTCTAATAATGGCGACCTCACCTTGTGCGACCTAGTGTATAATAATGGTGACCTCTCCTTGTGCGACCTAGTGTCTAATAATGGCGACCTCCCCTTGTGCGACCTAGTGTCTAATAATGGCGACCTCCCCTTGTGCGACCTAGTGTCTAATAATGGCGACCTCCCCTTGTGCGACCTAGTGTCTAATAATGGCGACCTCCCCTTGTGCGACCTAGTGTGTAATAATGGCGACCTCCCCTTGTGCGACGTAGTGTGTAATAATGGCGACCTCCCCTTGTGCGACCTAGTGTGTAATAATGGCGACCTCCCCTTGTGCGACCTAGTGTCTAATAATGGTGACCTCCCCTTGTGCGACCTATTGTCTAATAATGGCGACCTCCCCTTGTGCGACCTAGTGTCTAATAATGGTGACCTCCCCTTGTGCGACCTAGTGTCTAATAATGGCGACCTCCCCTTGTGCGACCTAGTGTGTAATAATGGCGACCTCCCCTTGTGCGACCTAGTGTGTAATAATGGCGACCTCCCCTTGTGCGACCTAGTGTGTAATAATGGCGACCTCCCCTTGTGCGACCTAGTGTGTAATAATGGTGACCTCCCCTTGTGTGACCTAGTGTCTAATAATGGCGACCTCCCCATGTGCGACCTAGTGTGTAATAATGGTGACCTCCCCTTGTGTGACCTAGTGTCTAATAATGGCGACCTCCCCATGTGCGACCTAGTGTGTAATAATGGTGACCTCCCCTTGTGCGACCTAGTGTGTAATAATGGCGACCTCCCCTTGTGCGACCTAGTGTCTAATTATGGCGACCTCCCCTTGTGCGACCTAGTGTGTAATAATGGCGACCTTCCCTTGTGCGACCTAGTGTCTAATAATGGCGACCTCCCCTTGTGCATAATAATTGCAACCGCCCCTTGTATGTAATAATGATGAATGCCCTTTGTGTGGAATAATGGCAACCACCCTGTGTGCGTCATAATTATTAACGCCCCTTCTGCGTAATAATGGTGACCACCACTTATATAAAAACATAACGGTGACTGCTCCTTGTGTGACAACAGCGACGACCCATTGTGTGTCTTCCATCATTTAGCTTTTTGCTCTTTTCTTGTTTTTTCTTTATAGGCATCTACAACAGCAGAGTCTGCGGCAGCTGGCTAGCGCCATGTTCTGCCATCTTTCCTCAGTTCTAAGCAGCGAATCGGGGACAATGTGGCGAGACGACGGGTTGCTACACTTCAGCTACGGTGTGATGTTACGGTACATTCAGCATTTTGATTTTTTTTCATGATATGACATAGAAAGGGGGTGCTGCAGATAACATGGTGGCTTCCTTGTCTCTCAGATCTGGGTATTTAACCCTCTTTGGCTCAGAGTCCAACCAGGGTGGGGAAGATGACCTCAGACATTCGCTGGATGTTTACAACGAATTTAGGAAAGTCGATCGGCTGCTGATGAAGAGCGCTCGTGGACAATTATCTGCCGGTGAGTCAGGAGACAAAATTGCAGAACAGTGGTCAATCGCTATAACAATAAATAATAATAATAATAATAATAATAATCGTCCCTTGGAAATAACCTGCTGGTATTACTGGATGTGTACAGAAAGCTGCAGTCATCCTGAGCTCCACTAGAGGGCAGTGCTGGCACACCTTATACACTATAGACCAGTGCTGTGCTTCTCACCTACTGTAAGACTATATGTAGTCATTTTACCATGCAGCTGTTTAACCCCTTCCTGTCAGAGACAGTTTTAATTTTTCAGCTTTCATTTTTGTGTGTTTTTTTTTGTCACACAGCCATATCAGGACTTATTATTTGCATCATAGTTTTGAATTAAACCATTTATTTTAACATTTAACGCACTGAAAAAAAAAATGATCAAAGTGGGGAAAAAAGGCATTAAGAACAAAAAAAAACCTACAATTCTGCTTTTGAATTTTAGAAACAAAATTTTTCAGATCAGCACAATTACTTTGGTACCAAACTCGTATTTTTTTTTTACTGGTTATAAAAACTTCTACACACACACACACACACACGCACACGCACACGCACACGCACACGCACACACCCCCCCCCCCCCTCCCCAGCAGACCCCCGATAACCTCCGTCTGTCCTATAATAATCCAGGAGCCCCTATTATACACACAGGTTAATGAGCCCTTGTCTTGTGTAGGGGAGAAGAAGGAGCTCAGATCTATAAAGGAGAAGCTTTGGGGGCTACTGGACCCAGAGAAACTCTGCAGAAAACCTGGCAGAAGTAAATGGCTGGAGAGCTATCAGCGCCACCTGCAGGAGCTGGGTGTAACTACGACAATGCAGCGCAGGGCCCTGCTGCTCCAACTGTGGGCCACACAGGTAAGAGGAGTCGCACTTGACCATGGGAAAGAGGGGTTCATAAATGAAATAAGAATAACATGGCGAAAATAAACATCCGGAATAACCGGAGGGACGCACAATCACACGACTCCTCCTTAGTGAATTGCATAAAGCACCTACACCCACTACCCGAGACTCCATCACTCCAGCCAATTGGCATCCATGTTGCAAGTACTAGATAATATCCACTGTGTATAGTTATCCTTCATAACATATGTTTAAAGGGTCTAATCTGAGAGCAGTATAATGAAGAGAGAGACCCTGATTGCAGCAATGTGTCACTTACAGGGCTGCTTGCTGTAGTTTTTATAAAATCACAGTTTTATCTGCTGCAGACCTAGCAGTCCTCTGAATGCTGAGCTCTGTATAACCCCACCCACACCACTGATTGGCTGCTATCTTCTTATGCACAGTGTACACTGCCAATCAGTGGTGTGGGCGGGGTCAGAGAACTGGTAGATCTGCAGCAGAGAAAACAATGATTTTAGCAAAACTACAGCAATCAACCCAGTAAGTGACACATCACTGGAATCAGGTCAGGTTCTCTTTCTCTATATCATGCTGCTTTCTGATGGGGTAGCAAAACCCTGTTGACAGATTACTTTTATCTAGTAAAAAAAAACATTGTATATTTACTGCAGATAATGAGTATTAACCCAGTATAACATCCAGTGTATATTTACCTATTTTAAACTCAAGTGTGTGTAATAACCTAATATTTCCACCCAGTATAATAACCAGGCTTATATGTTGCCAGTATGACATCCAGTGAATATATTTACCCACTATAATATTAAGGGCATGATTTGTCATTTGTGTTTTTTCTTTGTGGTATCCTTTGATGTTTTTTGCAACAAATTCTTCAAAATGGCTTGTGAATTTTGCTCAAAATAAAAAAAAGGTCTTTATTATTGTCCTTATCATTTTTTGCAACTTTTTTTTTAAAGTTGCATTTGATAAATCAGATGAAAATATATGAAAGCTGCGACAATTTTCACATTCGCAAACATAAAAAAAGAGACAAATACTTATAAAATAGATTGTAAAAAGGAGCAAATTAAAGGAAGAATATGGTGTAAATGAAAAACAGTAGAAAAACACCAAAAACGAGAAAAAAGGCACAAATGTGTAATGAATCAGGCCCAAACTGTGTATAAATCCAACTGGTATAACATCCCGTGTATATGAGTCGCCCGCCTGGGCCTTGGGGTACTCTGTACAGGGTCCGGTCGCACTTAAAGGGGATGTCATGGTGGCTGTAACCCAATCCGTGGCCCTGGGACTCAATAAAAGGGGAAAGGTCTTTTAAGGGAATTGTGAAAGTCTATTTTCGTGACGCCACCTCTGATTCTCGGTCAATGGGACCAACGCTGCTTAAAGGGGTCCTCTGGGGTGATGTTGTGGCAACAAGATGGTGACGCTTCCCACAGGTGAAGCGGGGTCCCCAGAGCTCCCAAGGTATATGGTAAGGATGGTGTATGCTGTTAAATAAGTGGAGGACACAGAGTGGTAAATTCTTTACCTGGTTTACTGGCAGTAGCAGCCCACAGTCCAGAGTACCGGTATGGCCCGGCTGGCCTGGTGGCAAAGGTAGATCCCTCTTCCTGGTGATGTCCGTAAGCCTTTCCTACTTGCGCTGATGTGCGAGGTCCCTGCTGCCTGAAGCTTGCTGGCAAAGGACCCCTTTCTTCCCCTGTCCTGAGACAGGTACCTGTATGGCGGGCAGATTGAGCCATTTTACAGGGTCTCTATCATGACCCGGGCCCTTCAGGTGCTGCTTCGTCTTCAGGTGTGGTGTGGGCAAATTACATACAGTCAATGCCCTCTGGTTCTGCCTCATGTCCTGGAGCACAACACGACCTCGGGCTCCAGGTGCCAGGTTCCTGCGCTCTGGCTCTGAGGGTGTCCGGTCGCAGTTCCCCTCTGTGCCCTTTTTCCACTACTTTGCACCTTCCCTCAATAGCTCCACCACATTCAACACCCCTCGGGTTCTCGTCCTTCCCTGGAGCTGCAGCTCAGTCCTGGCTGCACGGCTCCATAGTCTGCACTCCGTTCCAGACTTCCTTTCTCTTCAGTGTCTCTCTCCAACTAACCAAACTCCTCCTCCAGACCCGTACACTTAAAGCTGAGGAAAGCTCCCCTGAATCTGGGTCCTGAGCTCCCCCTTCTGGCCTGGATTCAGAACGTGTTGTGTGTGGGTGCCTTACCTGGAAAAGAGATTCCCCCTTGCTTCCAAGCATGATACCGCCCTCCCCGAAAGGAAGGCAACATCACTGTAACAACCGGGTATCTGGGGTGTTACACTCCCCCCGTTAACTCCAGTACTCCCGGACTGGGAAAGAAAAACAAGAGTACAGGTTAAAGACATTTTTGGATATGCAGGTGAACAGGTTAACTAGTGAAAAACTGAAGCATCCCTTTATGGGAGGTACGGTTCTTGAACATTGCATAACAAAACTTTACATAACCAAAATATTTATCATAAGTGCACACAGGTGAAGAAAGTGCAAACATATATACAGTGGGGCAAAAAAGTATTTAGTCAGTCAGCAATAGTGCAAGTTCCACCACTTAAAAAGATGAGAGGCGTCTGTAATTTACATCATGGGTAGACCTCAACTATGGGAGACAAACTGAGAAAAAAAAATCCAGAAAATCACATTGTCTGTTTTTTTAACATTTTATTTGCATATTATGGTGGAAAATAAGTATTTGGTCAGAAACAAAATTTCATCTCAATACTTTGTAATATATCCTTTATTGGCAATGACAGAGGTCAAACGTTTTCTGTAAGTCTTCACAAGGTTGCCACACACTGTTGTTGGTATGTTGGCCCATTCCTCCATGCAGATCTCTAGAGCAGTGATGTTTTTGGCTTTTCGCTTGGCAACACGGACTTTCAACTCCCTCCAAAGGTTTTCTATAGGGTTGAGATCTGGAGACTGGCTAGGCCACTCCAGGACCTTGAAATGCTTCTTACGAAGCCACTCCTTCGTTGCCCTGGCGGTGTGCTTTGGATCATTGTCATGTTGAAAGACCCAGCCACGTTTCATCTTCAATGCCCTTGCTGATGGAAGGAGGTTTGCACTCAAAATCTCACGATACATGGCCCCATTCATTCTTTCATGTACCTGGATCAGTCGTCCTGGCCCCTTTGCAGAGAAACAGCCCCAAAGCATGATGTTTCCACCACCATGCTTTACAGTAGGTATGGTGTTGGATGAATGCAACTCAGTATTCTTTTTCCTCCAAACACGACAAGTTGTGTTTCTACCAAACAGTTCCAGTTTGGTTTCATCAGACCATAGGACATTCTCCCAAAACTCCTCTGGATCATCCAAATGCTCTCTAGCAAACTTCAGATGGGCCCGGACATGTACTGGCTTAAGCAGTGGGACACGTCTGGCACTGCAGGATCTGAGTCCATGGTGGCATAGTCTGTTACTTATGGTAGGCCTTGTTACATTGGTCCCAGCTCTCTGCAGTTCATTCACTAGGTCCCCCCGCGTGGTTCTGGGATTTTTGCTCACCGTTCTTGTGATCATTCTGACCCCACGGGGTGGGATTTTGCGTGGAGCCCCAGATCCAGGGAGATTATCAGTGGTCTTGTATGTCTTCCATTTTCTAATTATTGCTCCCACTGTTGATTTCATCCCTCCAAGCTGGTTGGCTATTGCAGATTCAGTCTTCCCAGCCTGGTGCAGGGCTACAATTTTGTTTCTGGTGTCCTTTGACAGCTCTTTGGTCTTCACCATAGTGGAGTTTGGAGTCAGACTGTTTGAGGGTGTGCACAGGTGTCTTTTTATACTGATAACAAGTTTAAACAGGTGCCATTACTACAGGTAATGAGTGGAGGAAAGAGGAGACTCTTAAAGAAGAAGTTACAGGTCTGTGAGAGCCAGAAATCTTGATTGTTTGTTTCTGACCAAATACTTATTTTCCACCATAATATGCAAATAAAATGTTAAAAAAACAGACAATGTGATTTTCTGATTTTTTTTTTTCTCAGTTTGTCTCCCATAGTTGAGGTCTACCTATGATGTAAATTACAGACGCCTCTCATCTGTTTAAGTGGTGGAACTTGCACTATTGCTGACTGACTAAATACTTTTTTGCCCCACTGTGTATATATATATATATATATATATATATATATATATATATATATATATATATATATATATATATATATATATATATATCTATAATATAACGCTGGGAGCGTCACTCTGTCCGAAGCCTTTATAGACTGCGCAAGTGCCGGCGCAGTCTGGGCCTCACAGAGTGACGCTCCCAGGAGATCGCGGTATGCGTAAACACTGAACGCACACCGCGATCTCCACCGAAGAGTCAGGGACCGCCAGGAGGGTAAGTATATTCACCTGTCCCCCGTTCCAGCGCTGCATGCGGCTCCATCTCCCGTCTCCTCTGCTGTGACGTTCCCAGTTCAGAGGGCGCGATGACGCGCTTAATGCGCGCCGGCGCCGCCCTCTGACTGAACAGTCACAGCCAGAGGAGCCGGAAGATGGCGGTGCGCAGCGCTGGAACGGGACAGACAGGTGAGTATAGCAAGTGCTGGGGGCCTGAGCTAGCGGTGATACCGGCACCTGACCCCCACATCGCGCCGGTGTCCCCGCCTGCTCAGGCCCCCAGCACTCGGCGCCCAGCGACGATAGGTGAGTATGGTATTTTTTTTTTTATATATATGGCAGCAGCATACGGGGCATATATAATGGAGCATCTTATGGGGGGCATATAATACAATGGTGGCGCAGGATGGGAGCAGCACATGACAGAACGGGGGCGCAGGATGGGAGCAGCACATGACAGAACGGGCGCAGGATGGCAGCAGCACATGACAGAACGGGCGCAGGATGGCAGCAGCACATGACAGAACAGGGGCGCAGGATGGGAGCAGCACATGACAGAACAGGGGCGCAGGATGGGAGCAGCACATGACAGAACAGGGGCGCAAGATGGGAGCAGCACATGACAGAACGGGGGCACAGGATGGCAGCAGCACATGACAGAACGGGCGCAGGATGGGAGCAGCACATGACAGAACCGAGGCGCAGGATGGGAGCAGCACATGACAGAACGGGGGCGCAGGATGGCAGCAACACATGACAGAACGGGGGCACAGGATGGGAGCAGCACATGACAGAACGGGGGCGCAGGATGGGAGCAGCACATGTCACAATGGGGGCGCAGGATGGAAGCAGCACATGACAGAATGGGGGCGCAGGATGGGTGCAACACATGACAGAATGGGGGCGCAAGATGGGTGCAACACATGGCAGGATGAGGGCGCAGGATGGGTGCAGCACATGACAGGATGGGGACGCAGGATGGAGCAGCACATGTCAGAATGGGGGTGCAGGATGGGAGCAGCACATGTCAGAATGGGGGTGCAGGATGGGTGCAGCACATGTCAGGATGGGGACGCAGGATGGAGCAGCTCATGACAGGATGGGGACGCAGGATGGAGCAGCACATACCAGGATGGAGACCATATACCAATATAGATGCTAGCCACCCGGGCGTAGAACGGGTTCAATAGCTGGTATATATATACACAGGTCCTTCTCAAAAAATTAGCATATAGTGTTAAATTTCATTATTTACCATAATGTAATGATTACAATTAAACTTTCATATATTATAGATTCATTATCCACCAACTGAAATTTGTCAGGTCTTTTATTGTTTTAATACTGATGATTTTGGCATACAACTCCTGATAACCCAAAAAACCTGTCTCAATAAATTAGCATATCAAGAAAAGGTTCTCTAAACGACCTATTACCCTAATCTTCTGAATCAACTAATTAACTCTAAACACATGCAAAAGATACCTGAGGCTTTTATAAACTCCCTGCCTGGTTCATTACTCAAAACCCCCATCATGGGTAAGACTAGCGACCTGACAGATGTCTAGAAGGCCATCATTGACACCCTCAAGCAAGAGGGTAAGACCCAGAAAGAAATTTCTCAACAAATAGGCTGTTCCCAGAGTGCTGTATCAAGGCACCTCAATGGTAAGTCTGTTGGAAGGAAACAATGTGGCAGAAAACGCTGTACAACGAGAAGAGGAGACCGGACCCTGAGGAAGATTGTGGAGAAGGACCGATTCCAGACCTTGGGGAACCTGAGGAAGCAGTGGACTGAGTCTGGTGTGGAAACATCCAGAGCCACCGTGCACAGGCGTGTGCAGGAAATGGGCTACAGGTGCCGCATTCCCCAGGTAAAGCCACTTTTGAGCTACAGAGATGCAGCACTGGACTGTTGCTAAGTGGTCCCAAGTACTTTTTTCTGATGAAAGCAAATTTTGCATGTCATTCGGAAATCAAGGTGCCAGAGTCTGGAGGAAGACTGGGGAGAAGGAAATGCCAAAATGCCTGAAGTCCAGTGTCAAGTACCCACAGTCAGTGATGGTGTGGGGTGCCATGTCAGCTGCTGGTGTTGGTCCACTGTGTTTCATCAAGGGCAGGGTCAATGCAGCTAGCTATCAGGAGATTTTGGAGCACTTCATGCTTCCATCGGCTGAAATGCTTTATGGAGATGAAGATTTCATTTTTCAGCACGACCTGGCACCTGCTCACAGTGCCAAAACCACTGGTAAATGGTTTACTGACCATGGTATTACTGTGCTCAATTGGCCTGCCAACTCTCCTGACCTGAACCCCATAGAGAATCTGTGGGATATTGTGAAGAGAAAGTTGAGAGACGCAAGACCCAACACTCTGGATGAGCTTACGGCCGCTATTGAAGCATCCTGGGCCTCCATAACATCTCAGCAGTGTCACAGGCTGATTGCCTCCATGCCACGCCGCATTGAAGCAGTCATTTCTGCCAAAGGATTCCCGACCAAGTATTGAGTGCATAACTGAACATTATTATTTGATGTTTTTTTTGTTTGTTCTTAAAAAACACTTTTATTTGATTGGATGGGTGAAATATGCTAATTTATTGAGACAGGTTTTTTGGGTTATCAGGAGTTGTATGCCAAAATCATCAGTATTAAAACAATAAAAGACCTGACAAATTTCAGTTGGTGGATAATGAATCTATAATATATGAAAGTTTAATTGTAATCATTACATTATGGTAAATAATGAAATTTAACACTATATGCTAATTTTTTGAGAAGGACCTGTATATATATATATATATATATATATATATATATATATATATATATATATATATATATATATATATATATATATATATATATATATATATATATATATATATATATATATATATATGTGTATATATATATACACAAAGGCGCATTGACCAATCCTGATCTCCGCTACGCCAAACAGGTAGATACACAGTCTTACGCTACCAGTGTGTAGCAATATCAATGAGGGGTACCTGAACTATGCCAAAACTATTTATACTTCAGTTCTCAGGTAACACTGTCCATTTAAACTGCAAGAAAACATCAACATAGCATTATTTTCATGCAGGTGAATGTTTCTTTACTTTCTCTTCCAGGGCAGATGTTTACCCAATAATTTCCCCATGTATCAAAGTATATACTTACCCAGCATGACAATATCTGTTTATATTTACCCGGTATGATGTCCAGTTTGTATAATACCTACGTGTTAGGTGAAGCGGTGACTCTCACTACCATCATTTCTTTTTAGGGGAACTCCGGCCCTGCCGCCTTTTGGCTTCTCCTGTTTCTTCTGAAGAACCCTGAGGCCATGGCTGCCATCCGAGCAGAACTGGAGAATTTGCTGAGAGGCCACGAGATGCGACACATGATTAGCCAGGAGACACTGGACAGCGCCATTGTCTTAAGTGAGTAGCCCCTACCTGGGTAAAGTACATGGTGCAGTCAAAAGTCTGTTTTCCTTCAAGGAGTCGTCTGTTTTTTTTCTTATTTCCATATTGAAAAGTAAGCGGGTCTGGTGATGTCACGTCTACATCGAGGCATAATTTAGGCGGGAGGGGGGTTACAGGGACAGTGGCTCCTAGCGCCAAAGTCTATCAGATCAAAAAATGTTGCTGTAATCCACCCTCCACCATGCTTCTAATGTCAAATGGCTTCAGCCTGCGAGTACCACTTCTTGAAGCGGCACTGATTATATAGAACACAGCAAGCGAGATGAGTTGCATAGTCAGCAACTGACATGACAAAGCTCAGTATAACGAATGAGGTTTGATGTGTTAGTTTCTGCCTACGCAAAGCGTAGCAGCCTTTGACAATCTAATCTGATCTGTTGTGGTCTACATAAACGAGATGACAGAAAAGGACTAGTTAATGAATAAGAGTTTGAATAATGTGCGGTGCAGATGAATAATGTGCGGTGCAGATGAATAATGTGCGGTGCAGATGAATAATGTGCGGTGCAGATGAATAATGTGCGGTGCAGATGAATAATGTGCGGTGTAGTTGATTCAACACTGTCTTCATTCATTACTTAAGGCTGTGTGCACACGTTGCATTTTTTCGCGGTTTTTCCCGATAAAAACGCTATAAAACCGCAAAAAAACGCGTACAATAAGCATCCCATCATGTAGAATGAATTCCGCATGTTTTGTGCACATGATGCGTTTTTTTCCGCTAAAAAAACGCATCACGGTAAAAACCGCAGCATGTTCATTAATTTTGCGTTTTTTTTTGCGGATTTCCCACTACAAAATGCATTGGGAAGTGTCTGGAAAAAAACGCGGCAAAAACGGTTTTTCTCAGGAATTTTCTGCGAGAAATCCTGAACGTGTGCACATAGCCTAAAGCTGCAGTGAGAGTTTTAGGCTATGTGCACACGTTGCAGATTATTTGCGGTTTTCTAGCGTTTTTGTGCTATAAAAACGCTATAAAACCGCAAATAATCTGCATACATTAAGCATCCTATCATTTTTAATGAAATCCGCAATTTCTGTGCACATGATGTGCTTTTTTCCGCATGAAAAACGCATTGCGGAAAAATAATGAACCTGCTCATTAATTTTGCGTTTTTTTCGCGGTTTTCCCACTGTCTAATGCATTGGGAAATGTCTGGAAAAAAACGTGCAAAAAACGCGTCAAAACCTCACAAAAAAACGCATGCGGATTTCATGCAGAAATCTGCCAGAAATGTCCGGATTTTCACAGGAATTTTCTGCATGAATTCCTGAACGTGTGCACATAGCCTTACACTTTTTAAAATACTAATTAGGGCTAGCATTAAAGGGGTTGCCTGACCTTAGGCTACAAATCTACAGTCACTCTGTGTGACTGCAGACTTGTGAATTGCACTGCGTCTTCTGAGGATTCTCTGGTGACAGCTTCGGGAGCGCAAGTATGTGATTTGCATAACATGCCACATGCCAACTAGATGCACTGCACTGAGGCCACACATGTCTAGTCAGAATGTGTCCGAAAGTATGCAAATTGCTGCCAGTGCCATCATCGGAGAATCCTCACAGTGAGCAGTTCAAGCGGTGTGAGGATTCAGAATTCTGCAGGGACATAGAGTGACTGCAGACTTGTAGCCTAAAGCTGAACAACCCCTTTAAGGTGGGGGGCTAGGGATTAGATTAGCGCTAGGCTTCTGGTTAGAGTTAGGCTATGTGCACATGTTCAGGATTTCTTGCAGAAATTTCCTGAGCAAAACAGGACATTTTCTGCAAGAAATCTGCATGTGTTTTTTGCGCGTTTTTCCTCACGTTTTTACCGCATTTTTGGTGTGGTTTTTTTTTTTTGCTGATTTTTCCGGAGGTTCCCAATGCAATAATATTGTGGGAAATCCGCAAAATTAATGAACATGCTGCATTTTTTACCGCGATGCATTTTTTTTTTGCGGAAAAAAACGCATCATACTACTGTGACTACCAATATCTGCTGGCTCACATGCATTAGGAGAAGAGTGAGAACGGAGGCCTTCTAGCAAATTTGTGTCTGCTCCTTTGGTGCAGAAACAGGAAAACTGGGGGAGACACAGAGGCTGCAGCAATCACACACCACAACATATGATGAAGGCCATGAGTCACAGAAAAAACAGGATCACATGTACTGACACATCATGTGATCACCGCTATGACAGGTACGGTTGTCCTGTCACCTATAATAGCAAGTGGATTCCGCTATACAGTGGAATTCCAGCCCACGTCCTTCATATAATATTCTTCATGAGTATTATTCGTATGAGACAGGTGACTTGTAATATGTAGATTATACTCAGTGATCACAGACAGGCTTATTTGTGCTATTTCCAGACAGTGCCTTAGAGGAGAGCCTGCGCTTAACCACCGCACCCTTCGTCACACGGGAAGTGGTGTCTGAGGTATCCCTGAAGCTGGCGGATGGCAGAGAATACACCCTAAGGAGGGGAGACAGGCTTTGCCTCTTTCCCTATGTCAGTCCTCAGATGGACCCAGAGATCCACCATGATCCGCAGGTAACTGCTGCAAAGCGTACACATTGGACACACAGGGCAAATCGTAACATCTGCCTCAAGCTGGTGCTCAACTGCCCCACAGACTCATCATGGCCACTCTTTTTGATGGTCTTCAAATAAGCAGGAATTTGGGACTAGTCCCACAAGTCCTGCCCTGAGGCTACACAATATTTACTGAAGACACAAAAGAGCATAGTGGAACCAAAAACACTCAGTTTCAAAAAATCACAGTAATCCGCAAGTGCTAGTAAAAAGATGTAAAAAACAGGGTATTTGGTTGATACGTTTTTTGAAAAAAATGTATACTAAGCTGCTCCACCAAACGTCACGGTATACCCATATCAGAGCAGTCCTAACTGATGTATGCAATCCCTATCTGATGTATTTAAAAACCTGATCATCTGCATATTACCTATGTGAACAGGGTTCAGAGAGGAAAAGTCCATGTGGACATGCTGAGTGGAACAGCTTTTGTGCAGATAGCCCAAGAGGAGTGGCGGGTAACTCCCCAGTCTTGTAGACACAAGAGAACAATTATGGAAACAGGAACACATGGGCTACTCGCACAGTTTGGTGGAGCAGCTTAGTATACATTTTTTGCAAAAAACGTATCAACCAAATACCCTGTTTTTTACATCTTTTTACTAGCACTTGTGGATTACTGTGATTTTTTGAAACTGAGTGTTTTTGGTTCCACTATGCTCTTTTGTGTCTTCAAGTTTCTTGGTGGTGTGTGAACATGTTCCTACAGACTTGTTCACTGTGCGAGTAGCCCATGTGTTCCTGTTTCCACAATATTTACTGGTCTGGGGGTACAGAGGGCAGATAGATCTATAATCATCCCTGAAGTGTATAAAGGGTTGGGGGAGCACTTGGGTAATTGCTGGTCTCTTTTTCCAGATGTTCCAGTATGACAGGTTCCTCAATGTGGACTATTCTGAGAAGACAGATTTCTACAAGGCCGGCAGGAGACTCAAGCACATCAGCATGCCCTGGGGCGCCGGCAGGAACATATGCATTGGGAGGTTCCATGCAATCAACAGCATTAAACTGTAAGAGGGAACGTGAGATGATATTATGTGTACCGTCTGGCAGCATGCAGTTACGAATCCATTCACTGATGCCTCATAACTCAGTATTGCAAAAAATAATTATCAGGCAATTAGCTTTTAACACCACACGTCACTGCTAGGCGCTCACAACTCTTTACTGCTGTGTACCTTCCTGACACTTTAACTCTTTCACCCATTTAATCCTGAAACCAACAAATTCCACAGGTGTCCTACCACAAGATACCTTGCAAAAACATTTACACCACTTCTAAGGAGATTTTCTAGCTGATAGACAACCAATATGAAAGCATCACAGAAAAAAAGAATTGTCAGGATCCAAAACTCTCACAAATGTAAATAAGAGCCCCAATGATCTCCGTGAGGGTAGGTTGACATAAAAAATCATTCAGAGTTTCATCCAGAAAAGTGAGATGATTTTTTTCCATCCCATTTTTCTGGATGAAATACTTTTTGAACAACAGCTATTAATCATTCACAAGACAGTTTCCTTTGTTAGAGAATTGCAATGTATCTGTAAAAGTCGGATGCTTTATTATGTCTCCGTACAATATACAATTATTTTTTTTCTGAGCCCCCATAGACTTGAATTGGTGAGTTTCATACGATTTGGAAACTAGTGCATGCTGCAATTTTTTTAACACGCATAATCCGTCAATGAAAAAAAATTACTTATCTGCACTGCCCCATTTAATAATAAATGTCCAGGTGCTGTCCGCTTTTTTGCACGTACAGCACTCAAGCCAAAAATACGGTCATGTTCACTAGCCCTTATAGTGACCAGATGAAATTTGTAGAGGAGAGTCCAAGGACAGATCCACATGGAAAGAAAATGAAAAAGAAGATTTGCTCAGAACTCAGGACACGGAATATGGAGGTCAACAGAGCCAGGATGTCCATCACTAAGGCTTTAGGCCATGTTCACACAGTGCGTTTTTTACTGCGGAACCGCCGCGATTTTGCCGCTGCGGCTCCGCAGCTGTTTTCCATGCAGGGTACAGTACACTGTACCCTATGGAAAACAGGAACCACTGTGCACATGATGCGGGAATTGGGAAAAAAAGCCGCGCTGAATAGCCGCGGTAAAAAAGAAGTACCATGTCACTTCTTTTTGCAAAACTGCAGCGGTTCTGCACCCATTGACCTCCATTGTGAGGTCAAACCCGCAGTAAAACCCGCAGATGAAAAATATATCTGCGGGTTTTACTGCGGTTTGTGGTGCAGAACCGCTGCAGTGTGGCTGCCTCCCGTGCCCCAATCCCACCCCCCCCATGCTCCGATGCCACCCCCGTGCTCCGACGCCCCCCCCGTGCCCTCATCTCCCCCCCCTTATACTTACCCGGCCTCCCGGTGTCCGTCTGGCCGTCTTCTCCCTGGGCGCCTCCATCTTGCAAAATGGCGTGCGCATGCGCAGTGCGCCCGCCGAATCTGCTGGCCGGCAGATTCGTTCCAAAGTGCATTTTGATCACTGAGATAGGTTATATCTCAGTGATCAAAATAAAAAAAATAGTAAATGACACCCCCCCCCCCCCCTTTGTCACCCCCATAGGTAGGGACAATAAAAAAAATTAAGAATTTTTTTTTTTTCCACTAAGGTAGGGTTAGGGGTAGAGTTAGGGGTAGGGGTAGGGTTAGGGGTATGGTTAGGGGTAGGGTTAGGGTTAGGGGTAGGGTTAGGGGTAGGGTTAGGGTATTTTCAGCCATTTTAACCCTAAAAAACTTCCTAGAAAACACACAGACTCTGCATAGAAAACTGCATAAAAAAAACGCATCAAAAAATGCATCAAAAAACGCACCAAAAAAGCACCAAAAAAGCACCAAAAAAAGGACCTGCGTTTTCTGCCAAGAGCTGCGGTTTTTAGTCCTGAAAAAAAAGGAGGGAAATCAGGAACGTGTGAACATACCCTTAAGGTTTAGAAGCTTCACTCCAGCCTGGAGTAGAAAGAGAGCTGAGGTTAAGAACATTTGGAGGTTAACAGGAAGCAGGTTGTCCAGCACTGAGTCCATAGAAGATTGCTTACACAAAGTCTATAAGCCACTGTTGAGACTGGTAGAGAACCAAAGCAGAAGTGAAAAATATCTGGAGTTTACAGGAGACAAGACGTCCATCACTGATGCCATAGAAGGTTATTTACACAAGATCTAGAATATGTGAAGCCATAAAAGGCTCCTACTTCACATTGTGTCTATATGAATAATTCCAACCTAGTGAAGAACATCTGGAGGTTATAGGAAGTAGGATATCCAACACAGAAGCCATTGAAGACTCTTCAAACCAGAACTACAAGCAGCTGTCTAGCCTGGTTAAGAAGGACATCTATATGTGGCAAGAGGAAGGATTTCCACCATCTGAGTCATGAAAAACTCATCACACCAGATCTATAAATTGTATTCTAGCTTGATGGAAGAGAAAACAATATACAAAGATGCATTTTCATTTATAGATATTTTATATTATTTTTATCAAGTGAATTAAAGGCAATTTCATTATAGAGCATTGAGAGGTTTTATTTTAGGATGGTCATAACAGATGAGGAATTTGAGAATGGGTTTTATCTCACCAAAATATGTATCGGCGTAAATGGCCAACTCTCACCATCAATTTCATCATCTGCAAGATTACTCTGATAGTTCAGAAAAATGTGCGTGTAAATCTAGATTATGGCTTCGTGTACCCATCACTGAGCCCCAGCAAAGCAGGGTCCAGTGATCAACGAAGCTACTCTATGACACCGTCATTTGGTGCACCATTTGCTGCCATAGAGAGCAAAACCTTAACACCTTCATGTGCATGGGCCAAGGACTGAACCTTGAGGGAATTTACAGGAAATGGCATGTCTCCAAAAAAATAAGTGACAAGCCGCTACATCCATGGAGAAACGGTACCGGACCGTGTAAGATAAAAAGTACCAATTTGACACTAAAAGATAGTTGACTAGAAGCTCTTGTGTTGAGCTCACCAGCTGAGGTGGATCCTCTAAGCTTTAGGTCCAGGTGGGCAGATGGAACCCAGGCATTGATGCAGCAAGCAGAAAAGCACACACAGGAAACTCAGGAGCAGCATGATGGATGAAGTGGAACCCAGCAGGGATGAATGCAAGCGTAAAAACACAAAAAGCAGAGCTGGTGTGGCACACCAAACGTAGGCCTAGAGTCTCAATCCAATGACACAGATGTGTGTTTAAATGGGTCTTAAATAGGTCTATGTCATTAATCCACTCTGGGCAACCTGCAAAAACCAACGTGGAGCACAGCAGAGGGCAGCGAACCCAGGGGAAGGAAATAGAGCCTTGGAAACAAGGGAAAGGTATGTCACATCTAGACAACAAAAAATTACCAACTGGAGATTTAAAAGTTAGTAACCAGAGTGGTAGTCATAGAGAAAGGACATGAGGACTATAGACCAAGAAACTAAGATAATGAACCTCCATTGTTTGAACTTCCAAAGATAAGTCAATGAATGAAATATAGGTAGTGGGGGAGTTGGGGGATGTTTGTCATTTAAACTGGGTTTACGCTAGCTGACCAGTGTGAAACAGCGACAGTTCTGCAACATGTTTTCCAATTGGTTATCATTTAATAGTCTTTTTTAACATGCAGGCTCTGCTTCAGAAGTGGACAGAACAATCAGAAATAGATTGTTCTGTGCGCAAATGTTGCCATTGTTTTTGGCAGCACACTACACTGAACAATTTGCTGTCCAGAATGATGTTCTTTTAACTAAACCAAAAGATAATTTCATCCAAATATCAAGGCTTTTGCTCACTCATCGGATGATCAGTGCCCTGTTTACACTGTCCGATAATTGTGAAACAAGCGTTCATTGGAATGCCCTTTCCAAATAATAATGCAATGTATATACACCTGAAATGTAATTCTTCTGACCACTCTCAGACAACCACCCTTTCTGAGCAAACACCCTCTGGTAGAACACTACCATCACAATGTACACTACCCTAAAAGTACCTCTAATGCTAAGCACACCACAACCACTAAGAAAGCCCAGCTCGTTCTGTGAAATGAAGGATTGTCTTGTTTCAACTGAAGAAGGAACGACTGTAATAGTTTCAGTTGAGCTTGGGTAATTTTTTTTTCAGCCAAAAATCAGCACTGGCTGCATCATTGGCTGAAAAGGTCCAATATTGTCTGATTTCGCCTGCAATCTGTTTGGGGATATTGTCAAATGTTTGATCTTTTGTCCAATGAATGGTCGTTCATCGGTGCACTTTCATCTGTGTATGAGCATGCCACCTTCAGTAAGAACGCCACCCTCGGCAATCGCATCACCATTGCTAAGCCCACTATCCATTAGGCGCAGTTCTCTATTCGTAATGTTTCTTTAATTTTTGAGGCTTTGGTGTCTAAAAATTATGTGAATTTCAAGCATTCTGTATTTGGTCCCATCCTCATCTATTTGAAAAGGGGCCACACAAACCCCCACTAACCAAGCTTCTCTCTTTCAGGTTTGTCTGGCTAATGCTCCTCAATTTTGAGTTTGAACTGAAAAACCCACAGGAAACATTTCCAGAGTTTGACCGGAGCCGATATGGATTTGGGGTCGTCCAACCAGTAGGCGATGTGGTCTTTCGATATCGAAGACGATATGAGCAGATATCTATTTAGTAATGGAACATAAGACCCTTGGGATCAATCTGGTCCTCCGTGATCTGACACCGTCCCAAAATCCATCAGAGCCAAATAATATGGTCAGACTGAAACACTGGAAGGGACATGTTCAAGTAAATAGGAGGTGGATCACTGCCCAATATCATAGGATAGATTCCAACAGCACAGAATGAAGCCCCCCACGAAACACAACGCACATCTACATCCAGATGGATGCTGCAATTGACCAAGAAGTTTCTCCTGCAGCCGATCACTGGAAAATTCAATCCTCTATTGTTTTACTGTAAATAGCATACACATGCAGACAATAAAGGATTTGCATTTCGTCTCTATATGTTTCTTATATACAGTATATCTAATCCTGTATATCACATCACTTGAATCCACCCCAAGCAGGAAGTCCTGGCAAGCCAGGAGTCAGGGTGTCTAAAAGAGTCACTTGGAAGAGGTGGTCATAAGTCCTTTGATTCCCAGAGCTAACTAAACGCTATTCATTGTTAAAAAAATAGCATAAGAGAGGCATTATTTGCTGAACAGGTCATTTTAGTTTAGTTTAGTTACTGCTTGACACACTCAAAAAGGAGAGCTCCAATGGATCAATAGATTCTTTACATATAAAAACAGGAGAACCTATAAAAATCAGCTTGTTTTGAACTGAGGACTTAAGGTGTAGAGTGTGTAGGGGTATATGGACTATAGTGTTGTGTTGCTGCTCCTAAAGACAACATCGCCTAATGTGAATAGTGTCATGCATTTTTGTACATGTATTGTGATATGTGAAGTGTGAACTATGTAATGCGGTTTTAGGAATTTAATAGTCAATAATGCATAGTGTTTTAGGTAATTGTGTTGCTGTGCTGGTGGTGTAAAGGTAATTCCTAGTGTGAGTAATGTACATTCCAGGACAAGTCTAGGGTAAGCATACAATAACACATAGTTTAGAGTTTAGGACAAAAGAGAAAGTGGGATAAGCAGTGTAAGGGAGATTGTAAGGGAGATCTGCCCAGCAACATGCTGAAGAGACAGATATAGCTAGGTGTTTGGTCTGGCCCACAGTGGGAGCTATTAGGGCCAGTAAAATGTAAAGACTGCTTCCTGTTTCTAGAGGGGAGTTTGTTTGCTAAGTAACAAGGTGAAGTTCAAGTTGCAGTGGGCTGATAGCAGAGGCAAGTACATAGTGTTCTTAGGCAAAATTGTGAGTGAGCCTCCTCTATGAATGAAAAGCAACCCCACACATGAATGGTCTCAGGATGTTTTACTGTTGGCATGACACAGGACATGGTAGTGCTCACTTTGTCTTCACCAAACACTCATTCTTCCAGATTCCCAAACAGTCTGAAGGGAGTTTCATTAATCATTAGTGAAATTTATCCCAATCCTCTGAAGCCCAATCCCTGTACTTCATGCAGAATTTAAATCTGTCCTTGTTTTACTTAGGACAAGTGGCTTCTTTGCTCCCTTTCTTGACACCATGATAAAAAAATATTTTGCCCCGGTACATACAGATTGAGTGACACCAGCCTGCTGCTATTTCTGAGCAAGCTATGCAGTAGTATTGAACCAAACACGTAGATTAATCTTTTTAGAAGATTTGCGCTTGCTGGACTTTCTCGAGTGCCCTGAAGCCTCCTTCAAAATGATGGAACCTCTTTCATTGAAGTACTTGACTCTATAAATGTTTAATTTAGGGTCAATCTTAAGGGTAACCATGAGGGTAACTATGGTTAACAAAAGACATTGCTTTTAAGCACCAGCCCCATTTTAAAGTAACCAATCTATTGTCTTGTCCTCATTACCTCGTGAGAAGAAGATAACTGAAATTATTTAAGCAGGTCATTTTGTGGCAAAGGTGATAGTCAGTGGAAATTGGATTTTTGTGAATAATTTAGTTTTCATGGCAAGAAATTACGTTTGTAATTTTTTTTTTCAATTCATCTGATTACTCTTTATAATAATCTAGAGATAATGCAAATTGCTACTATAAAAACTGAAGCAGCAAAATTTGTGAAAGCAAAACCTTGTGTGACTCCCAAAACTTTTGTGCATGACTGTATTAGGGATGAAAAAGCGCTCAGATGAAAAAATTGAGAGCATCAGCAGGGTACCTGGGAAGAGGAGTCAAAAAATGGAGAACAGGGCAAAGTAGCAGAGATGAGATTAGAGTTAAAAATGTAGGATAGGGGAGAGTACCAAAGATGAGGGCAAGGCAGGGTGCTAGAGACGAGAATACCAAAGATTAAAAAAAATGGAGAATAGAAGCATGGTATCAGGGATGAGGATTTAAAAAAATGGAGGACAGGGCTGGGTGATAAGGAGACTAGTGAAAAAAAAAAAAAAAAAACTGGACAGGGTTCCAGGGATGAAGAGGCCAGAGACAAAAGTAGAGAACTGGGTAGTGGCTCTGGAACTTTGAAAGAGAAAATAAGTGGTCAGTGAAAACAAAGGAGGGATGGGTAACTCTCCTTTCAATTACTAAGTAACTTTTAGCAATAGACATCACACTAAAAGTGGGAAAATATATGAATACTGCAGGATATACTGGGAGTAGGAAGATGCCTTCAGTGTCAAGTCATTGGGATAATCTGTTTTAGCACTCAAAATGGCTCAATAGATCATGAATGCACATCATATCCTCGGATTAATTACTGGACTGTGGTCCCCTATCTGTTCATTTCTTTCCTTTAAACTCTAGAGCACTTCAAAGCTTTCAGTGATCCAAAAGGGGGTGTTCTCCATCACCAAAGAAAAGTACATACGGTAGTTAAAACTTAAAATTTAAAGTTTTGTTGACATGGGAGCCGAGAGACAGCTACCAAATGTAGAAAGTCTTGAAAGGTGACCTTCAAGAGGCTGGAGATGTAACAATTACAAAAAGTCCATTCATTTGTCCCAGAGGAAATGAAATGGGTAGGAAAGTATTGTTCAGGGGATAGATTGATCCACTTAGTTTGAATATGATTCCCAGAGAAGTCAGTAAGATTTTTATGATACTGAACAGGGCTCTCCAAAATTTAATAAAAACAAACAAACAAACAAAAAAATGAAAACTATCTAGCATGGAGGTCCTTAACCCCTTAAGCCCCAAGGGTGATTTGCACGTTAATGACCGGGCCAATTTTTACAATTCTGACAACTGTCCCTTTATGAGGTTATAACTCTGGAACGCTTCAACGGATCTTGATGATTCTGACATTGTTTTCTCGTGACATATTGTACTTCATGTTAGTGGTAAAATTTATTCGATAAGACTTGCGTTTATTTGTGAAAAAAATGGAAATTTAGAAAATTTCACAATTTTCCAACTTTGAATTTTTATGCCCTTAACGCACAGAGATATGTCACACAAAATACTTAATAAGCAACATTTCCCACATGTCTACTTTACATCAGAACAATTTTGGAACTAACATTTTTTTTTGTTAGGGAGTTATAAGGGTTAAAAGTTGACCAGCAATTTCTCATTTTTACAACACCATTTTTTAGGGACCATATCTCATTTGAAGTCATTTTGAGGGGTCTATATGATAGAAAATACCCAAGTGTGACACAATTCTAAAAACTGCACCCCTCAAGGTGCTCAAAACCACATTCAAGAAGTTTATTAACCCTTCAGGTGTTTCACAGGAATTTTTGGAATGTTTAAATGAAAATGAACATTTAACTTTTTTTTACGCAAAATGTATTTCAGCTCCAATTTAATTTATTTTACCAAGGGTAACAGGAGAAAATGGACCCCAAAAGTTGTTGAGCAATTTGTCCTGAGTACGTTGATACCCCATATGTGGGGGTAAACCACTGTTTGGGCGCATGGCAGAGCTCGGTAGGGAAGGAGCGCTGTTTGACTTTTCAATGCAAAATTGACAGGAATTGAGATGGGATGCCATGTTGCGTTTGGAGAGCGACTGATGTGCCTAAACATTTAAACCCCCCAAAAGTGACACAATTTTGGAAAGTAAACCCCTAAGGAACTTATCTAGATGTGTTGTGAGAGCTTTGAACCCCCAAGTGTTTCACTACAGTTTATAACGCAGAGACGTGAAAATTAAAAATCATTTTTTTCCCACAAAAATGTTTTTTTTAGCCTCTCAAATTTTTATTTTCCCAAAAATAACAAGAGAAATTGGACACCATTACACACTGAATGGGAAACCACTGGGTAAATCTGACAGGGAGAAGGACTTGGGGATCCTAGTTAATGATAAACTTACCTGGAGCAGCCAGTGCCAGGCAGCAGCTGCCAAGGCAAACAGGATCATGGGGTGCATTAAAAGAGGTCTGGATACACATGATGAGAGCATTATACTGCCTCTGTACAAATCCCTAGTTAGACCGCACATGGAGTACTGTGTCCAGTTTTGGGCACCGGTGCTCAGGAAGGATATAATGGAACTAGAGAGAGTACAAAGGAGGGCAACAAAATTAATAAAGGGGATGGGAGAACTACAATACCCAGATAGATTAGCGAAATTAGGATTATTTAGTCTAGAAAAAAGACGACTGAGGGGCGATCTAATAACCATGTATAAGTATATAAGGGGACAATACAAATATCTCGCTGAGGATCTGTTTATACCAAGGAAGGTGACGGGCACAAGGGGGCATTCTTTGCGTCTGGAGGAGAGAAGGTTTTTCCACCAACATAGAAGAGGATTCTTTACTGTTAGGGCAGTGAGAATCTGGAATTGCTTGCCTGAGGAGGTGGTGATGGCGAACTCAGTCAAGGGGTTCAAGAGAGGCCTGGATGTCTTCCTGGAGCAGAACAATATTGTATCATACAATTAGGTTCTGTAGAAGGACGTAGATCTGGGGATTTATTATGATGGAATATAGGCTGAACTGGATGGACAAATGTCTTTTTTCGGCCTTACTAACTATGTTACTATGTTACTATGTTACCAAAAGTTGTAGTCCAACTTGTCCTGAGTACGCTGATACCCCATATGTTGGGGTAAACCCCTGTTTGGGCGCACGGGAGAGCTCGGGAGGGAAGGAGCACTGTTTTACTTTTTCAAAGCAGAATTGGCTGGAATTGAGATGGGACGCCATGTCGCATTTGGAGAGGCCCTGATGTACCTAAACAGTGGAAACCCCCAATTCTAACTGAAACCCTAACCCTAGCCCCAACCCTAACCCTAGCCCTAACCCTAACCCCAACCCTAGCCCTAACTGTAACGGGGTCTACTGTGCTGTAGTACCTCTTTCAGCACCCCCCGTGTTTAAGGAGGTCTACTCTGCTTTTGCTGGATTCTGAATGAAGGACGCTGGCTGGAATTCCTTGATTACGTGAGAGCATATAAAAGCTGACTGCTACTCCACGTATTTCCAGTCTAAAAGACACTTTATTCACAGCACACAGAATATTTTTATCACAGATACACAGGGCAGGCCAATAGAAAAAGCAGGCCAGGCATACAATAGCCGCAGGTGGCCGGAGCCTGCTGATATTTACTGTGGGAATTACAAAGGTGGGGGAGGTCAGAAGGAGATTATCTTGTCCCCTCTGACCAGGGGTGCAGCCTGTGGACTGATGCATTTCACATGGAACCTATTATACATAATATATACTGCATAACATATTCTTGGTGCTGGGGGTTCTGTAACACTAACCCTAGCCCTAACCCTAACCTTAACCCTACCCCTAACCCTAGCCCTAACCCTAGCCCCAACCCTAGCCCTAACCCTAATGGGAAAATGGAAATAAATACATTTTTTTAATTTTATTATTTTTCCCTAACTAAGGGGGTGATGAAGGGGGTTTGATTTACTATTTATAGCGGGGTTTTTTAGCGGATTTTTATGATTGGCAGCAGTCACAGACTAAAAGACGCTTTCTATTGCAAAGAATAGTTTTTGCGTCTCCACATTTTGAGAGCTATAATTTTTCCATATTTTGGTCCACAGAGTCATGTGAGGTCTTGTTTTTTGCGAGACGAGTTGACGTTTTTATTGGTAACATTTTCGGGCACGTGACATTTTTTGATTGCTTTTTAGTCTGATTTTTGTGAGGCAGAATGACCAAAAACCAGCTATTCATGAATTTCTTTTTTTGGGGGGGTGTTTATACGTTCCACGTTTGGTAAAATTGATAAAAGCAGTTTTATTCTTCAGGTCAGTATGATTACTGCGATACCTCATTTATATCTTTTTTTTATGTTTTGGCGCTTTTATGCGATAAAAACTTTTATAGAAAAAATAATTATTTTTGCATCGCTTTATTCTGAGGACTATAACTTTTTTATTTTTTGCTGATGATTCTGTATGGTGGCTCGTTTTTTGCGGGACAAGATGATGTTTCCAGCGGTACCATGGTTATTTATATCCGTCTTCTTGATCACGTGTTATTCCACTCTTTGTTCGGCGGTATGATAATAAAGCGTTGTTTTTTGCTTTGTTTTTTTTTTGTTTTTTTTATCGCTTTCACTGAAGGGTTAACTAGAGGGACAGTTTTATAGGTGGGGTCGTTACGGACGCGGCGATACTAAATATGTGTACTTTTATTGTTTTTTTATTATTTAGATAAAGAAATGTATTTATGGGAACAATAATTTTTTTTTTTCTTTATTTAGGAATTTTTTTTTTTTTTTTACACATGTGAATATTTTTTTTTACTTTATAACATTGCCCCAAGGGGAACATCATGTTATAGTGACAGATCGCTGATCTGACACTTTGCACAGCACTGTATCAGATCAGCGATCTGACATTCAGGGCTGCAGGCTTACTAGCGCTTGCTCTGAGCAGGCGCTGGTAGGCAACCTCCCTGCAGGACCCATATGTAGCCCCGTGGCCATTTTGGATCCGGGGCCTGCAGGGAGAAGGTGGTAGGAGATCCACATCACGTTGCTCCGAGGGTCTCAGGGAAGCACGCAGGGAGTCCCCTCCCTGCGCGATGCTTCCCTATGCTGCCAGAACACTGCGATCATGTTTGATCGCAGTGTGCCAGTGGTTAATGTGCCAGGGGCGGTCCGTGACAGATCCTGGCACATAATGCCGGATGTCAGCTGCGATAGTCAGCTGACAACCGGCCGCAATTGGCCGCGTTCCCCCGTAAGCGTGGCCGATTGCATATGACGTACTATCCTGTCACTGTGAATTAAGTCCCAGGTCACCTTGACGGGATAGTACATCATATGGGATTAAGGGGTTAATGGAGATAACATATCTGGAGACTATTGTGTTAGAAGAGAATCTGAAAATGACAGAAGTAATGCAGATGTGCAAGCATTGCAGACCTCACAAGAGGAGCTGTAACAAGTAGTGAAATCAGTGGTGTAAATCAGGTCCTTAATACAGATAGCACCTTGGATGAGGCTTCAGAAAATGGGACTATAAAGGATCAATGACAATAACAAGTAAGTGACCATGCAGAAGGATAGAGAAGATCCAGACCTAGCGGACACTTTGTATGATTCCTTGGGGTTTCGTTTGGGAAGCTTCTCGGACTATGTTACATTGAGTCCCTGCTACCATCTTGTAGGGTTTCCCATGGAAATAATCATGCACAGTAAAAAAAATTATAATTTTATTGGGAAACAGTGTTAGCCAGAAAAATTGATGTAAATACTTTTATGCCCAATAGTGAGAAAAGTATTCTAGGAGTGATACCTTTATTGGCAAACCGGAAAAAATATATTTGCAAGCTTTCAGAGCACATAGGCTCCTTCTTCATGCAGGTTTACAAATGAATTAAAAAGACAAGAGCACAACATTTAAGAGATATTACAGCAGGACGTTTGTTTGAGGTGGAAGGGGTGATTCCTCCTAAAGATAAGCCAAGGAAATCAAAGTAGTTTTTTTTTATACAAATGGAGAGATGATGGGAATGTTCCCTTAGTTTTCTGGAGTCCATCTAATGAAGGTGTGAGTTGTGTCCATGTAGTGAGTCATAAATCCAGGTGTTAAATTCAGTCATAGTGTCAAAGAATTTAACATCTTCATTAGTTTGACTTCCCAAATTCTTCACTCTTTGTCATCCTTAAAATGACTTTGTAGTATTAAGACTTAAATTCACTATACAGTGTCCAGATCCAGTGTCCCCCCCCCACCCGCTGGCAATCTGGTCAATCTGGTGAAACTGAAATGTTGCTGGGTCAGCTGACGTGATGGTGACTCCCGCCATCCTTTAAATGATCACCTGATGCATCAGCTGCCTGTTGGTGATAGAGTTTATCTGTGGAGACCAGCCTAGCAGGAGCAGCTCTCTTGTGTCAGCCACTTCTGGTGTTTGGAGTTCTGTTGCTGTGCTATCTGAGGTGTGGAGCTTGGCGGCGGTATCTGGAAGCTAAGTGCTGTATTTTCACCTTGTTCCTTTGGTATTTGTCACTGTCCCCTGTGTGGTTTTATCTGCAGTGGTGAGGCTCGTGCCCTTGCCGGCCAGTGCAATAGCCAGGGCAGTATTAGGTGTCAGTGAGGGACTTAGGTTCATGACGGCGGCGGGGGGAGGGACCCGTTTAGGGTGTTAGGTGAGCGCAGGGACAGGCTCAGGTTTGAGCTAAGGTGGTGACCATCCACCATTTCCCTATCTGTAGGGCCTTCCTCTCCCCAATACCATCGTGACACTAGGTACAGTTAGGGCCAGAAATATTTGGACGATGACACAATTTTCGCGAGTTGGGCTCTGCATGCCACCACATTGGATTTGAAATGAAACCTCTACAACAGAATTCAAGTGCAGATTGTAACGTTTAATTTGAAGGGTTGAACAAAAATATCTGATAGAAAATGTAGGAATTGTACACATTTCTTTACAAACACTCCACATTTTAGGAGGTCAAGAGTAATTGGACAAATAAACATAACCCAAGCAAAATATTTTTATTTTCTATATTTTGTTGCAAATCCTTTGGAGACAATCACTGCCTTAAGTCTGGAACCCATGGACATCACCAAACGCTGGGTTTCCTCCTTCTTAATGCTTTGCCAGGCCTTTACAGCCGCAGCCTTCAGGTCTTGCTTGTTTGTGGGTCTTTCCGTCTTAAGTCTGGATTTGAGCAAGTGAAATGCATGCTCAATTGGGTTTAGATCTGGAGATTGACTTGGCCATTGCAGAATGTTCCACTTTTTGGCACTCATGAACTCCTGGGTAGCTTTGGATGTATGCTTGGGATCATTGTCCATCTGTACTATGAAGCGCCATCCAATCAACTTTGCAGCATTTGGCTGAATCTGGGCTGAAAGTATATCCCGGTACACTTCAGAATTCATCCGGCTACTCTTGTCTGCTCTTATGTCATCAATAAACACAAGTGACCCAGTGCCATTGAAAGCCATGCATGCCCTCCACCATGTTTTACAGAGGATGTGGTGTGCCTTGGATCATGTGCCGTTCCCTTTCTTCTCCAAACTTTTTTCTTCCCATCATTCTGGTACAGGTTGATCTTTGTCTCATCTGTCCATAGAATACTTTTCCAGAACTGAGCTGGCTTCTTGAGGTGTTTTTCTGCAAATTTAACTCTGGCCTGTCTATTTTTGGTATTGATGAATGGTTTGCATCTAGATGTGAACCCTTTGTATTTACTGTCATGGAGTCTTCTCTTTACTGTTGACTTAGAGACAGATACACCTACTTCACTGAGAGTGTTCTGGACTTCAGTTGATGTTGTGAACGGGTTCTTCTTCACCAAATTAAGTATGCGGCGATCATCCACCACTGTTGTCATCCGTGGATGCCCAGGCCTTTTTGAGTTCCCAAGCTCACCAGTCAATTCCTTTTTTTCTCAGAATGTACCCAACTGTTGATTTTGCTACTCCAAGCATGTCTGCTATCTCTCTGATGGATTTTTTCTTTTTTTTTCAGCCTCAGGATGTTCTGCTTCACCTCAATTGAGAGTTCCTTTGACCGCATGTTGTCTGCTCACAGCAACAGCTTCCAAATGCAAAACCACACACCTGGAATCCACCCCTGACCTTTTAACTACTTCATTGATTACAGGTTAACGAGGGAGACGCCTTCAGAGTTAATTGCAGCCCTTAGAGTCCATTGTCCAATTACTTTTGGTCCCTTGAAAAAGAGGACGCTATGCATTACAGAGCTATGATTCCTAAACCCTTTCTCCGATTTGGATGTGGAAACTATCATATTGCAGCTGGGAGTGTGCACTTTCAGCCCATATTATATATATAATTGTATTTCTGAACATGTTTTTGTAAACAGCTAAAATAACAAAACTTGTGTCACTGTCTAAATATTTCTGGCCCTAACTGTATATGAATGTTATGTATCCTGGAAAGGGAAATCGGTGAATCCCGTAATGTGAGTTAGTGTTGTGTATCCCAGAATGTGAATTCAGTGTATCGCAGAATGTGAGTGTGGTGTGTCCCAGAATATGAGTGTGTCATTTCCTGGAGTGTGAGTGTCGTGTATCCCAGAGGAATATGAGGGTATGGTGTCCTGGAATGTTAGTGTGCCTTATCCCAGAATAAAAGTGTGTGATATCCTGGAATGCAAGTGTGGTGTATCCCAGAAAATGAGTGTGCTGTATCCCGGAATGAGACCTCCTCCTGGAATTTAGCTTTTAGCTTATAAACTACCATTAACTTTGCTTTCAGGACATCATCCATTAGGATCCATTACAGAAGATTATCACCTCGTCAGGCCTAATTGCACTTATTACTTGGTGAAGGAAGTAACTGGGAGACCAAGAAGTGAGAAATTCTCACACCCCAATAAATTATGTATTAGATTCATTTAATGCATTTCCTTCACAATAAGAGCATTACCTCATTAAGTCCACACACATTCCATAAGGTGTCATGATGTCTCATGCATTATCCCAGACCATCGTCTCACCCCACAGTTCCCGTAAATTATAGTACAGAAACACAGAATGCAGTAAGGTCGGATATTAGAACTCCTGGAACACCGTATGGAGATGAATAAGGCTTAGATCCAGTACAGCTGAAGGCCAGAAAGACAGAGGGAAGGGGTAAAAAATGGTTTACTTTGCTTATGCAGGTGTACCCTGTCCATATTCCTTTGCACTTCTCACTGCTGACCACTGCCAGGTAACAACTAGTTCCTGGGACGGTGGGACCACATCAGAGTCTGGTGCAAGGCCCTTATAAATAATTGGTAGTGACAATTTGCATATGATGTTATCAGGGGGCACATAAGTTTTTCAAGGGTGATCTGCTCCCATTCCATGCTATGCCACAAAGTGAAATTAGGAGTTACTCATTGCTCACTGAGAAAGACACTGATAACTCTCTATAGGTCCACTGATGATTTGCTGAGAAGACACTGATCACACCGAGGAGTCATTTATCTCCAGCTGCACCAGGGCTCGAAGGTAGAGGGGAACCCTTGCAGGGCGGCTAATACTGAAGGCCAGCTGGCCTGTTTCTCAGAGTCCAACGCTTCGTTGTCCTTGGCCAAATTGCCCTCATCATAGGTATGATGTGGAGAACAAAGATGAGGGAGGGGAAGAGGACACTAAGGTGTGGATGGGGAGACCAATGATGAGTTTGTGGAGAGGTCAATGAGTGGGGTGAGTGAGAGGACACTGAGGTGTGATGGAGGAGAACAATGATGGAGGTGGTGGAGAGGACAATGAGTGAGGTGGGTGAGAGGACACTGATGTGTGGTTGGGGAGAACAATTATGGAGGTGGGGTGAAGGACAATGAATGAGGTGGGAAAGAGGGCAATGATGGATGTGGGTGAGAGGACAATGATGGATGTGGGCGAGAGGACACTGAAGGAGATGGGGAATTGGGATGGTAATAAGGGTGACTTATAATGGTGTTATGAACAGGAGGAGGGGAAGGGGACCTTAGATATGAATGTAAAATTAACTGATTGATGGAGGAGGGTGCTAAGTCCCTGATAGCATTCTCCCCAATCTTACAATTCATTATGACACTTATCAGGGACTTAAAATTTATTGTTGCTTGGGAGAGAAGGCGGTAAGGTGCATAGGACACTTTATAATGAATTGAAAGATAGGAGGTGGCAGAGGATGCTCAGCACCTGATAATGTCTTCTCCCACCCCCAAATTCATCATGGTGGTATCAAATACTTATAATGAATGGGGGACACCGGACAGAACTAAGGCTATGTTCACACGTTCAGGATTTGCAGGAGAAAATTCTGCTGCGTTTCCCAACGTGTTGGCAGGAAGAACGCTGCGTAAAATACATGTATTTTTTTGCCACTTTTTACATGCTTTCGTTGCGTATTTCCCCCCACTCATTAGTACGAGTGAAATACACTACAAGAAATTATAGTTAATGGGGGCACAGTACTGCTTATCACTTTATATTAAAACTAGCTATTGAACCCGTTCTACGCCCGGGTGGCGAGCATTTATATTGGTATATGGTCTCCATCCTGGTATGTACTGCTCCATCCTGCGTCCCCATCCTGTCATGTGCTGCTCCATCCTGCGTCCCCATCCTGTCATGTGCTGCACCCATCCTGCGTCCCCATCCTGTCATGTGCTGCACCCATCCTGCGTCCCCATCCTGTCATGTGCTGCACCCATCCTGCGTCCCCATCCTGTCATGTGCTGCACCCATCCTGCGTCCCCATCCTGTCATGTGCTGCACCCATCCTGCGTCCCCATCCTGTCATGTGCTGCACCCATCCTGCGTCCCCATCCTGTCATGTGCTGCACCCATCCTACGTCCCCATCCTGTCATGTGCTGCACCCATCCTGCGTCCCCATCCTGTCATGTGCTGCACCCATCCTGCGTCCCCATCCTGTCATGTGCTGCACCCATCCTGCGTCCCCATCCTGTCATGTGTTGCTCCCATCCTGCGCCCCCGTTCTGTCATGTGCTGCTTCCATCCTGCGCCCCCGTTCTGTCATGTGCTGCTTCCATCCTGCGCCCCCGTTCTGTCATGTGCTGCTGCCATCCTGCGCCCCCGTTCTGTCATGTGCTGCTCCCATCCTGCGCCCCCGTTCTGTCATGTGCTGCTCCCATCCTGCGCCCCCGTTCTGTCATGTGCTGCTCCCATCCTGCGCTCCCATTCTGTCATGTGCTGCTCCCATCCTGCGCCACCTTTCTTTAATTTGCTGCTCCCATCCATATGCCCCATACGCTGCTCCATAAAGGTGTATGGCCCCCATAAAATGCTCCATAGTATATGCCCCGTACACTGCTCCAAAAAGGTTGATGGCCCCCAATTAGATGCTCCATAGTATATGCCCCCGTACACTGCTCCATAAAGGTTTATGGCCCCCATAAGATGCTCCATAGTGTATGCCACGTACGCTGTTCCATAAAGGTTTATGGCCCCCATAAGATGCTCCATGGTATATGCCCCCGTACACTGCTCCATTATGGTTTATGGCCCCCATAAGATGCTCCATAGTATATGCCCCGTATGCTGTTCCATAAAGGTTTAGGGCCCCCATAAGATGCTCCATGGTATATGCCCCCGTACACTGCTCCATTATGGTTTATGGCCCCATAAGATGCTCCATTGTATATGCCTTCGTACACTGCTCCATTATGGTTTATGGCCCCATAAGATGCTCCATAGTGTATACACATAAGAAAGAAAATATGCGGCACTCACCCCAATTCAGCAGTGGAAAGCGTGAATTTTAATGGAAAACATAAACAGATAAAAATCCGTTACAACATCAGGTAAGCAGGAGGGTGCGGTGTTGGAGCTTGGACTTGTCCAAGCTCCAACACCGCACCCTCCTGCTTACCTGATGTTGTAACGGATTTTTATCTGTTTATGTTTTCCATTAAAATTCACGCTTTCCACTGCTGAATTGGGGTGAGTGCCGCATATTTTCTTTCTTATGTGTATATACGAACTATTGGTTTTCATTTAGTATGCTGAGCACCAATACCCCCTAGCATGCGTGACGCCTAGCGCTCTGGATCCTACATTTTTTGTCCTGGCTTCTGAAAGCGGTATCGCTCTAGTGCCGTCCTGTTCTACAATTCTATGCGGTGCTCCATAGTGTATGCCCCCGTACACTGCTCCATTATGGTTTATGGCCCCCATAAGATGCTCCATAGTGTATGCCCCATACGCTGTTCCATAAAGGTTTATGGCCCCCATAAGATGCTCCATACTATATGCCCCCGTACGCTGCTCCATTATGATTTATGGCCCCATAAGATGCTCCATACTCTATGCCCCCGTACACTGCTCTATTATGGTTTATGGCCTCATAAGATGCTCCATACTCTATGCCCCCGTACACTGCTCCATTATGGTTGATGGCCCCCTTAACATGCTCCATTCTATATGCCCCCGTACACTGCTCCATTATGGTTGATGGCCCCCTTAACATGCTCCATTCTATATGCCCCCATACACTGCTCCATTATGGTTGATGGCCCTCTTAACATGCTGCATTCTGTATGCCCCCGTACACTGCTCCATTATGCTTGATGGCCCCCTTAACATGCTCCATTCTATATGCCCCCGTACACTGCTCCATTATGGTTGATGGACCCCTTAACATGCTCCATTCTATATGCCCCCGTATGCTGCTGCAATATATATATAAAATAAAAAAAAAAAATAACATACTCACCTATCGTCGCTGGGCGCCGAGTGCTGGGGGGCCTGAGCAGGCGGGGACACCGGCGCACTGTGGGGGTCAGGTGCCGGTATCGCCGCCAGCTCAGGCCCCCCAGCACTTATTATATTCACCTGGCCCCGTTTCACCACTGCGCGCCGCCATCTTCCCGGTCCTCTGGCTGTGACTGGTCAGTCAGAGGGCGGCGCCGGCGCGCATTAAGCGCGTCATCGCGCCCTCTGAACTGAAGGTCACAGGCCGAGGACCGGGAAGATGGCGGCCCGCAGCGGTGGAACGGAGGACAGGTGAATATAGCTCATACTTACCCTCCTGGCGGTCCCTGCTTCTCTGTTGGAGATCGCGGTGTGCGTTCAGTGTTAACGCATACCGCGATCTCCTGGGAGCGTCACTCTGTGAGGCCCAGACTGCGCCGGCGCTTGCGCAGTCTATAAAGGCTTCGGACAGAGTGACGCTCCCAGCGTTATATTATAGATTGGTGCGTGGCTAATAGTATATTAATGGTGGAGTACATATCTGTAATCAGGGGCTCAGTGCAAGGGAGACACATGTACCGCTGTGTGAAAAAGTGTTTCCCCATTTCTGATTTCCAATTATTTTGCATGATTGTCACACGTAAATGTTTCACATCATCGAACAAATGTAAACATTAGACAAAGATAACACAAGTAAACACAAAATGCATTTTTTAAATGAAGATCTTTTTATTATTAAGGGAAAAATAAATCCACACCCACAGGGCCCTGTGTGAAAAAGTGATTGCCCCTAAAACTAATAACTGGTTGGGCCACCCTTAGCAGCAACAACTTCAATCAAGCGTTTGCGATAGCTGGCAATTATTCTTTTACAATGCTCTGCCGCCTGCTGCCGCTAATAACAATGAGAGCAGCAGCAGCTGATGGGAGTATTCATCAGCAGTCTCCTGCGCTGTAAATAAATAATTTAAAAAACAAAACAGCATGGATTCCCCCGTATTTTTGATAACTAGCCAGGCAAAACTCACATCGTTTTTTAATATGATTAAAAAGCGGCATGAGGTTACCCCCATTTTTGACAGCCAGCCTTGCTAAAGCAAACAGCTGGGGGGCTGGTATTCTCAGGCTGGTAAAGGGCCATGGATATTGCCCCCACAACCTAAAAATAGCAGCCTATAACCGACCTGAAAAGATGCGCCCGGCTCTTCCCACTTGCCCTGTAGCGGTGGCAAGTGGGGTTCATATTTTGGGGTTGATGTCACCTTTGTATTGTCCGGTGACATCAAGCCCATGAATTAGTAATGGAAAGGCATCTATAAGCACCTATCTATTACTAATCCTATACTTGTATGGGAAGACATAGCCAGAACAAAGTCTTTTATTTTAAATAAAACAAAACACACTTACTTTTTTATTTAAAAATAACAGTTATGCAATGCCTAATTCCACCGAAGCCTTCATCTTCTGTAATAAAACAAAAATGAAAAAAAAAAAAATATCCCTCACCTGTCCTTCGTCTCATACCACACCGTAATCCAAGCTGGACAAGACAAAACATGGAAATGCACAGAACTATAAGGTCCACAGCAGGTGGACAGCAAAAACAAAGCCAGGACTTATCTTTGAAGAAAAGCACAGCGAACAGGAGAGACCAGAAGGGATGTGAATCCTCCAAAAACAATGGACAACTGGCAGGGACTAAAGAGTCCTGCAAAGCTATATACCCCAGTCAGTTTTGCAATTAGTAGATACACCTGTCCAATCCTGCAGTCCAGGCACAACTGCATTACCCTCTACAACCACCGGAGGGAGGACAAAAGCTGAATTCACAACAGTACCCCCCACCTTGAGGAGGGGTCACCGAACCCTCACCAGAGCCCCCAGGCCGATCAGGATGAGCCCGATGAAAGGTACGAACCAAATCAGCGGCATGGACATCAGAGGCTGAAACCCAAGAATTATCCTCCTGGCCATAACCCTTCCATTTGACAAGGTACTGAAGCTTCCGCCTCGAAAAACGAGAATCCAAAATCTTCTCAACAACATATTCCAACTCCCCATCGACCAACACAGGGGCCGGAGGATCAACAGAGGGAACAACGGGCTCCACATATTTCCGCAACAAAAATCTATGGAAGACATTATGAATAGCAAAAGAGGCCGGAAGCGCCAGGCGAAAGGATGTAGTGAGCTGGCTGGCTGTGACTGTTCTATTATCATTGACATAGAATCTGTGACAGACACTGCCCCCGTGTGGCCAGAAGTTATACCTATGCCGAATGTGATTACAGAGAAACAAACTGTATTCGCAGAACTTTCCCCTGTGATGTCATGTGAACAGGAAGGGGAGGGAAAGAGAAAGCCCGGGAAACTGGTGTGTGCAGAGAGAGGTCGGTGTGTGCTGGCGTCCTCCTGTAGAGGCGATATAGAAGATTGCCTGGATGACCGCTATCTCTTGGAAGCTGACATCCAGATTGTTCCCAGCTCCCACACTGCGGAGCACCCAACGGTGACATCTTCACAGACCCTGGAGCCCATGAACTGTAAGCGGGCCCTCTGTTGAGAGGCCGAACATTCCACCCTTACCTGTTGAACCCCAAGGACTACAGTCTGGACCTGAGGGACGGAGTTTTGTTTAATCCCTGTTGTTTTTCTCTTCGGCTGGAGCGTCCCCCTGCAGTGACAGACAGGCCTGCGACGTGGGAAGATAACCTCTTGGAACAAAGGAACTGGTAACGTGTGGATAGGGAAAGTGAGGGACAGTTTGTTATTCAAAAAAAAAGGGAAGAAGCCAGCACTGCTTATGGTCAGAACGCAATAACTGAAGTGCAATTGCACATAAATTCTAACTGTATTTCAAATATGAGACATTTAGCAAACAATTGATCAATTCTTTGAGCTACCCCGCCACTTCACGGCAATCTCATAATGGGGCAGTCCTAATCTTCGTATTTTATTTACGTTGTGCCATTATGGCTTCCTGAATGAATAAAAAAAAAAAAAAAAAAAAACACATTAAATGCGAACTGTACCTGGAGCATTTTCAGAATCACTCCCTTGGTGCCAGGAAAGGCAAGCGCAGGTAAAGGCCGATCAGGTCCAGTGCGGACATTTCAGATCTGGCTTCCACACTGCCAAACCCGCACCAAAGATGAAGGGTGAGACAGGCTGAGACACAGGTGCACAATTAACTGGAGCCTGAGGCAGGGCAGGGCTGCTATGTGTGTGCACAGCAGCCTATCAATCACAGAGAACACAGAAAGAATGGCGCACATAACCCAGCGTGCGCGGCAACAGTGGTGGTCAGCCACATACCAATGCAAAGCAAAAAAAAAGGGAAGAAGCCAGCACTGCTTATGGTCAGAACGCAATAACTGAAGTGCAATTGCACATAAATTCTAACTGTATTTCAAATATGAGACATTTAGCAAACAATTGATCAATTCTTTGAGCTACCCCGCCACTTCACGGCAATCTCATAATGGGGCAGTCCTAATCTTCGTATTTTATTTACGTTGTGCCATTATGGCTTCCTGAATGAATAAATAAAAAAAAAAAAAAAACCACATTAAATGCGAACTGTACCTGGAGCATTTTCAGAATCACTCCCTTGGTGCCAGGAAAGGCAAGCGCAGGTAAAGGCCGATCAGGTCCAGTGCGGACATTTCAGATCTGGCTTCCACACTGACAAACCCGCACCAAAGATGAAGGGTGAGACAGGCTGAGACACAGGTGCACAATTAACTTGAGCCTGAGGCGGGGCAGGGCTGCTGTGTGTGTGCACAGCAGCCTATCAATCACAGAGAACACAGAAAGAATGGCGCACATAACCCAGCGTGCGCGGCAACAGTGGTGGTCAGCCACATACCAATGCAAAGCAAAAAAAAAGGGAAGAAGCCAGCACTGCTTATGGTCAGAACGCAATAACTGAAGTGCAATTGCACATAAATTCTAACTGTATTTCAAATATGAGACATTTAGCAAACAATTGATCAATTCTTTGAGCTACCCCGCCACTTCACGGCAATCTCATAATGGGGCAGTCCTAATCTTCGTATTTTATTTACGTTGTGCCATTATGGCTTCCTGAATGAATAAAAAAAAAAAAAAAAAAAACACATTAAATGCGAACTGTACCTGGAGCATTTTCAGAATCACTCCCTTGGTGCCAGGAAAGGCAAGCGCAGGTAAAGGCCGATCAGGTCCAGTGCGGACATTTCAGGTAAAGCGCACTGATCGGCCTTTACCTGCGCTTGCCTTTCCTGGCACCAAGGGAGTGATTCTGAAAATGCTCCAGGTACAGTTCGCATTTAATGTGGTCCTTTTTTTTTTTTTTTTTATACATTCAGGAAGCCATAATGGCACAACGTAAATAAAATACGAAGATTAGGACTGCCCCATTATGAGATTGCCATGAAGTGGCGGGGTAGCTCAAAGAATTGATCAATTGTTTGCTAAATGTCTCATATTTGAAATACAGTTAGAATTTATGTGCAATTGCACTTCAGTTATTGCGTTCTGACCATAAGCAGTGCTGGCTTCTTCCCTTTTTTTTTACAGTTTGTTATTACACGTTATCTCTGTGAATAGGCATATTTTGTACTGTCTATTATTGTGTTCCGCTGTGTTAAGGAAAATGTATAACAGTAAAGATACGGTTGTTAAAATAGAATCTGAGTGTGGAAGTTTTGCTGGGCCAGATCATGGATATACATGGGCGACCTTGCCCTTGGTCACTTCATCTGGCGTAGTCGGCAGGATCTGTGCCCAGCAAGATTCCCACCCAGTGTACAGTCAGAAACCGCCGCCGGTGTCCATTGTAAACCAGGTCAGGAAGTTTGGCGGGCGAAACTACCCCGTACCAGAATGGGCGGAACAAGTGCGGATACTGGGAGAAATGTATAATATTGACCCTAAGACCTTGGCAGAAATGGCGGTACTGACGCTAGAGGGGGAGGCATGGACGACAGTCAGACTGGAGACGGTCAGGGGGCAGCATACGTTGGAGGACTTGGTGCGGGTGCTGGAAAAGACCTATGGACCTACTACGTACCAGGGAACACTGCGATACCTGTTCTTTAGACGGACACAGCTTGAATGGGAAGACATCCCCCAATATGCAAATGCCCTTCAGGTACTCCTTGAACAAGTCTGTGCAAAAGGGGAACAACTGACTACTATAGCTCCTCGTGACCTGGTACTGAGAGACCAATTCGTTATAGGGCTGAGAGACCAGTATCTTAACCGTATGCTACAGGACTTGATTCGGATGACGCCGACTCTCACCTTCGCTGAAGTCAAGCAGGAAGCCATAGAACGTTCTAGGGGACCCGTCATGGATATGGGGACTCAAAGCGCTGCGGACAGATCCATATTAGACATTAAACAGCCCAACAGTGACACTGAGGAGCTGAAACAGATGGTAGCAGATTTACAGCAACAGGTGTCACAGTTAACACTAGAACGACAGAGAGACCAGCGGATGCAACCTAGCCGTCCCGCAGGACCGTGTTGGTCATGTGGTGATCCTCGTCATAGGGCGAACCGTTGTCCTCAACGAACAAACCATCAGTTACCACGACGAACGGAATATCAGCTACATCCACGAGCAGAGCCGCCACGCCAGGTCTCACCACAATGGCCGCCGTTAAACTAGACACCCCTGCAGCTGAGGTTCGAGCAGCAGGGGGGGATAGAGAATGGGGTGTAGAAAAACAGCCAGCAACGGAGTACTCTTGCCTCGAGTAGTCCTACACTTGAAGTTATTCTGGAGGGAGTTGCAGTACAAGGATTGATGGACACTGGGTCGCAAGTGACCACGATCTCTGAACAGTTTTATGAAGAGTACCTCAAACCAAGAACTGCTTGTGATCCAGATACCACCATTAAGATAATTGCGGCTAATAACCTACCCATTCCAGTAACCGGAGTCGCCTGGATGGATACGAGGGCCTGCGGACAAGACCTAGGGAAACGAGGAATCGTCATTATCAAGGAAGGCTTCGGCTCCGAGACCCCAGTAATAATCGGAATGAATATCTTGAAAGACCTGGATCTTATGCTGTTGACAAGAAAAGGGCCCAAGTACTGGCAGAAGGTTACGAAACATAAACCGACTCGTCTGGCGTTCCAACGCGTAATCCGGACCGTTGGACTTCAACAGATGGCAAAGGAACAACTACACCTAGCAGCCATTAAGTTGCCCCGCTGTACCCGGATTACTTTGCCCGCTGAAAAAGAGACAGTCATTTCCCTGCCTCTTAGCACCAACCGACAGCTTGAAGGAGTTGAAGTGTTAATCGAGCCGAGGGCTCCAAGTGGGGGTAAGCTAAACCCACTAGTCGCCCGCACCCTAGCCGTCGTGAGGAACGGAAGAGTCCCTGTCCGGCTGAACAACACCGCAGACGTAGGTGTAGCCCTTGAAGCTGGCACGCAACTTGCCAGAGTATATGCTCTACCCACAGAAGTGAACCCCATGGGGCCCTTACAATTCACCCCGTCTACAGAAGATGGCTGGACGGTAACTGTCTCAGCCATAGATGCTCAAGCAGATGACATAGTGGGAATAACCGAGACATGGTTAGATGAAAGCTATGACTGGGCAGTTAACTTACAGGGTTACAGTCTGTTTAGAAAGGATCGTAAAAATCGGAGAGGAGGAGGGGTTTGTCTCTATGTAAAGTCTTGTCTAAAGTCCACTTTAAGGGAGGATATTAGCGAAGGGAATGAGGATGTCGAGTCCATATGGGTTGAAATTCATGGAGGGAAAAATGGAAACAAAATTCTCATTGGGGTCTGTTACAAACCCCCAAATATAACAGAAAGCATGGAAAGTCTACTTCTAAAGCAGATAGATGAAGCTGCAACCCATAATGAGGTCCTGGTTATGGGGGACTTTAACTACCCGGATATTAACTGGGAAACAGAAACCTGTGAAACCCATAAAGGCAACAGGTTTCTGCTAATAACCAAGAAAAATTATCTTTCACAATTGGTGCAGAATCCAACCAGAGGAGCAGCACTTTTAGACCTAATACTATCTAATAGACCTGACAGAATAACAAATCTGCAGGTGGTTGGGCATTTAGGAAATAGCGACCACAATATTGTGCAGTTTCACCTGTCTTTCACTAGGGGGACTTGTCAGGGAGTCACAAAAACATTGAACTTTAGGAAGGCAAAGTTTGAACAGCTTAGAGATGCCCTTAATCTGGTAGACTGGGACAATATCCTCAGAAATGAGAATACAGATAATAAATGGGAAATGTTTAAGAACATCCTAAATAGGCAGTGTAAGCGGTTTATACCTTGTGGGAATAAAAGGACTAGAAATAGGAAAAACCCAATGTGGCTAAACAAAGAAGTAAGACAGGCAATTAACAGTAAAAAGAAAGCATTTGCACTACTAAAGCAGGATGGCACCATTGAAGCTCTAAAAAACTATAGGGAGAAAAATACTTTATCTAAAAAACTAATTAAAGCTGCCAAAAAGGAAACAGAGAAGCACATTGCTAAGGAGAGTAAAACTAATCCCAAACTGTTCTTCAACTATATCAATAGTAAAAGAATAAAAACTGAAAATGTAGGCCCCTTAAAAAATAGTGAGGAAAGAATGGTTGTAGATGACGAGGAAAAAGCTAACATATTAAACACCTTCTTCTCCACGGTATTCACGGTGGAAAATGAAATGCTAGGTGAAATCCCAAGAAACAATGAAAACCCTATATTAAGGGTCACCAATCTAACCCAAGAAGAGGTGCGAAACCGGCTAAATAAGATTAAAATAGATAAATCTCCGGGTCCGGATGGCATACACCCACGAGTACTAAGAGAACTAAGTAATGTAATAGATAAACCATTATTTCTTATTTTTAGTGACTCTATAGCGACAGGGTCTGTTCCGCAGGACTGGCGCATAGCAAATGTGGTGCCAATATTCAAAAAGGGCTCTAAAAGTGAACCTGGAAATTATAGGCCAGTAAGTCTAACCTCTATTGTTGGTAAAATATTTGAAGGGTTTCTGAGGGATGTTATTCTGGATTATCTCAATGAGAATAACTGTTTAACTCCATATCAGCATGGGTTTATGAGAAATCGCTCCTGTCAAACCAATCTAATCAGTTTTTATGAAGAGGTAAGCTATAGACTGGACCACGGTGAGTCATTGGACGTGGTATATCTCGATTTTTCCAAAGCGTTTGATACCGTGCCGCACAAGAGGTTGGTACACAAAATGAGAATGCTTGGTCTGGGGGAAAATGTGTGTAAATGGGTTAGTAACTGGCTTAGTGATAGAAAGCAGAGGGTGGTTATAAATGGTATAGTCTCTAACTGGGTCGCTGTGACCAGTGGGGTACCGCAGGGGTCAGTATTGGGACCTGTTCTCTTCAACATATTCATTAATGATCTGGTAGAAGGTTTACACAGTAAAATATCGATATTTGCAGATGATACAAAACTATGTAAAGCAGTTAATACAAGAGAAGATAGTATTCTGCTACAGATGGATCTGGATAAGTTGGAAACTTGGGCTGAAAGGTGGCAGATGAGGTTTAACAATGATAAATGTAAGGTTATACACATGGGAAGAGGGAATCAATATCACCATTACACACTGAACGGGAAACCACTGGGTAAATCTGACAGGGAGAAGGACTTGGGGATCCTAGTTAATGATAAACTTACCTGGAGCAGCCAGTGCCAGGCAGCAGCTGCCAAGGCAAACAGGATCATGGGGTGCATTAAAAGAGGTTTGGATACACATGATGAGAGCATTATACTGCCTCTGTACAAATCCCTAGTTAGACCGCACATGGAGTACTGTGTCCAGTTTTGGGCACCGGTGCTCAGGAAGGATATAATGGAACTAGAGAGAGTACAAAGGAGGGCAACAAAATTAATAAAGGGGATGGGAGAACTACAATACCCAGATAGATTAGCGAAATTAGGATTATTTAGTCTAGAAAAAAGACGACTGAGGGGCGATCTAATAACCATGTATAAGTATATAAGGGGACAATACAAATATCTCGCTGAGGATCTGTTTATACCAAGGAAGGTGACGGGCACAAGGGTCCATTCTTTGCGTCTGGAGGAGAGAAGGTTTTTCCACCAACATAGAAGAGGATTCTTTACTGTTAGGGCAGTGAGAATCTGGAATTGCTTGCCTGAGGAGGTGGTGATGGCGAACTCAGTCGAGGGGTTCAAGAGAGGCCTGGATGTCTTCCTGGAGCAGAACAATATTGTATCATACAATTATTAGGTTCTGTAGAAGGACGTAGATCTGGGTATTTATTATGATGGAATATAGGCTGAACTGGATGGACAAATGTCTTTTTTCGGCCTTACTAACTATGTTACTATGTTACTATGTTACTATGATGAAGACATTGGGCGAAAATTACTGGAAAAAGTGCAACTGGACCCGTCCCAGTACACCAAACAGGAAGTGTCTCAAGTGGAGAGACTACTGCGAGAACACCAAGACTCCTTTGCAAAGCATGACACCGACTTCGGGTACACCACCAGTATCCAGCACGAGATTCCCACGGGCGATACTGCCCCTATTCGCGAGAGGTACCGACAAATACCACCTCAACAATACCAGGAGGTAAAAAGCCTCTTAGAATCTATGCTACACGCTGGAGTTGTGCGGGAGAGCCAGAGCCCATGGGCTGCACCCGTGGTGATAGTCAAAAAGAAAGATGGATCCCTGAGATTTTGCGTAGACTACCGTCGGCTGAACGCTTGCACGATCCGGGACTCCTATCCACTCCCCCGGATCGAAGAGTCACTGACCGCCCTGAAGAAGGCCAAATATTTTTCGTCTCTAGACTTGGCCAGTGGATATTGGCAGGTCCCCATGAGTGAGAAGGACAGAGAAAAGACCGCCTTCATCCTTCCCATGGGCCTGTATGAGTTTGACCGGATGCCATTCGGCTTGAGTAACGCACCAGGGACCTTTCAGAGACTGATGGAATGCTGTCTGTGAGATTTCAACTTCGAATTCACGCTGATATACCTTGATGACATCGTGGTATACTCCGCCACCTTTGAGGATCATCTTCACAAGCTTGGCAAAGTGCTCCAGCGCTTGAAGAGACACGGCTTGAAGTTGAAGCCCAGCAAGTGCCGTCTATTCCAGCAGGAGATCGATTACCTGGGACACCGGATCTCAGCCGAAGGTGTCCAACCCTCTCCAGAGAAGATAGCAGCTGTCCGAGAGTGGCCACAACCAACTACCATCAAAGAAGTTCAGGCTTTCCTGGGACTAGCGGGCTATTACCGCCGATTTGTCAAGGACTTTGCCCGGCTTGCGGAACCACTGCATGAGACTCTCCGAGGGACCGCGAACAGTCCCAGAGGACGACGCATCAGCTGGGGGCCCGACCAAGAAAAATTCTTGCGGGCGCTTCAAGCTGCTTTGACATCGCCCCCTATTCTGGCATTTGCAGATTACACCCTGCCGTTCCAGTTATACACCGACGCCAGCCTTCAAGGTCTCGGGGCAGTCCTCTCCCAAGTCCAAGATAACAAGGAACGCGTAATAGCCTATGCCAGTAGATCCCTCCGTGACACCGAAAAGAACCCCGTCAACTACAGCTCTTTCCGCCTGGAACTCCTGGCCCTGACCTGGGCTATGACAGAGAAATTTGCTGGCTACCTGACAGGGGCGGAGGTGCTGGTCGCGACAGACAACAATCCTCTTGCCCACCTAGAAAATGCCAAACTAGGGGCAATGGAACAGCGCTGGATGGCAAGGCTCTCTAGATTCCAATACAAAATTAAATACAGAGCGGGGACGGAGAATCAGAATGCTGACAGCCTTTCCAGAGTGACATCATCCTCGCCAGTGGGGGACCGGGATGAAGAGTTGGAGGAAGATGAACTGCCCGACTTTGCCCGGCTAGCTAAACAAATAGAAGATAGCTGCCAGTATGCTGTAGGCGGGATCGAAGCCATAGTGGGGTCCCCCCTGTCCCAACAAGAATGGGCCAAGCTTCAAGATCGAGACCCTGAACACGTCTTACTGAAACAGTACGTGAAGACACAAGAGAAACCACCCTCCGAAGTAAGAGCCCGACTATCAACCAGGACCTCTGCCCTACTTGCCCAATGGGATCGGCTGATCGTGAAGGATGGAGTCTTGTATCGCAGGGCCCTTTTATCCCATATGCTGGAAGAATGTTTGCAGATTGTCGTCCCGATGCAGCTGGCCCATGAGATGGTGGCTGAAGCCCACAGAAGGAACGGCCACTTCGGCATAGACAAGACCCTCCGGTGGACCCAGCAATTCATTTTTTGCCCAGGACTCCGTAAGCTGGTTGAAAACGTCTGCCTAGGCTGTCGTACATGTGAACTCCACAAGTCTACTGAGCAGCGTGCACCCGTCCAGACTATTAGCACATCCAGGCCCCTCGAATTGTTGATGGTGGACTATCTGTTGATTGGAACGGCGAATAGTGGCTACCAGTACTGTCTGGTGATGGTAGACCACTTCACGAAATTCGCCGTCGCTGTTGCTACCAAAGATCAGACTGCCGAATCAGCTGCACGGGCCATCTGTTAACACTTCGTTCGGGTCTACGGGTGTCCGGAGCGGCTGCACTCTGATCAGGGGGCGTGTTTCGAAGGGCGAGTCATTGAAGAACTCCAGCAGATGTATGGAATCAAGAAGTCCAGGACCACCCCGTATCATCCACAAGGGAATGGCGCATGTGAACGTTTCAACCGGACCCTCTTACAACTGATCCGAACCTTAGCAGAAGACAAAAAGCCCGACTGGCCTCGATTCCTCCCAGAACTGCTGTGGGCCTATAACAATCAAGTCCATTCTGTCACCGGATACACGCCTTACACCCTCCTTTTTGGCCGCCCAGGCAAAGGCATTCATGAGCTACACCTGTCTAACTCTGATGAAGACACCTGTGGTACCTATCCTTCCTGGCTACAAGCACACCGTCAAAGGATGGAAACTGTCTACCGGCTGGTGGAACAGCAGATCCAGGACCAGGTCCACGCTGATCCACTTCCAGTACAAGAAGACCTACTGAGTGTGGGTCAACTGGTCCTAGTTCGTATAAAGAAACCGCAAGGAAAACTCCGGCCCAAGTGGGAGACCGAAGTCTATCGAATAATTGGACACCCGTACCCTGGTGGCCCCGTCTACCAAGTACAAGGTGAAGACAGTGGCAGCCTCCGCACCTTGCACCGCAACATGTTGCGCCCCTGTCGTTCTCAGCCTGACTCCCCTCCTGTAATACCTGGAGAGATGGATATCACTAATGCTGTGGGAGACACCGATTCTGGGGGTGTAGAGGTGGAAGACAGAAAGGCAGAAACAGCCGCGGAGGACCAATTCGTCACATCAGCGCCTTTCTTTGTCAAATCGGTCAGAGGTTTAACCACACTGGAGAAGTTGGCAATGAAACGACGATAAAAATTAGCAAAGCCCAAGAATTTCTGAAGGCTCTTCACAGATGTGGGCTGAATCCAATCATGAATGGCCTGAACCTTAACCGGATCCATTTCTATAGATGAGGGAGAAAAAATGAAGCCCAAAAAAGAAACCTTCTGCACTCCAAAGAGGCACTTCGACCCCTTCACAAATAAATCATTACCACGGAGGATCTGAAATACCATCCTGACCTGTTTCACATGAGACTCCCAATCATCGGAAAAAATCAAAATATCATCCAAATATACAACCATGAATTTATCAAGATAACTCCGAAAGATGTCATGCATGAAGGATTGGAACACAGATGGGGCATTAGAGAGTCCGAATGGCATCACGAGGTATTCAAAATGGCCTTCGGGCGTATTAAATGCAGTTTTCCATTCGTCACCCTGCTTAATACGAATAAGATTATATGCCCCTCGAAGGTCTATCTTGGTAAACCAGCTAGCCCCCTTAATCCTAGCAAACAAATCAGTAAGCAAAGGCAAAGGGTATTGAAATTTGACCGTGATCTTATTCAAGAGGCGATAATCAATACAGGGTCTCAAGGAGCCATCCTTCTTGGCAACAAAAAAAAACCTGCTCCCTAAAGGTACCGTCACACTAGACGATATCGCTAGCGATCCGTGACGTTGCAGCGTCCTGGCTAGCGATATCGTCCAGTGTGACAGGCAGCAGCGATCAGGCCCCTGCTGTGCTGTCGCTGGTCGGGGAAGAAAGTCCAGAACTTTATTTGGTCGCTGGACTCCCCGCAGACATCGCTGAATCGGCGTGTGTGACACCGATTCAGCGATGTCTTCACTGGTAACCAGGGTAAACATCGGGTAACTAAGCGCAGGGCCGCGCTTAGTAACCCGATGTTTACCCTGGTTACCATCCTAAAAGTAAAAAAAACAAACAGTACATACTTACCTACAGCCGTCTATCCTCCAGCGCTGTGCTTTGCACTCCTCCTGCACTGACTGTGAGCGTCGGGCAGCCGGAAAGCAGAGCGGTGACGTCACCGCTCTGCTTTCCGGCCGCTGTGCTCACACAGCCAGTACAGGAGGAGAGCAGAGCACAGCGCTGGAGGACAGACGGCTGTAGGTAAGTATGTACTGTTTGTTTTTTTTACTTTTAGGATGGTAACCAGGGTAAACATCGGGTTACTAAGCGCGGCCCTGCGCTTAGTTACCCGATGTTTACCCTGGTTACCGGCATCGTTGGTCGCTGGAGAGCTGTCTGTGTGACAGCTCTCCAGCGACCAAACAGCGACGCTGCAGCGATCCGGATCGTTGTCGGTATCGCTGCAGCGTCGCTAAGTGTGACGGTACCTTAAGGTGAAGAAGATGTCCGAATATGCCCCTTCTCCAAAGACTCCTTAATATAGCTCCGCATGGCGGCATGTTCTGGCACAGACAGGTTGAAAAGTCGGCCCTTAGGGAACTTACAACCTGGAATCAAGTCAATAGCACAATCACAGTCCCTATGCGGTGGAAGGGAACTGGATTTGGGCTCATCGAATACATCCTGGAAATCTGACAAAAACTCAGGAATTTCAGAAGAGAGGGAAGAGGAAATTGACATTAAAGGAACGTGACCATGAACCCCCTGACAACCCCAACTAGTCACAGACATAGATTTCCAATCTAACACCGGATTATGTTCCTGTAACCATGGGAAACCCAGCACAATATTATCATGCAAATTATGCAACACCAGAAAACGACAATCTTCCTGATGGGCTGGTGCCATGCGCATGGTCAGCTGTGTCCAAAACTGAGGTTTATTTTTAGCCAACGGTGTAGCATCAATGCCCCTTAAAGGAATAGGATTCTGCAAAGGCTGCAAGGTGAAACCACAACATCTGGCAAATTTTAAGTCCATTAAGTTCAGAGCGGCGCCTGAATCCACAAATGCCATGAAAGAAAATGATGATAATGAGCAGATCAAGGTCACAGATAACAGAAATTTAGGTTGCACAGTACTGATAGTAACAGAACTAGCGATTCTCTTTGTACACTTAGGGCAATCAGAAATAACATGAGCAGAATCGCCGCAGTAAAAACACAACCTGTTCTGGCGCCTGAATCTTAGACGTTCAGCTCTAGACAAAATCCTATCACACTGCATAGGCTCCGGACTCCGCTCGGAGGATAACGCCACAGTGTGCACAATTCTGCGCTCGCGCAAGCGCTGATCAATCTGAATGGCCAGAGACATAGAATCACTCAGACCAGCAGGCGTGGGGAACCCCACCATAACATCTTTAACGGATTCAGAAAGACCCTTTCTGAAAATTGCCACCAAGGCATCCTCATTCCATTTAGTCAGTACAGACCATTTTCTAAATTTCTGGCAATATGATTCTGCCGCTCCTTGACCTTGACACAGGGCCAACAAGATCTTCTCAGCTTGATCCACAGAATTAGGCTCATCATACAATAACCCCAATGCTTGAAAGAAAGAATCAACATTAAGCAAAGCAGGGTTGCCAGTTTCCAGGGAAAATGCCCAATCCTGTGGGTCACCACGCAGCAGGGATATGATAATTTTAACCTGCTGAATGGGATCACCAGAAGACCGGGGTCTTAATGCAAAAAAAACAGTTTACAGTTATTTTTGAAACTCAAGAATTTGGATCTGTCACCAAAGAATAAATCAGGAGTGGGAATCCTAGGTTCTAAGGCAGGAGTCTGAACAATATAATCTGAAATACCCTGTACCCTAGCAGCAAGCTGATCCACACGAGAAACTAACTCCTGAACACTCATGTTATTACTAGGTTCCGCAGCCACTCAGAGATTAAGAGGGAGGAACAGGCTAAGGACAAAAAAATGGCTCAAAACCTTCCCTCCCTTCTTCTGAGATGCAATTAACTCATTGTTGGCCAGTTGTACTGTTATGATCTGGTGGCCTTGGAGCAGCATGAGACGTACTCTGGAGAAGGTGGCACCTGTACTGACCGCAAATCCTGAACCTAGCAGCGCAACTAGAAGTAGCCGTGGGGGGTACCTAACACTCCTTAGACCCCTCGACACAGCCTAAGAAACTAACTACCCCTAAAGACAGAAACAGGAAACCTATCTTGCCTCAGAGAAAATCCCCAAAGGACAGACAGCCCCCACAAATATTGACTGTGAGAGGAGAGGGAAAAAACACACGCAGACATGAAATCAGGATTTAGCATAGGAGGCCATACTAGCTAAATAGAAAGAATAGAACAGAGTACTATGCGGTCAGTATTAAAACACTAGAAAATATCCACCACAGAAAATACAAAACACCATATCTGACTAAAGACATGGAGGGTATATCTGCATCTCCAGAGACACAGCAAGGCTGCAAAAAAATACTTCACAGACAAAGCTGGACAAGACAAAACATGGAAATGCATAGAACTATAAGGTCCACAGCAGGTGGACAGCAAAAACAAAGCCAGGACTTATCTTTGAAGAAAAGCACAGCGAACAGGAGAGACCAGAAGGGATGTGAATCCTCCAAAAACAATGGACAACTGGCAGGGACTAAAGAGTCCTGCAAAGCTATATACCCCAGTCAGTTTTGCAATTAGTAGATACACCTGTCCAATCCTGCAGTCCAGGCACAACTGCATTACCCTCTACAACCACCGGAGGGAGCCCAAAAGCTGAATTCACAACAGCCAACCTCAAAGCCCTCTCCTAAGTTTCTCTCTGTTCTCCACCAAGGTCCAGCAAAACCCCTTTCCCCAAAAATTACACAGACCACATACCATCGACCCTCCATTTTCAGAAACTGGACCCACACGTCCGCCATGAGATCATACTGACCTTGCGATGGGTATTCTATATTCTATATTTATAATTCATCTCTCCACATAGACATTGTGGTTAGTTCCAAACTCTCAAATGAATAATTGGCCCCGATGAGAGTCGTAGTTAGTGACTATACCTCGGGATCCAAGGTCTCGGTAGCATTCGGCCAGTGGACCCATGAGCACTTCTTTAGTCCAGGTACCACACAGCCTCACAGATGCAAGAATCGATCCTGCCGACTATGCAAAGTGGGGCGGCAGCTGAGGACAAGACACTGATCTTCTCCTACACCACCAACATTATACATCACCACTACGCGATTGGTTTCTTCAGGGGCTGGAATGTGTCAGTCCAGTCCACACACCTTTATAGAGTAACAGATCGGGATGAGAATAAGAGGCAGGAATGGGCTATACAAGCAGGTGTGGGATTAATAGGTTAGAGTGGGATTATGAGAAACGGATGGAATTGACAGACAGGGACAGTAGCAGACAGGGACAGATGGTCTGGCAGGAATGTAGTTAACAGGTAGGCTAGCGATGTGTTTCACAACTACTAAAAGGAAAATAGGCTGGGACATTCTTAAAAGACATAGAATGGGTTAACAGACAAGGACAAGAACAAGATTAACAGACAGGGATGGGATTGACAGGCATGAATAAGATTATCAAGCAGGGGGTTAACAGGAAAGAATAGGGTTGACAGACGGCAACAGATAAGGAGGGCAGGGTGACAGGCAAGGAAGTAAGGGTGACAAATAAAGAGGGCAATTGTCACGTTGGCACTGTTCGTGGTCACCCACCCAGGGGTTGCTAGGTCCTTCATCCCCTAACCCCCTGTACAGGGATCTGGACTTACACAGAGGTCCCTGGGCAAGAGCCACAGAGTCAGCTGCTGTTCAGTGGGGTAAGCTGGCAAGAAGGATAGTCAGGTAGCGGGGTCAGATCCAAGAGGTACAAAATCATCAGGCCGGTGAACCGTCAATTACCTAGCTGAGGTTAGAGAACAGGATAAATCAGGATGAAACACCAGAAGCACAAAACATAGGTAAAGCCAGGTAGCAAATACATTGACTAGCAATGGTAACTGACTCGCATAGGTTTATAAAGTAAACCCCATAGCTTCTAGACTGGGCACAGCTACAAATTCCAGGAATAAAATAGGACTGATGCTGTCAACCATCATCGGCAACAAAGACACAATGCTGTCTAGTGGCCGAAGCAGAAACTTGCACAGATGTTACAGTAATATAACAAGATCTTCTGGTCTAATGCAGAATTAATGACTCGAATTATATACATTTGATCAGATCCTGAGGAAGCAGAGCCACCACCCCACAAGATTGTTAGATTAGGCCTTACTTGTCTTACTGATGTGTCCTCGGTTAAAAGCAGATATAAAAGGATCTGTGAATGTTTAATAGCAGATAGAAAAGGATCTGTGAGCCCATTTCTGAGCCCTCCAACCACAGAATATTCTTCACACTGCTTGGAGTCCTCCAGTGCGAGCTGAACATTAATGTTCTCACCTTCACCATGTTTGGTTGTACCATGGACCTTTTACATGTTTTTACTGAATCTAGAGCAGAAAGTACAGGAGCACTGATGTACCTCTTGGGTAGTAGTGCTCTTATTCTTCCATTACAACCATTATTGTGTATACCTGGGCATTGACATCAATTGAGGCTGTAGAGGCTGCATTCCGGAAGCTTCATTCACTTCTTGGAGTTGTCTTTGACTTCTTCAGATGTGTGATGTTGAATGACACTTTGAAAGGTTCTTTTCAAAAATATAGTTTAAAACGTAATATAATTTAGTAGGACAGGATATCTAAGATGGGAAATTTTCATCCATGATTAGGCAAGGACACAAATGTTTGAGGACAGTAACTTCAGGAACAAAGGGAGGCATCGATAGGACCCCCATGACTAGACAGAGCCTGTGGGAAACTTAGGGAGAAGCCAAAACTTTGGTGGAAAAATCCTATGACCTGATCATGATGGTCGCTGTCCATCTCTAAAGATGGCTTTAAGTTCTGTACCTGCTTGTGGCTCCATTATTTGAACACAGGAATATGCAGCTCTCCTATCTGATATCCGGCTGGGCCACCTCATCTATTGGCCCCATACCAAGTCCATGGTACGTACACCATTGACTATATATAGACATTCATAGGACCACACAGAACAGCCCTTGGAACACCGTGCACACAACATCTTATAGACCCATCTGCTCCTGTCAAGGGTCTTAGTGATTAAATGGCCAATAAATGAAAGGTGTCCACCTGGGAACAGTGACTTCAACATATGGAGGCAGAGATAAGCTCTCTGTACAATGGCTATACAATAGCAGAGAGCGGTCTCGCCTCTCCATTACGTGAACTTTCTGTGGTTCACAATCACTTAGCGAGCGCAGCTCCTCATGGCGCCTACAGTGTAATCGCTCATCATTAGGAGGAACCTTTGTGAATTCATTAAAGGCAGAAAACAAGAGATTTCCTGCAGCTGCCCAGATGAATGTGGGTCATAAGCTGCTGCTAGCATTTAATATCTGCTGATCATCTACTAACAAAGGGAGAAGATCTCAGCAATGCGAGGAGGGTGGGGTGCTAGAAAACAGGCACAACGCAAAATGCTAACTCTGCCATTCAGTGACCGATAACACACAGAAGCTGACATCTTCTCAATTATTCATGTACTCCCTCGGGGTAACATCTCCCATCCAAGTGTCCAGCTTTGTTCCTAAAATAGCAACTGCCAGAGATAGTATGGCATGCTGCCACAAGGGGGCAATGTTCTTTTTTTGTTGGCAATGGAGTGTCCTGCAGCCTGGGATTTGCCAGGGAGGAAGTAACTAATGAAGAGAAGAGTCACTCAGTGTGCTGGATCTCACTGTAGGAGTGTGGGTCTCCAGGGAGAAATAATAAAAGGTGTCTGTGGGTATCCTCTAAGTCAGACAACAGGGACTGGCAAGATGCTGTAGACAGTGTAGAGTGTAAAGAACAGGTGATCAGATGTATTTAGGTTAGAGGGATTTAAGAAATAACATTGACCATGTGGTAACTCCAAGACATCTAGATGGAGTGCAAAGTAGACAAAGGTTGGCAATGCAAAAAATGGTAGTCTGTGATTGAGTGGGAGTGTTGAGGAGAGCCATAAGATCAAATACTTAATTAACCTCAAGACATAAGAGATTGAGAGAAGTGACCCTTAACGTGTATTACATAGTAACATAGTAACATAGTTAGTAAGGCCGAAAAAAGACATTTGTCCATCCAGTTCAGCCTATATTCCATCATAATAAATCCCCAGATCTACGTCCTTCTACAGAACCTAATTGTATGATACAATATTGTTCTGCTCCAGGAAGACATCTAGGCCTCTCTTGAACCCCTCGACTGAGTTCGCCATCACCACCTCCTCAGGCAAGCAATTCCAGATTCTCACTGCCCTAACAGTAAAGAATCCTCTTCTATGTTGGTGGAAAAACCTTCTCTCCTCCAGACGCAAAGAATGCCCCCTTGTGCCCGTCACCTTCCTTGGTATAAACAGATCCTCAGCGAGATATTTGTATTGTCCCCTTATATACTTATACATGGTTATTAGATCGCCCCTCAGTCGTCTTTTTTCTAGACTAAATAATCCTAATTTCGCTAATCTATCTGGGTATTGTAGTTCTCCCATCCCCTTTATTAATTTTGTTGCCCTCCTTTGTACTCTCTCTAGTTCCATTATATCCTTCCTGAGCACCGGTGCCCAAAACTGGACACAGTACTCCATGTGCGGTCTAACTAGGGATTTGTACAGAGGCAGTATAATGCTCTCATCATGTGTATCCAGACCTCTTTTAATGCACCCCATGATCCTGTTTGCCTTGGCAGCTGCTGCCTGGCACTGGCTGCTCCAGGTAAGTTTATCGTTAACTAGGATCCCCAAGTCCTTCTCCCTGTCAGATTTACCCAGTGGTTTCCCATTCAGTGTGTAATGGTGACATTGATTCCTTCTTCCCATGTGTATAACCTTACATTTATCATTGTTAAACCTCATCTGCCACCTTTCAGCCCAAGTTTCCAACTTATCCAGATCCATCTGTAGCAGAATACTATCTTCTCTTGTATTAACTGCTTTACATAGTTTTGTATCATCTGCAAATATCGATATTTTACTGTGTAAACCTTCTACCAGATCATTAATGAATATGTTGAAGAGAACAGGTCCCAATACTGACCCCTGCGGTACCCCACTGGTCACAGCGACCCAGTTAGAGACTATACCATTTATAACCACCCTCTGCTTTCTATCACTAAGCCAGTTACTAACCCATTTACACACAATTTCCCCCAGACCAAGCATTCTCATTTTGTGTACCAACCTCTTGTGCGGCACGGTATCAAACGCTTTGGAAAAATCGAGATATACCACGTCCAATGACTCACCGTGGTCCAGCCTATAGCTTACCTCTTCATAAAAACTGATTAGATTGGTTTGACAGGAGCGATTTCTCATAAACCCATGCTGATATGGAGTTAAACAGTTATTCTCATTGAGATAATCCAGAATAACATCCCTCAGAAACCCTTCAAATATTTTACCAACAATAGAGGTTAGACTTACTGGCCTATAATTTCCAGGTTCACTTTTAGAGCCCTTTTTGAATATTGGCACCACATTTGCTATGTGCCAATCCTGCGGAACAGACCCTGTCGCTATAGAGTCCCTAAAAATAAGAAATAATGGTTTATCTATTACATTACTTAGTTCTCTTAGTACTCGTGGGTGTATGCCATCCGGACCCGGAGATTTATCTATTTTAATCTTATTTAGCCGGTTTCGCACCTCTTCTTGGGTTAGATTGGTGACCCTTAATATAGGGTTTTCATTGTTTCTTGGGATTTCACCTAGCATTTCATTTTCCACCGTGAATACCGTGGAGAAGAAGGTGTTTAATATGTTAGCTTTTTCCTCGTCATCTACAACCATTCTTTCCTCACTATTTTTTAAGGGGCCTACATTTTCAGTTTTTATTCTTTTACTATTGATATAGTTGAAGAACAGTTTGGGATTAGTTTTACTCTCCTTAGTAATGTGCTTCTCTGTTTCCTTTTTGGCAGCTTTAATTAGTTTTTTAGATAAAGTATTTTTCTCCCTATAGTTTTTTAGAGCTTCAATGGTGCCATCCTGCTTTAGTAGTGCAAATGCTTTCTTTTTACTGTTAATTGCCTGTCTTACTTCTTTGTTTAGCCACATTGGGTTTTTCCTATTTCTAGTCCTTTTATTCCCACAAGGTATAAACCGCTTACACTGCCTATTTAGGATGTTCTTAAACATTTCCCATTTATTATCTGTATTATTAGTTCTGAGGATATTGTCCCAGTCTACCAGATTAAGGGCATCTCTAAGCTGGTCAAACTTTGCCTTCCTAAAGTTCAGTGTTTTTGTGACTCCCTGACAAGTCCCCCTAGTGAAAGACAGGTGAAACTGTACAATATTGTGGTCGCTATTTCCTAGATGCCCGACCACCTGCAGATTTGTTATTCTGTCAGGTCTATTAGATAGTATTAGGTCTAAAAGTGCTGCTCCTCTGGTTGGATTCTGCACCAATTGTGAAAGATAATTTTTCTTGGTTATTAGCAGAAACCTGTTGCCTTTATGGGTTTCACAGGTTTCTGTTTCCCAGTTAATATCCGGGTAGTTAAAGTCCCCCATAACCAGGACCTCATTATGGGTTGCAGCTTCATCTATCTGCTTTAGAAGTAGACTTTCCATGGTTTCTGTTATATTTGGGGGTTTGTAACAGACCCCAATGAGAATTTTGTTACCATTTTTCCCTCCATGAATTTCGACCCATATGGACTCGACATCCTCATTTCCTTCGCTAATATCCTCCCTTAAAGTGGACTTTAGACAAGACTTTACATAGAGACAAACCCCTCCTCCTCTCCGATTTTTACGATCCTTTCTAAACAGACTGTAACCCTGTAAGTTAACTGCCCAGTCATAGCTTTCATCTAACCATGTCTCGGTTATTCCCACTATGTCAAAGTTACCTGTAGATATTTCTGCTTCTAGTTCTTCCATCTTGTTTGTCAGGCTTCTGGCGTTTGCAAGCATGCAGTTTAGAGGATTTTGTTTTGTTCCAATCTCCTCGCTGTGGATTGTTTTAGAAATGTTCTTACCTCCCTTCTGAGTATGTTTTCCTGGATCTTCTTTGTTCAAGTCTAATGTTTTTCTTCCCGTCCCCTCTTCTTCTAGTTTAACGCCCTCCTGATGAGTGTAGCGAGTCTTCTGGCGAATGTGTGTTTCCCAGGTTTGTTGAGGTGTAGTCCGTCTCTGGCGAGGAGTCCATCGTACAAGTAATTCACACCGTGGTCCAGGAATCCGAATCCTTGTTGTCTGCACCATCGTCTTAGCCAGTTGTTTGCATCAAGGATCCTGTTCCAGCTCCTGGTGCCATGCCCGTCTACTGGAAGGATAGAAGAAAAAACTACCTGTGCATCCAGTTCCTTTACTTTCTTCCCCAACTCTTCAAAGTCTTTGCAGATTGTCGGTAGGTCCTTCCTTGCCGTGTCATTGGTGCCAACATGTATCAGAAGAAATGGGTGGACGTCCTTGGAGTTGAAGAGCTTTGGTATCCTATCGGTCACATCCTTGATCATCGCACCTGGAAGGCAGCATACTTCTCTTGCAGTTATGTCCGGTCTGCAGATGGCTGCTTCTGTGCCTCTCAGTAGTGAGTCTCCCACCACCACCACTCTTCGTTGCTTCTTGGCTATACTTTTTGCTGTCACTTGTTGCTGTGTGCCCTTTTCTTTTTTGCTTGCTGGTATTGCTTCATCCTTAGGTGTGCCATCTTCATCCTCTACAAAGATTTGATATCGGTTCTTCAGTTGTGTGGTTGGTGATTTCTCCATGGTCTTCTTGCTTCTTTTGGTCACATGCTTCCACTCATCTGCTTTTGGAGGTTCTCTGACACTTTTTTCACCTTCTGTGACCAGTAGAGATGCTTCTGTTCTGTCTAGAAAGTCTTCATTCTCTTTGATGAGTTTCAAGGTTGCTATTCTTTCTTCCAGACCCCGCACCTATTGTTTAACCTTACTTAAGCTTTCTCAGATTAAAGTGAGACACTAAAGATGGCTGCCATTTCCTGTATCAGCATACCATGTGCTGATATCCAAGATAACGCCCAACCTGATGACCTCATGGATCCACCCACAGTGACGCCCACCTTGATGACCTCATGGACCAGCCCACCCTGATGACCTCATGGATCCGCCCACGGACTTGCTCATTGCCCAACCCACTAACCAATGGAATACATACGATCACTCCCATCTCAGAGCTAACCAAGTCCCCTTACAGGGGTTATATAAACCTGTGTTCTGATTAAATAAAGGACCCTTGGAGCTGAGCCATAGCTTGATCAAGGAGAGTTTACATCTGACTGTGTCTGTCTGGTGTATTTTTTTAGTGCACACCTGATCAATATCCATTAGGCCAGGAGTAGGCAACTAGAGTGAACATTTCTTATTGTTCAACTTAACATATTTGGCTGCCCAACCTGGGGCCAGCAGAGGAAGAGCCCTGAACCCTGAGGACCGGCGACTGGAACGGCAGGACGCGCTGAATACCCCGAACCAGGAGACTGATCACCTCCTTATCAGAACACGGTAAGTCTGCTGACTTTTATAATCTGTAGTCTTTACCTGTGTCCTTCTGGGTATCATGTGCAGATTGCCTGACCGTGTCCGGTTTTCGCGGTATCTGTAAGACGGCCGAAGGGTCTCTCCGCTGCTGGTCATTTAATTGCAAGAACTGTCACATGTTTTAGTTGCCTACTGCCTGTTATGTGTTGTGAAGAGGGGAGATGACTGGTAGTTAAGAGAGCAAGTGGATTTTTCAGCGTTTTTAAAAAATAAAAAAAAATTATTGTCTGTGGTACAGTACACGGTTGTCGCCTGTAATTCGATTTTCAGTTCTGTATAGCAGAAACTAGGACCTGGAGTGAATTGACTCGGCCTAGTAGCGGCCCATTAACTTGGAGTGAGATGACTCAGTTCGAGCCTAATAAATTTAGTTTTGCCTTGTGACTTGGAGTGAATTGACTCAGCACGGGGCCTGGTAATTTAGGAGTAATTTGATTAAGTAGGGAATAATTGGTTTGTAAAGTATGGAACACGGAAGTCAGACAGGGACCACGTGACAAGAAGGAATAGGAAGTGTGTGATGCAGACTCAGTTCTCTTTAGAATCTAAGGTTTGAGTCTTCTGCCCCATCTTATTGTTTGCTTGGTGTTTGTTATCTTGATAAATATATATACATACAACACCTGGCAAAAATTATGGAATCACCGGCCTTGGAGACTGTTCATTCAGTTGTTTAATTTTGTAGAAAAAAAGTAGATCACAGACATGGCACAAAACTACAGTCATTTCAAATGGCAACTTTATGGCTTTAAGAAACACTAAAAGAAATCAAGAACAAAAAATGTGGTAGTCAGTAATGGTTACTTTTTTAACCAATCATAGGGAAAAATTATGGAATCACTAAATTTTGAGGAAAAAATTATGGAATCACCCTGTAAATGTTCATACCCAAAAATAACACCTGCATCAAATTAGATCTGCTCGTTAGTCTGCATCAAAAAGGAGTGATCACACCTTGGAGAGCTGTTGCACCAAGTGGACTGACATGAATCATGGCTCCAACACGAGAGATGTCAATTGAAACAAAGGAGAGGATTATCAAACTCTTAAAAGAGGGTAAATCATCACACAATGTTGCAAAAGATGTAGGTTGTTCACAGCTGTGTCTAAAATCTGGACCAAATAAAAACAACATGGGAAGGTTGTTAAAGGCAAACATACTGGTAGACCAAGGAAGACATCAAAGAGTCAAGACCAGAAACTTAAAGCAATATGTCTCCAAAACAGGAAATGCACAACAAAACAAATGAAGAACGAATGGGAGGAAACTGGAGTCAACGTCTGTGACCGAACTGTAAGAAACCGCCTAAAGGAAATGGGATTTACATACAGAAAAGCTAAACAAAAGCCATCATTAACACCTAAACAGAAAAAAACAAGGCTACAATGGGCTAAGGAAAAGCAATTGTGGACTGTAGATGACTGGATGAAAGTCATATTCAGTGATGAATCGCGAATCTGCATTGGGCAAGGTGATGATGCTGGAACTTTTGTTTGGTGCCGTTGCAATGAGATTTATAAAGATGACTGCCTGAAGAGAACATGCAAATTTCCACAGTCATTGATGATATGGGGCTACATGTGAGGTAAAGGCACTGGGGAGATGGCTGTCATTACATTTTCAATAAATGCACAAGTTTATGTTAATATTTTGGACACTTTTCTTATCCCATCAATTGAAAGGATGTTTGGGGATGATGAAATCATTTGGCGGAAGTTGAAGAAAATGGTCCATGACAAGGCTCCAACCTGCAAAGCTGATCTGGCAACAGCAATCAGAGAAAGTTGGAGCCAGATTGCTGAAGAGTACTGTTTGACACTCATTAAGTCCATGCCTCAGAGACTGCAAGCTGTTATAAAAGCCAGAGGTGGTGCAACAAAATACTAGTGATGTTTTGGAGTGTTTTTATGTTTGCTTGTTTTTCATGAGTCCATAATTTTTCCACTATGCTTGCTGACTACCACATTTTTTGTTCTTTAATTTCTTTTAGTGTTTCTTAAAGCCAGAAAGTTGCCATTTGAAATTACTTTAGTTTTGTGCCATGTCTGTGATCTGCTTTTTTCTACAAAATTAAACAACTAAATGAATATCCTCCAAGGCCGGTGATTCCATTATTTTTGCCAGGGGTTGTGTATATATATATATATATATATCTATAGAAAGATGGAGAAATTAATGCAGTTCTGCCGTATTGGCACTAAGCCAAATTCAGATGGCAAGTTAGACCCCTGTACATTAGTGGTGACTCGTGAAGGGAAGAGTCATGTTAAACAATGTAAAAAGCTTATGAAGTTGTGTGGAATGCCAGAAGGGGTGGAGGTTACAGCCCCTGGAGTGGAAGATTGTCTTGAAAGAAAGAAAAGGTATCCTAGAAGATAATGGATTGTTGTCTACTGCTAGGGCATGGGAAAGAGTCTCTGAAAGTCTGTATAGAGAAAATTGGGTAGAAGAGGAAAGAAATAAAAAGGGTAGAGTTTTGAGTTATGTGTATTACAAAAATATATCCTGTGAGTGGCCACCACCGTATAATGGTGGCCCAGAGCCTTGTGCTAACTCTGGCAGCAGCCATTTTGTGGATGGCAAATGTAATTCTAACGGCAGCCATTTCGTGGATGGCAAAAGTGTTAATTCTAACAGTGGCCATTTTATGGATGGCAAAAGTGTTAATTCTAGCAGCGGCCATTTTGTGGATGGCAAATGTAATTTTGACTGTGGCCATTTTGTGGATGGCAAATGTAATTCTAACGGCGGCCTTTTTGTGGATTACATATGTAATTCTGGCGGCGGCCATTTTGTGGATGGCAAATGTGCTGCTCCTGGTGGTGAACATCTTAGTATAAGGCTACACACCACATCACCAAATCCTTGTTACCCAGTAATGACCACCAACGGCCAATACTATATTCCTTCGGGAAGTGAACAGGCTTTACCCATTTTTCCCGTCTCAGTGGTTTCCAATGGGGCACCGACCCTTTCCCCTATCACTCCTGTCGTGAATCCAGCAATCCTCCCACCTGGATCGTCCCCGGCACCGACCCTTTCTATTGTCACTTCCACTGCCAATTTAGCCACACACAGGGGAGGGAATGTTGGCAACCTATTTTTGAAAAAGAACTTTCTGAGGGACTCTTGTTAGTGGTGGGAAAGGGTGACATAACAACAATGGAGACAGACGCTATTGTTAATGCTGCCAATTCTCGGTTAGAGCACAACGGAGGTAGCTAGAGCTATAGTGGAAACAGGAGGGGCGACTATTCACGCTGACAGTCGAATCATTGTTGAGTCACGTGGTCAGATAGCTGTTGGGGATATAGCGGTGACTAAATCTGGCAATCTTCCGTGTAGAATGATCATACACACTGTGACCCCCTACTTTTGACCCTGTACATCCAGACGTTAGTGCTCAACAACTCCGTGCAGCAATAACTCGCATTTTAGAGTATGCGAATATTAGTGAGCAGATTGAAACCTTGACAATTCCTGCCATTGGTGTTGGCATTTTCGGTTTCCATGTTCATGCATGTACAAGGGAAATCGTTGGAATTATAATAAACAAGTGTAGCCCCCCAAGCATTTGCTGACTCTCTGAAATCAGGTTAATTAGTTATGAGGACAGGTCTGTTGAAGCTTTTAAGACTGCCTGCGTCACCTGGACCCCACACCATGATACTGGAGCTGCCCAAATATAGCCCCTCATTCAGGACTGTTACCTCCTCCTGCTCCTCATACACAAGGGATTACATCTGTACTCCCGGTGCCATTTCTACTCCCGCCTCAGGTGCCACGACCAACAGTGCCAATGCTTATGTCTGAGGAGCCCCCCCTCTATGTCAAGTTTACACCCCAGCAAGCTGCTACTCTGTTGAACTAAGTTCCAGATCTAGAAAAACAGCCGACGCCTTTCTACAGAAGCATGCTTCAAATCCAAAGTAATTACCCAGCCACGTGGCAAGATCTCATTTCCCTGGCAAATCTTAAAGCAGGCGATGCATATTAACCTGTTATGGAAATCGCATTCAATGATGCCTCTCTTGCCAGTGACACTACATGGGACTCTGGTGTTGGGTTCTGCCAACAACTTAAGACATGGGCCTCTGATGAGTTGGCTGACCTATCACATATTGTCGCCAATGGATTCCAGATGCCTCCAAGCTGATGCAGCCATTGTACGATGACCTCAAGACGTCAGTGTTTCCACTATGTCCCAAATCCGTGGAAGCTTTCTACGCTCTTAAACAGGCCATACAGTCTGCACCAGCAGAATCCCAAATTCTGATATCATCTTAAGACATCCGGTTCTCTTAATGGCTCCACACAACATGAAAGCTATTTTTGAAACCTAAACGTCTGTCGCTGCAGCATCATATGAGACTTCAATGTTCCTTCTTGGTCCGGATAATGTCACTCTTCTCCGCTGCACCATCCTCAACCCGTCCATGCTGCTTCCTCTTTCCAGGGGGGATGTGGATGGTGATGCTGATGCTCTCGGTGAAGGTGCCTCTACACACTCAGAGGATCATGACTGTCTCAAACAAATGCAGGAAGAAGCAGCCTCCAAGAAAAACGTGTCTGAAGACCCATTCCCACATGCTGACCTGACATTCTTCACTGATGGTTCCAGATTTGCAGATGAAACAGGAAGGTTCCATACGGCATATGCCGTGGTTACACATGACCAGGTCATCTCAGCTGGATCCCTACCACCGCACATGTCTGCACAAGAAGCGGAACTTAAGGCTTTGACACTGGCTTGTCAGGAAGCGATGGAGAAGATGGTCAACATCTACATGGATTCAAGATATGCTTTCAGAGTGGCTCATGACTTCGGCAGTATCTGGGCAGCCATAGGATACCTAACGTCCAGTGGAACTCCTGTAAAACATGCTGCTACCATACAAGAACTTGTGGTCGCTCTAGATCTACCTTTGGAGGTTGCAGTGATCAAGATCAAAGCTCACGGGAGATTGGATTCTCCAGAAGCAAGGGGGAACTTCTTTGCTGACAAAACAGCAAAAACCTATGCTGCGGATCCATTTGGGAAAGAGAAAGCAGCAGTATACCTGTCACAAGACACTGAAGAAGGGCCTAAAGGCTCTCTTATGAGGATTATCCATCTACATCAAGACAAGACATCAGATGATGAAAAGAAGTCATGGCAAGAAGGAGGAGCTAAAAAGGATGAAGATGGAGTCTGGAGGATGAACAAAAAGGTCTGTCTATCCCGTAATCTATACCCCTTGTTGACAGAATGGGCACACGGTATCACCCACAGAGGCCATAATCAGATGAATGACCTGATTTGGAAGACTTATATGGCACCTGGGATCTCTACTGTCACCAAAAATATTGCAAGTCCTGCCTTGTGTGTGCAACATGCAATCCAGCACCGCCTCAGAAAGCTACTCAGAAACATTTGGCTAAACCACTCTATCCCTTTCAGATAATTTAGATTGATCACATTCAAATGCCAAAAGTAGGGAAGTACGAGTATGTACTGGTAGGGACTGACATGTTCTGAGGATGGCCCAAAGCCTATCCATTAACAAACATGACTGCCAGAGTGACTGTTAAGAGACTAATGACTGAAGTAGTATGCAGAAATGAGATCCCAGAGGTAATTGAGAGTGATCAACCAAAAAGAAAAAAACAACCCTTAAAAAAATTCTTTATTAGTTATCACAAAATAGTAAATGTATAAATAGTAACTACCAACACCATAACCAAGGTCAAGGGCGGGGTATTAGTACAGCCAAAATACACCAGGAACTCTTTTCTGGGAGATGCAGTCCTAGCTATATCCCTAATTAATTTCTTATAGAACTGTACCTTCCTGGCAGTGGAGGTTGGCACCCTGTATTCGACATGGCGCCCCCACTCAACGTCGGCTGTCCCTTCTGGCCCTAGTCGGACCCTGACAACTACCCACACCCAAAACCCCAACACCATGCACACAACCACAACCTTGGTCAAGCTAAATGAGTGAAAGAATAAACAATAAAAATGAAAAAAATGGAAAAATAATAATAATAATAAAGGCACAAGATATGATATTGCACTAAAGAATCTATTGCACTTCTGTCCACTTTGAGGACCAGGGATATAGCCTTAGCTACTCCTATGAGTTATCGTGATGTATGAATATGTATTCGTCTAAATTCTGTAGAACACAGAGAAGGAGCAGAACAAATGGGCCTCCAAGGTAATACTATTTGAAAACCAAGGTATAATGCATAAAGTGCTCTTGTGTGCGGTAAACTATTAAGATTCTGCTGCCATAATTGGCTGCATAGTTAAATCACCACGACCAGGTCATAGATTCATAACACACATAAACAGAAACTTCACAGATGAATAGTTTCACTGGTCCCTTATGGCCACAACATTGCACATCGTTTAACAGATTTCTGCCAAAGAGAGCCAGATACATGCTACTGAAACCATAATAAGTTACTCATCTGAATATTGTGACATAAATTGTCCCATGTCTCCATCCCTACGCGTTTTGCCCTCTCCCAGTACATGGGCTCATCAGGGGACCATTCAGGAGCAAGCCACAGTGGTTTCAAAATAGATGTGAATGAGTGAAAAGAATCGTGATCTCTTTATAGGCTCCATTACCGTAATATATCAAGATGGTTGCCGTTTCGGAGTGCTTGGTAGGTAAATGCCATTGTTGATTCAGGTACTGGCACTCATATTAGATTAGGCACAGCCCGCTCACCTGTCCCATCACACGAGACGCACGCCGTCTTGTGCTCCCAGCCTCCTTCTGTAGGCTGCCAATAGTCTTCCGGTAATGCGTCAGTTACGTGTAAGGATAGGTGAAAATTTGGGAGACATAAGAAACAAAAGAGATACACCGCTAGCACGGTATGTCAACTCCGTACATAATGGAGAGGTGGATAGCATCACCTTTAAGATCATTGAGGTGGTTCATCCCTCAATCAGACAGGGAGATTGAAACAATAAAATCCTTCGGCGAGAGTGCAGGTGGATTTTCTGGATGGAGATTATGAGCCCGGGGGGAATAAATGAGCATTTGACCTATACTTGCTTCATATAAAACTGTTTTTGTGTTAGGATTCTATTTCTGGTGATTACCCTTTTAGTCTAAATGTAAACTGATTGTAGGTCCATTATAGGATGCATTTTAACTTGATTCATGTGGCACTACTTACATCATTTATTCCATGAGGGTACGTATCATGACCCTGGACATGCGCGGAGCGTCCAGCTTGTGAAGCACACGCCCATCTATGTAGTGCGCCTCCAGATGCCTCCCAAAGCTCGGCTTCCATTATATCACTGGTCTGTACCTTTGTATCGATCTGTCAGACCTCCATGGGTATATATATATATATATATACAGTGGGGCAAAAAAGTATTTAGTCAGTCAGCAATAGTGCAAGTTCCACCACTTAAAAAGATGAGAGGCGTCTGTAATTTACATCATAGGTAGACCTCAACTATAGGAGACAAGCTGAGAAAAAAAAAATCCAGAAAATCACATTGTCTGTTTTTTTAACATTTTATTTGCATATTATGGTGGAAAATAAGTATTTGGTCAAACAAAATTTCATCTCAATACTTTGTAATATATCCTTTGTTGGCAATGACAGAGGTCAAATGTTTTCTGTAAGTCTTCACAAGGTTGCCACACAATGTTGTTGGTATGTTGGCCCATTCCTCCATGCAGATCTCCTCTAGAGCAGTGATGTTTTTGGCTTTTCGCTTGGCAACACGGACTTTCAACTCCCTCCAAAGGTTTTCTATAGGGTTGAGATCTGGAGACTGGCTAGGCCACTCCAGGACCTTGAAATGCTTCTTACGAAGCCACTCCTTCGTTGCCCTGGCGGTGTGCTTTGGATCATTGTCATGTTGAAAGACCCAGCCACGTTTCATCTTCAATGCCCTTGCTGATGGAAGGAGGTTTGCACTCAAAATCTCACGATACATGGCCTCATTCATTCTTTCATGTACCCGGATCAGTCGTCCTGGCCCCTTTGCAGAGAAACAGCCCCAAAGCATGATGTTTCCACCACCATGCTTTACAGTAGGTATGGTGTTTGATGGATGCAACTCAGTATTCTTTTTCCTCCAAACACGACAAGTTGTGTTTCTACCAAACAGTTCCAGTTTGGTTTCATCAGACCATAGGACATTCTCCCAAAACTCCTCTGGATCATCCAAATGCTCTCTAGCAAACTTCAGACGGGCCCGGACATGTACTGGCTTAAGCAGTGGGACACGTCTGGCACTGCAGGATCTGAGTCCATGGTGGCATAGTGTGTTACTTATTGTAGGCCTTGTTACATTGGTCCCAGCTCTCTGCAGTTCATTCACTAGGTCCCCCCAAGTGGTTCTGGGATTTTTGCTCACCGTTCTTGTGATCATTCTGACCCCACGGGGTGGGATTTTGCGTGGAGCCCCAGATCGAAGGAGATTATCAGTGGTCTTGTATGTCTTCCATTTTCTAATTATTGCTCCCACTGTTGATTTCTTCACTCCAAGCTGGTTGGCCATTGCAGATTCAGTCTTCCCAGAATGGTGCAGGGCTACAATTTTGTTTCTGGTGTCCTTTGACAGCTATTTGGTCTTCACCATAGTGGAGTTTGGAGTCAGACTGTTTGAGGGTGTGCACAGGTGTCTTTTTATACTGATAACAAGTTTAAACAGGTGCCATTACTACAGGTAATGAGTGGAGGAAAGAGGAGACTCTTAAAGAAGAAGTTACAGGTCTGTGAGAGCCAGAAATCTTGATTGTTTGTTTCTGACCAAATACTTATTTTCCACCATAATATGCAAATAAAATGATAAAAAAACAGACAATGTGATTTTCTGGATTTTTTTTTCTCAGTTTGTCTCCCATAGTTGAGGTCTACCTATGATGTAAATTACAGAAGCCTCTCATCTTTTTAAGTGGTGGAACTTGCACTATTGCTGACTGACTAAATACTTTTTTGCCCCACTGTATATATATACATATATATATATATAGATATATAAAAATGGGAAACTCTGCCAGGACAATACTATGAATGCCCCTATAGTTATTGAAGGAAGGCCCCGATGTAGGTGGCCCTTTCCATAAACATAGAAGCCTATTTATTACTGTATGGTCGTCACGAGTCTAATGTTCACATCCAAAATTACAGATAAGTTATCCTGCATATCCTGTTGTAAAATTGAGGGCAGCAAGCCCAGATGAGAAAAAGAGGTTAGATTATACTCACCCAGGGGCGGTCCTGGTACGATGGTCGTCGCGGTCCGGTCAGGGGCCTCCCATCTTCTTACGATGACGTCCTCTTCTTGTATTCACACTGCGGCTCCAGCGCAGGCGTACTTTGTCTGCCCTGTTGAGGGCAGAGCAAGGTACTGCAGTGTGCAGGCGCCAGGCCTCTCTGACCTTTCCCGGCACCTGTGCACTGCAGTATTTTGCTCTGCCCTCAACAGAGCAGACAAAGTACGCCTGCACCAGAGCCGCAGCGTGAAGACAAGAAGAGGACGTCATCTGATGAAGATAGGAGGCCCCAAACCGGGCCGCGACGCCCAGCGGACCAGAACCGGACCGGGACCGCCCCTGGGTGAGTATAATCTAACCTCTTTTTCTCATCTTTCAGGATACATCGCGGGGTTATCTACAGCATTACAGAATGTTGTAGATAAGCCCCTGATGCTGGTGGGCTTAGCTCACCTTCGATTTTCGGGGTGACAGGTTCCCTTTAAGTTGGGTAGGGCTATTCACAAATCTGAAATTTACCCCTTATGCCTGCTCCATTCATTCTAAATAGGACTGCCAGAGATCCCTAAGTGCTGTGGTCAGCTGGTCTCTGGCATTCCCATATGAACGGAACAGCAGAGCACATATTTGACCATTGTTTCATTCATATGGTAGAGCTCCAGTTCTTGGGATCAGTGGTAGTCTCAGATATGAGACCCCCAAAGATTGAGACCTTATCCTGATTCACATGGTAGAGACCCCAGTTCTTGTGATCGGTGTGGTCTCAGATAACAGACCCCCATAGATTGGGACCATATCCCCATTCACATGGTAGAGCCCTAGTTCTTGGGATTGGTGGTGGTCTCAGATATCAGACCCCAATAGATTGGGACCTTATCCCCATTCACATGGTAGAGCCCCAGTTCTTGGGATCGGTGGTGGTCTCAGAAATCAGACCCCACAGATTGGGACCTTATCCCCATTCACATGGTAGAGCCCGTGTTCTTGAGATGCATTGGCTATGGAGGGACTATGGTCCCTGTCACTGAGGGTCTATTGTCTGGGACCACCACTGAGAATAGAGCCGTGGTCTAATATGTGCCCTATTGTTACATTCATTATTATGGGAGAGCAGCTGACCGTGGAGCACAGCTACTGTATCTCTGGAGGTTCCATGTAAAATATATATAGCGAAAATGTACATGATTGACCACCACTCCATTCACACGGGGGCTTCCTAGTCCTAGTTCTTGGGATCAGTGGAGGTCCCAGAAGTCAGCCCCCCAATGATTGGTAAGTTATACCATAAACTATATATAGGGGTAATGTTCAAAGTTGAGAATACCCCTCTAAAGAGTATGTCATAAAGGTCTCATGGATGTAGGTACTTCCAATGGGAGAACGGGGTCACGTATGATGGCACCCAGTGTCAACTATGAGAGCCGAACCCCAAGGCTGAACTAAGATCTGAACTCCCATAGAAGTCAGAGAGCTGTGGATGGCCTCCCATGGCTCTACTCATGGTGATGCCAGATGGGGTCCTATTTCCATCCAAAAATACAACCTCAATAATGAAGAAACCTGCCATAAACTGAGTTCTAAATTATTATGCAAATTTGATTTAAGTGTCATAAAGATTTAATTGTTTTGTTTTTCAAATAAACTCGTGGATTGGATAGTATTGTGTCTCAGGGCTCAATGGATCACTGAAATCAATCTTAAACACATGTGATAATTAGTTTTCCAGGTGATTCTAATTAAAGGAAAACTACTTAAAAATGATGTTCCACATTATTAGGCAGGCCACAGGTTTCAAGCAATATGGGAAATAAAAAGGATCTCTCTGCTGCTGAAAAGCGTTAAATAGTGCAATGCTTTGGACAAGGTATGAAAACATTAGATATTTCACGAAAACTTAAGTGATCATCATACTGTGAAGAGATTTGTGACTGAAACAATGCATAGACAGAGTTCATGCAGATAAAGGCATAATGAGGAAGGTTTCTGCCAGACAAATTCATTGGATTAAGAGAGCAGCTGCCAAAATACCATTACAAAGCTGCAAACAGTTATTTGAAGCTGCTGGTGCCTCTGGGGTCCCTCGAGGGCCAGAAACTTGGGCCATAAACATGGGGAAACAGCTGGTTGGGCCCTTTAAGGTTCCTGAAGGTGTGAAAATGACCTCTGCAAAGTATATAGAGTTTCTGACTGACAACTTTCTTCCATGGTATAAAAAGCATAAACGTGCAAAAGTTCTTGTTTCTTTATTCACGTATACAGACATCACCAGGTGCTCTAAGATATACAGTGATTGTGGACAATAAGGTTAACTTAAGGTGCAATTAACTGGGACGATATCCTGAGACATAAAAATACACAAAGAAAATGGGAGACATTTATTAGCATCCTGGATAGGACCTGTGCACAGTATATACCGTATGGGAATAAACATACTAGAAATAGGAGGAAACCAATATGGCTAAATAGAGCTGTAAGGGGCGCAATAAGTGACAAAAAGAAAGCATTTAGAGAATTAAAGGAAGCAGGTAGTGATGAGGCATTAAAAAAATACAGAAAATTAAATAAATTCGGTAAAAAGCAAATCAAGGCAGCAAAGATTGAGGCCGAGAGACTCATTGCCAGAGAGAGTGAAAATAATCCTAAAATATTCTTTAACTACATAAATAGTAAGAAACTAAAAAATGATAGTGTTGCCCCCCTTAAAAATAGTCTGGGTGAAATGGTGGATGAGGAAAAAGCCAATATGCTAAATGACTTTTTTTCATCAGTATTTACAAAAGAATATCCCATGGCAGACAATATGATCAGTGATAACAAAAATTAAAATTCCCCATTAAATGTCACCTGCTTAACCCAGCAGGAAGTGCGGCGGCGTCTAAAAATCACTAAAATTGACAAATCTCTGGGCCCGGATGGGATACACCCTCGAGTACTGCAGGAATTAAGTGCAGTCATTGATAGACCATAATTTTTAATCTATAAAGACTCCATAATAACAGGGTCTGTACCACAGGACTGGCGTATAGCAAATGTGGTGCCAATATTCACAAAGGGGACAAAAACTGAACTCGGAAATTATCGGCCAGTATGCTTAACCTCTACTGTGGGTAAAATCCTGGAGGGCATTCTAAGGGATGATATACTGGAGTATCTGAAGAGGAATAACCTCATGACCCAGTATCAGCACGGGTTTACTAGGGACCGTTCATGTCAGACTAATTTGATCAGTTTCTATGAAGAGGTAAGTTTCGGATTGGACCAAGGGAACCCAGTGGATGTAGTGTATATGGACTTTTCAAAAGCTTTTGATACGGTGCCACACAAAAGGTTGATACATAAAATGAGAATAATGGGGATAGGGGAAAATATGTGTAAGTGGGTTAAGAGCTGGCTCAGGGACAGGAAACAAAGGGTGTTTATTAATGGAGCACACTCGGACTGGGTAGCGGTTAGCAGGGGGGTACCACAGGGGTCAGTATTGGGCCCTCTTCTTTTTAACATATTTATTAATGACCTTGTAGGGGGCATTCAGAGTAGAATTTCAATACAGTTATATGAAAAAGTTTGGGCACCCCTATTAATCTTAAGCTTAATGTGTTATAAAAATTGTTTTTTTTGCAACAGCTATTTCAGTTTCATATATCTAATAACTGTTGGACACAGTAATGTTTCTGCCTTGAAATGAGGTTTATTGTACTAACAGAAAATGTGCAATCTGCATTCAAACAAAATTTGACAGGTGCATAAGTATGGGCACCCTTATCATTTTCTTGTTTTAAATACTCCTACCTACTTTTTACTGACTTACTAAAGCACTTTTTCATATAACTGCATTTGCAGATGACACTAAACTCTGCAGGGTAATCAATACAGAGGAGGACAATTTTATATTACAGGATGATTTATGTAAACTAGAAGCTTGGGCTGATAAATGGCAAATGAGCTTTAATGTGGATAAATGTAAGGTCATGCACTTGGGTAGAAGTAATAAGATGTATAATTACGTGCTTAATTCTGATACAGGAAAGAAATATATCTTGGTACCGTGTTAGCCAGTAGATAGAAAAATATTTAGAATTGAGAGTCCACTGAGGACTCTCAATTCTAAATATTGTGCTTAATTCTAAATCTCTGGGCAAAACCGTCAATAAAAAAGACCTGGGTGTATGGGTGGATGACAAACTCATATTCAGGGGCCAGTGTCAGGCAGCTGCTACAAAGGCAAATAAAATAATGGGATGCATTAAAAGAGGCATAGATGCTCATGAGGAGAACATAATTTTACCTCTATACAAGTCACTAGTTCGACCACACTTAGAATACTGTGTACTGTTCTGGTCTCCGGTGTATAAGAAAGACATAGCTGAAGTACAGCGGGTGCAGAGAAGAGCGACCAAGGTTATTAGAGGACTGGGGGGTCTGCAATAACAAGATAGGTTATTACACTTGGGGCTATTTAGTTTGGAAAACGAAGACTAAGGAGTGATCTTATGTTAATGTATAAATATATGAGGGGACAGTACAAAGGCCTTTCTGATGATCTTTTTAATCATAGACCTGAAACAGGGACAAGGGGGCATCCTCTGCGTTTGGAGGAAAAAAGGTTTAGGCATAATAACAGACGCGGATTCTTTACTGTAAGAGCAGTGAGACTATGGAACGCTCTGACGTATGATGTTGTAATGAGTGATTCATTACTTAAATTTAAGAGGGGACAGGATACATTTCTGGAAAAGTATAATGTTACAGGGTATATACACTAGATTCCTAGATAGGGCGTTGATCCAGGGAACTAGTCTGATTGCCGTATGTGGAGTCGGGAAGGAATTTTTTTCCCCAAAGTGGAGCTTACTCTTTGCCACATGGGTTTTTTTTGCCTTCCTCTGGATCAACATGTTAGGGCATGTTAGGTTAGGCTATGGGTTGAACTAGATGGACTTACAGTCTTCCTTCAACCTTAATAACTATGTGACGTTTCTACCAGGAACGGTGTTATGAAAGGCAATTCAGTACCACAATGGACATAGCGGTCAGAGCACATACGGTGATCTGACAATAACCCAAAATCATAGAACGAGCTCTGAGACGTGGGAACTCTGCAGACCGCAATCCCTAATCCTCTCCAAACAACACTAGAGGCAGCCGTGGATTGTGCCTAACTCTGCCTATGCAACTCGGCACAGCCTGAGAAACTAACTAGCCTGAAGATAGAAAATAAGCCTACCTTGCCTCAGAGAAATACCCCAAAGGAAAAGGCAGCCCCCCACATATAATGACTGTGAGTTAAGATGAAAAGACAAACGTAGAGATGAAATAGATTCAGCAAAGTGAGGCCCGACTTTCTTAACAGAGCGAGGATAGAAAAGGTAACTTTGCGGTCTACACAAAACCCTAAAGAAAACCACGCAAAGGGGGCAAAAAGACCCTCCGTACCGAACTAACGACACGGAGGTACACCCTTTGCGTCCCAGAGCTTCCAGCAACAAATTAGACAAGCTGGACAGAAAAAATAGCAAACAAATAGCAAAGAAGAACTTAGCTATGCAGAGCAGCAGGCCACAGGTATGATCCAGGGAAAAGCAAGTCCAACACTGGAACATTGACAGGAAGCCAGGATCAAAGCATTAGGTGGAGTTAAGTAGAGAAGCACCTAACGACCTCACCAGATCACCTGAGGGAGGAAACTCAGAAGCCGCAGTACCACTTCCCTCCACCAACAGAAGCTCACAGAGAGAATCAGCCGAAGTACCACTTGTGACCACAGGAGGGAGCTCTGCCACAGAATTCACAACAGTACCCCCCCCTTGAGGAGGGGTCACCGAACCCTCACCAGAGCCCCCAGGCCGACCAGGATGAGCCACATGAAAGGCACGAACAAGATCGGGAGCATGGACATCAGAGTCAAAAACCCAGGAATTATCTTCCTGAGCATAACCCTTCCATTTAACCAGATACTGGAGTTTCCGTATAGAAACACGAGAATCCAAAATCTTCTCCACAATATACTCTAATTCCCCCTCCACCAAAACCGGGGCAGGAGGATCAACAGATGGAACCATAGGTGCCACGTATCTCCGCAACAATGACCTATGGAATACGTTATGTATGGAAAAAGAATCTGGAAGGGTCAGACGAAAAGACACAGGATTAAGAACGTCAGAAATCCTATACGGACCAATGAAACGAGGTTTAAATTTAGGAGAGGAAACCTTCATAGGAATATGACGAGAAGATAACCAAACCAGATCCCCAACACGAAGTCGGGGACCCACACGGCGTCTGCGATTAGCGAAACGTTGAGCCTTCTCCTGGGACAAGGTCAAATTGTCCACTACATGAGTCCAAATCTGCTGCAACCTGTCCACCACAGTATCCACACCAGGACAGTCCGAAGACTCAACCTGTCCTGAAGAGAAACGAGGATGGAACCCAGAATTGCAGAAAAATGGCGAAACCAAGGTAGCCGAGCTGGCCCGATTATTAAGGGTGAACTCAGCCAAAGGCAAAAAGGACACCCAGTCATCCTGATCGGCAGAAACAAAGCATCTCAGATATGTTTCCAAGGTCTGATTGGTTCGTTCGGTCTGGCCATTAGTCTGAGGATGGAAAGCCGAGGAAAAAGACAAGTCAATGCCCATCCTACCACAAAAGGCTCACCAAAACCTTGAAACAAACTGGGAACCTCTGTCAGAAACGATATTCTCTGGAATGCCATGTAAACGAACCACATGCTGGAAGAACAATGGCACCAAATCAGAGGAGGAAGGCAATTTAGACAAGGGTACCAGATGGACCATCTTAGAAAAGCGATCACAGACCACCCAAATGACTGACATCTTTTGAGAAACGGGAAGATCAGAAATAAAATCCATAGAGATATGTGTCCAAGGCCTCTTCGGGACCGGCAAGGGCAAAAGCAACCCACTGGCACGAGAAAAGCAGGGCTTAGCCCGAGCACAAATCCCACAGGACTGCACAAAAACACGCACATCCCGCGACAGAGACGGCCACCAAAAGGATCTAGCCACTAACTCTCTGGTACCAAAGATTCCAGGATGACCAGCCAACACCGAACAATGAACCTCAGAGATAACTTTATTGGTCCACCTATCAGGGACAAACAGTCTCTCCGCTGGACAACGATCAGGTTTATTAGCCTGAAATTTTTGCAGCACCCGCCGCAAATCAGGGGAGATGGCAGACACAATTACTCCTTCCTTGAGGATACCCGCCGGCTCAGACAAACCCGGAGAGTCGGGCACAAAACTCCTAGACAGAGCATCCGCCTTCACATTTTTAGAGCCCGGAAGGTACGAAATCACAAAGTCAAAACGGGCAAAAAACAGCGACCAACGAGCCTGTCTAGGATTCAACCGCTTAGCAGACTCAAGATAAGTCAAGTTCTTATGATCAGTCAATACCACCACGCGATGCTTAGCTCCTTCAAGCCAATGACGCCACTCCTCGAATGCCCACTTCATGGCCAGCAACTCTCGGTTGCCCACATCATAATTTCGCTCAGCAGGCGAAAACTTCCTGGAAAAAAAAGCGCATGGTTTCATCACTGAGCAATCAGAAGCTCTCTGCGACAAAACAGCCCCTGCTCCAATCTCAGAAGCATCAACCTCGACCTGGAACGGAAGAGAAACATCTGGTTGACACAACACAGGGGCAGAAGAAAAACGACGCTTCAACTCTTGAAAAGCTTCCACAGCAGCAGAAGACCAATTGACCAAATCAGCACCCTTCTTGGTCAAATCGGTCAATGGTTTGGCAATACTAGAAAAATTGCAGATGAAGCGACGATAAAAATTAGCAAAGCCCAGGAACTTTTGCAGACTTTTCAGAGATGTCGGCTGAGTCCAATCATGGATGGCTTGGACCTTAACAGGATCCATCTCGATAGTAGAAGGGGAAAAGATGAACCCCAAAAATGAAACCTTCTGCACACCAAAGAGACACTTTGATCCCTTCACAAACAAAGAATTAGCACGCAGGATCTGAAAAACTGTTCTGACCTGCTTCACATGAGACTCCCAATCATCCGAGAAGATCAAAATGTCATCCAAGTACACAATCAGGAATTTATCCAGGTACTCTCGGAAGATGTCATGCATAAAGGACTGAAACACTGATGGAGCATTGGCAAGTCCGAATGGCATCACTAGATACTCAAAATGACCCTCGGGCATATTAAATGCAGTTTTCCATTCATCTCCTCGCCTGATTCGCACCAGATTATACGCACCACGAAGATCTATCTTGGTGAACCAACTAGCCCCCTTAATCCGAGCAAACAAATCAGATAACAATGGCAAGGGGTACTGAAATTTAACCGTGATCTTATTTTGAAGGCGGTAATCTATACAAGGTCTCAGCGAACCATCCTTCTTGGCTACAAAAAAGAACCCTGCTCCTAATGGTGACGATGACGGGCGAATATGCCCCTTCTCCAGGGATTCCTTCACATAACTGCGCATAGCGGCGTGCTCAGGCATGGATAAATTAAACAGTCGACCTTTTGGGAATTTACTACCAGGAATCAAATTGATAGCACAATCACAATCCCTATGCGGAGGTAGGGCATCGGACTTGGGCTCATCAAATACATCCCGGTAATCAGACAAGAACTCTGGAACCTCAGAAGGGGTGGATGACGAAATTGACAGAAATGGAACATCACCATGTACCCCCTGACAACCCCAGCTGGACACCGACATGGATTTCCAATCTAATACTGGATTATGGGCTTGTAGCCATGGCAACCCCAACACGACCACATCATGTAGATTATGCAACACCAGAAAGCGAATAACCTCCTGATGTGCAGGAGCCATGCACATGGTCAGCTGGGTCCAGTATTGAGGCTTATTCTTGGCCAAAGGCGTGGCATCAATTCCTCTCAATGGAATAGGAGACTGCAAGGGCTCTAAGAGAAACCCACAACGCTTAGCATACTCCAAGTCCATCAAATTCAGGGCAGCGCCTGAATCCACAAATGCCATGACAGAATACGATGACAAAGAACAGATCAAGGTAACGGACAGAAGAAATTTTGACTGTACTGTACCAATGGTGGCAGACCTAGCGAACCGCTTAGTGCGCTTAGGACAATCAGAGATAGCATGAGTGGAATCACCACAGTAGAAACACAGCCCATTCAGACGTCTGTGTTCTTGCCGTTCAACTCTGGTCAAAGTCCTATCGCACTGCATAGGCTCAGGTTTAAGCTCAGGTAATACCGCCAAATGGTGCACAGATTTACGCTCACGCAAGCGTCGACCGATCTGAATGGCCAAAGACATAGACTCATTCAAACCAGCAGGCATAGGAAATCCCACCATGACATCCTTAAGGGCTTCAGAGAGACCCTTTCTGAACATAGCTGCCAGCGCAGATTCATTCCATTGAGTGAGCACGGACCACTTTCTAAATTTCTGACAATATACCTCTATCTCATCCTGACCCTGACAAAGAGCCAGCAAATTTTTCTCTGCCTGATCCACTGAATTAGGTTCATTGTACAGCAATCCGAGTGCCAGGAAAAACGCATCGATATTACTCAATGCAGGATCTCCTGGCGCAAGAGAAAATGCCCAGTCCTGAGGGTCGCCGCGCAAAAAAGAAATAACAATCAAAACCTGTTGAACTGGATCACCAGAGGAGCGAGGTTTCAAGGCCAGAAATAATTTACAATTATTTTTGAAACTCAGAAACTTAGTTCTATCTCCAAAAAACAAATCAGGAATAGGAATTCTTGGTTCTAACATAGCTTTCTGATCAATAGTGTCTTGAATCTTTTGTACACTTGCCGAGAGCTGATCCACAAATGAAGACAGACTTCTAATGTCCATCACCACACCTGTGTACTGAACCACCCAAATGTCTAGGGGAAAAAAAAGGCAAAACACAGTGCAAAGAAAAAAAAATGGTTTCAGAACTTCTTTTTTTCCCCTCTATTGAGAATCATTAGTACTTTTGGCTTCCTGTACTGTTATGAAAGGCAATTCAGTACCACAATGGACATAGCGGTCAGAGCACATACAGTGATCTGACAATAACCCAAAATCATAGAACGAGCCAACAGAAGCTCACAGAGAGAATCAGCCGAAGTACCACTTGTGACCACAGGAGGGAGCTCTGCCACAGAATTCACAACAGTACGGTCTTTGTCAAAACCTCACTTGCGCCAGGATGATAAATGGAGGATAGAGAGAATGTAGGGAGTGAATCCCAATAGGGCAGTTCTAGTAGAAGTTCAGGGAAATCATGTCCGCCTTGTTGGTCAATGATCTCTGAGGGTGGGAGGCAGTTCACATCAAAACAGCAGCTCTGGGAAGCTATTCCGACTTCATGCAAATAAATACAAACAGAAACTCTCCAAAAACTCACAAGTTCAATGGATGCAAGAATTGTGAAGGTGATATCAAAGAAGGGGTCCTATGTTAACATGTAACTTGACCTGTTAGGATGATTTGGAGTAAAGCTCCTTTCACACTAGCGTCGGAATCTCCCCGTCGCAATGCGTCGGGGAGAGATTCCGACGCTAGCGTTTGCTGCATTGCACAATGGGTGCAGCGGATACATTTTTCCGGCGCATCCGCTGCCCCATTGTAAGGTGCGGGGAGGTGGGGGCGGAGTTCTGGCCGCGCATACGCGGTCGGAAAAAGCGGTCCGTCAGGAGAAAAAAACGTTACATGTAGCGTTTTTTTCTCCCAACGGTCCGCAAAAGCACGACGCATCCGTCGCTCGACGGATGCGACGTGTGGCAATCCGTCGCAAATGCGTCGTCAATACAAGTCTATGGGGAAAAACGCATCCTGCAAGCACTTTTGCAGGATGCGTTTTTTCTGCAAAACGACGCATTGTGACGGATTGCAGAAAACGCTAGTGTGAAAGTAGCCTTAAATAGCTTTTTTGGTCAGTGAATGTGACCTCCTAAAGCTGCAAATCCAACAAATGAGCATTTTCAGTTCTTTAACCCCTCTGTGACCTTAGACGTACTATCCCGTCGAGGTGCCCTGGGCTTATCTGACCCTGGACGGGATAGTACGTCCAGCACGATCGGCAGCGCTCACGGGGGGAGCGCCGCCGATCGCGGCCGGGTGTCAGCTGCTTATCGCAGCTGACATCCGGCACTATGTGCCAGGAGCGGTCACGGACCGCCCCGGCACATTAACCCCTGGCACACCGCGATCAAACATGATCGCGATGTGCTGGCGGTGTAGGGAAGCATCGCGCAGGGAGGGGGCTCCCTGCGGGTTTCCCTGAGCCCCCCGCAGCAACGAGATGTGATCGCGTTGCTGCGAGGGTCTCCTCACCTCCCTCCCTGCTCGAGCCCCGGATCCAAGATGGCCGCGGATCCGGGTCCTGCAGGGAGGGAGGTGGCTTCACAGAGCCTGCTCAGAGCAGGCACTGTGAAGGCTGCAGCGCTGCTAGTCAGATCAGTGATCTGACAGAGTGCTGTGCACACTGTCAGATCACTGATCTGTGATGTCCCCACCTGGGACAAAGTAAAAAAGTTAAAAAAAATTTTTCCAAATGTGTAAAAAAAAAAAAAAAAAAAATCCAAAATAATGAAAAAAAAAAAAAATATTATTCCCATAAAAACATTTCTTCATCTAAATAAAAAAAAAACCCAATAAAAGTACACATATTTAGTATCGCCGCGTCCGTAACGACCCGACCTATAAAACTGGCCCACTAGTTAACCCCTTCAGTAAACACCGTAAGAAAAAAAAAAAGAGGCAAAAAACAACGCTTTATTATCATACCGCCGAACAAAAAGTGGAATAACACGCGATCAAAAGGACAGATATAAATAACCATGGTACCGCTGAAAACGTCATATTGTCCCGCAAAAAACGAGCCGCCACACAGCATCATCAGCAAAAAAATAAAAAAGTTATAGTCCTGAGAATAAAGCGATGCAAAAATAATTATTTTTTCTGTAAAATAGTTTTTATCGTATAAAAGCGCCAAACCATAAAAAAATGATATAAATGAGGTATCGCTGTAATCGTACTGACCCGAAGAATAAAACTGATTTATCAATTTTACCAAACGCGGAACGGTTTAAACGCCTCCCCCAATAGAAGTTCATGAATAGCTGTTTTTTGGTCATTCTTCCTCACAAAAATCGGAATAAAAAGCGATCAAAAAATGTCACGTGCCCGAAAATGTTTTCAATAAAAACGTCAACTTGTCCCGCAAAAAACAAGACCTCACATGACTCTGTGGACCAAAATATGGAAAAATTATAGCTCTCAAAATGTGGTATTGCAAAAAATATTTTTTGCAATAAAAAGGGTCTTTCAGTGTGTGACGGCTGCCAATCATAAAAATCCGCTAAAAAACTCGCTGTAAAAGTAAATCAAACCCCCCTTCATCACCCCCTTAGTTAGGGAAAAATAATTTTTTTTTTATTTATTTCCATTTTCCCATTAGGGCTAGGGTTAGGGCTAGGGTTAGGGCTAGGGTTAGGGTTAGGGCTAGGGTTAGGGTTAGGGCTAGGGTTAGGGCTAGGGTTAGGGTTAGGGCTAGGATTAGGGCTAGGGTTAGGGCTAGGGTTAGGGCTAGGGTTAGGGCTAGGGTTAGGGCTAGGGATAGGGTTAGGGCTAGGGTTAGGGTTGGGGCTACAGTTAGGGTTGGGGCTAAAGTTAGGGTTAGGGTTTAGATTACATTTACAGTTGGGAATAGGGTTGGGATTAGGGTTAGGGGTGTGTCAGGGTTAGAGGTGTGGTTAGCGTTACCATTGGAATTAGGGTTAGGGGTGTGTTTAGATTAGGGTTTCAGTTATAATTGGGGGGTTTCCACTGTTTCGGCACATCAGGGGCTCTCCAAACGCGACATGGCGTCCGATCTCAATTCCAGCCAATTCTGCGTTGAAAAAGTAAAACAGTGCTCCTTCCCTTCCGAGCTCTCCCGTGTGCCCAAACAGGGGTTTACCTCACATATAGGGTATCAGCGTACTCAGGACAAATTGGACAACAACTTTTGTGGACCAATTTCTCCTGTTACCCTTGGGAAAATACAAAACTGGGGGCTAAAAAATAATTTTTGTGAGAAAACAAAAAGATTTTTTATTTTCACGGCTCTGCGTTATAAACTGTAGTGAAACACTTGGGGGTTCAAAGTTCTCACAACACATCTAGATAAGTTCATTGAGGGGTCTAGTTTCCAATATGGGGTCACTTGTGGGGGGTTTCTACTGTTTAGGTACATTAGGGGCTCTGCAAACGCAATGTGATGCCTGCAGACCAATCCATCTAAGTCTGCATTCCAAATGATGCTCCTTCCCTTCCGAGCCCTCCCATGCGCCCAAACGGTGGTTCCCCCCCACATATCGGGTATCAGCGTACTCAGGACAAATTGGACAACAACATTTAGGGTCCAATTTCTCCTGCTAACCTTGGAAAAATACAAAACTGGGGGCTAAAATATAATTTTTGTGGAAAAAAAATATTTTTTATTTGCACGGCTCTGCGTTATAAACTGTAGTGAAATACTTGGGAGTTCAAAGCTCTCACAACACATCAAGATGAGTTCCTTAGAGGGTCTACTTTCCAAAATGGTGTCACTTGTAGGGGGTTTCTACTGTTTAGGTACATTAGGGGCTCTGCAAACGCAATGTGACGCCTGCAGACCATTCCATCTAAGTCTGCATTCCAAATGGCGCTCCTTCCCTTCCGAGCCCTCCCATGCGCCCAAACGGTGGTTCCCCCCCCACATATGGGGTATCAGCGTACTCAGGACAAACTGGACAACAACTTTTGGGGTCCAATTTCTCCTGTTACCCTAGGGAAAATACAAAACTGGGGGCTAAAAAATAATTTTTGCGGGAAAAAAAATTTGTTTTATTTTTATGGCTCTGCATTATAAACTTCTGTGAAGCCCTTGGTGGGTCAAAGTGCTCACCACACATCCAGATAAGTTCCTTAGGGGGTCTACTTTCCAAAATGGTGTCACTTGTGGGGGGTTTCAATGTTTAGGCACATCAGTGGCTCTCCAAACGCAACATGGCGTCCCATCTCAATTCCTGTCAATTTTGCATTGAAAAGTCAAACGGCGCTCCTTCCCTTCCGAGCTCTCCCATGCGCCCAAACAGTGGTTTACTGCCACATATGGGGTATCAGCGTACTCAGGACAAATTGTACAACATCTTTTGAGGTCCAATTTCTTCTCTTACCCTTGGAAAAATAAAAAATTGGGGGCAAAAATATAATTTTTGTGAAAAAATATGATTTTTTATTTTTACGGTTCTGCATTATAAACTTCTGTGAAGCACTTGGTGGGTCAAAGTGCTCACCACACATCCAGATAAGTTCCTTAGGGGGTCTACTTTCCAAAATGGTGTCACTTGTGGGGGGTTTCAATGTTTAGGCACATCAGTGGCTCTCCAAACGCAACATGGCATCCCATCTCAATTCCTGTCAATTTTGCATTGAAAAGTCAAATGGCGCTCCTTCCCTTCCGAGCTCTCCCATGCGCCCAAACAGTGGTTTACTGCCACATATGGGGTATCAGCGTACTCAGGACAAATTGGACAACAACTTTTGGGGTCCATTTTCTCCTGTTACCCTTGGTAAAATAAAACAAATTGGAGCTGAAGTAAATTTTTTGTGTAAAAAAGTTAAATGTTCATTTTTATTTAAACATTCCAAAAATTCCTATTAAACACCTGAAGGGTTAATAAACTTCTTGAATGTGGTTTTGAGCACCTTGAGGGGTGCAGTTTTTAGAATGGTGTCACACTTGGGCATTTTCTATCATATAGACCCCTCAAAATGACTTCAAATGAAACGTGGTTCCTAAAAAAAAAATGGTGTTGTAAAAATGAGAAATTGCTGGTCAACTTTTAACCCTTATAACTCCCTAACAAAAAAAAATTTGGTTCCAAAATTATGCTGATGTAAAGGAGACATGTGGGAAATGTTACTTATTAAGTATTTTGTGTGACATATCTCTGTGATTTAATTGCATAAAAATTCAAAGTTTGAAAATTGCGAAATTTTCAAAATTTTTGCCAAATTTCTGTTTTTTTCACAAATAAACGCAGGTAATATCAAAGAATTTTTACCATTGTCATGAAGTACAATATGTCACGAGAAAACAATGTCAGAATCACCAGGATCCATTGAAGCGTTCCAGCGTTATAACCTCATAAAGGGACAGTGGTCAGAATTGTAAAAATTGGCCCGTCATTAACGTGCAAACCACCCTTGGGGGTAAAGGGGTTAAAACATATCAAATGTATAGAAATTCTACTGTGGCTAATAATTTGGAACAGTGCATTTTGAGTTTTTATGCATTTTGGAGATTATTCTGTTATTATTGGGAGGTTTCTTCAATAAAATTCGATGTATACTCTAACGGGTGATGACTTTTATTAGACTGACTGTCACTTGCACCGATCATTTAGGAAAATCAGAGAAAAATATCATTTGCATAATAATTTAGAACATGGTGTATATATTTCACCCTACAACCTCTCTGACTGACAGATTTAATGTGAGTCTGATCAGTTTTTAGTGTTCTGATTGGATAGATGAGGCATTTAATATGGGTAGAAAGTGGTTAGCTATGTCTAGGTGGCCAAGATGGCGCAGCAAAGGCAGATATTACAGTCTCCCCAAGTTTGTCAATCTAGCCATGAACCTGGCAGTGGGCACAGGGCAGTTCAGGAGCTTGTAGTCGGGTCGGGTGCGTGTGACACAAATTAACCCGTGAGTAGCAACTAATCAGCTGAGACCAAGGACATATGGGGAACCATCAGAGACCTAATACTGAAGGTGTAGACTTGGGCACCAGGAGACTCCTCAATAAGATGCTGACCAGATCTGAAAGACTCGTCACAACGTGCAGGACAGAAGGTACAGTGCACTATCGCGACAGCTCTGTCGGGAGGATCGCTTACACAGCAGGTAGGAAAGGGTGGCGCACCGTTCGGCGGTCCCGTGTGCAGCCCGCAGGGGGCGCTCCCGCCCTCTCTACACATGACAGCTCGCGGTCACATCTGTGCGGGAGTCGTAGCTGGATGCAGAGAAGGAGCCGGAGCCTCTGACTTGTTGATTTCCATCAGGAACCTGCAGAAACATGAAAATCCGGGAGCAGCGAGAGCGGAGAGAGGCCTGAAGGAGCCGGAGGCAGGAGCGGCGGCAGCACCGGGAGGCGGCTGGATGCTGAGCCGGTCATCCGGAGCCCGTGCATGAGGTACAGCCGCTCATTTCAGCCTTGTAGACTTTAAAGGCGCAGGGTGTATTTATTGTGCAGGCGGCAGGGACGTGCGCGGAGCGGCAGCTTCTCCTGCACCCGGGCGGCATCGGCAGTGACAGGTGGAGGCCGGATCCGTCCGTGACTGACAGACCAGGGAGCACCGACAGCGGGACACCGCAAGATGGCCACCAACATCTACCCTCTACAGAGGGCAAAAGATGCCACTCCGACAGGTGGCCAGACAACCACCCCCATCCTCCCATCACAGGACTGGACGTGGACACCACTGCCCCCATCATATCACTGGACGTGGACACCACTGTCCCCATCATATCACTGGACGTGGACACCACTGCCCCCATCATATCACTGGACGTGGACACTACTGTCCCCATCATATCACTGGACGTGGACACCACTGCCCCCATCATATCACTGGACGTGGACACTACTGTCCCCATCATATCACTGGACGTGGACACCACTGCCCCCATCATATCACTGGACGTGGACACTACTCTCCCCATCATATCACTGGACGTGGACACTACTCTCCCCATCATATCACTGGACGTGGACACCACTGCCCCCATCATATCACTGGAAGTGGACACCACTGCCCCATCATATCACTGGAAGTGGACACCACTGCCCCCATCATAATAATAATAATAATAATCTTTATTTTTATATAGCGCTAACATATTCCGCAGCGCTTTACATTTTTTCATACATTATCATCGCTGTCCCCGATGGGGCTCACAATCTAAATTCCCTATCAGTATGTCTTTGGAATGTGGGAGGAAACCGGAGTGCCCGGAGGAAACCCACGCAAACACGGAGAGAACATACAAACTCTTTGCAGATGTTGTCCTTGGTGGGATACGAACCCAGGACTCCAGCGCTGCAAGGCTGCAGTGCTAACCACTAAGCCACCGTGCTGTCCCCATCATATCACTGGACGTGGACACCACTGTCCCCATCATATCACTGGACGTGGACACTACTCTCCCCATCATATCACTGGATTTGGACACTACACTCCCCATCATATCACTGGACGTGGACATCACTCTCCATCATATCACTGGACGTGGACACTACTCTCCCCATCATATCACTGGACGTGGACACTACTCTCCCCATCATATCACTGAACGTGGACATCACTCCCCATCATATCACTGGACGTGGACACTACTCTCTCCATCATATCACTGGACGTGGACACCACTGTCCCCATCATATCACTAGACGTGGACACCACTGTCCCCATCATATCACTGGACGTGGACACTACTCTCTCCATCATATCACTGGACGTGGACACCACTGTCCCCATCATATCACTAGACGTGGACACCACTGTCCCCATCATATCACTGGACGTGGACACTACTCTCCCCATCATATCACTGGACGTGGACACTACTCTCCCCATCATATCACTGGACGTGGACACTACTCTCCCCATCATATCACTGGACGTGGACACTACTCTCCCCATCGTATCACTGGACGTGGACACCACTGCCCCCATCATATCACTGGACGTGGACACCACTGTCCCCATCATATCACTGGACGTGGACACCACTGTCCCCATCATATCACTGGACGTGGACACTACTCTCCCCATCATATCACTGGACGTGGACACTACTCTCCCCATCATATCACTGGACGTGGACACTACTCTCCCCATCATATCACTGGACGTGGACACTACTCTCCCCATCATATCACTGGACGTGGACACCACTGTCCCCATCATATCACTGGACGTGGACACCACTGTCCCCATCATATCACTGTACGCGGACACTACACTCCCCATCATATCACTGGACGTGGACACTACTCTCCCCATCATATCACTGGACGTGGACACTACTCTCCCCATCATATCACTGGACGTGGACACTACTCTCCCCATCATATCACTGGACGTGGACACCACTGTCCCCATCATATCACTGGACGTGGACACCACTGTCCCCATCATATCACTGGACGTGGACACTACTCTCCCCATCATATCACTGGACGTGGACACTACTCTCCCCATCATATCACTGGACGTGGACACTACTCTCCCCATCATATCACTGGACGTGGACACCACTGTCCCCATCATATCACTGGACATGAACACTACTCTCCCCATCATATCACTGGACGTGGACACTACTCTCCCCATCGTATCACTGGACGTGGACACCACTGCCCCCATCATATCACTGGACGTGGACACCACTGCCCCCATCATATCACTGGACGTGGACACCACTGCCCCCATCATATCACTGGATGTGGACACCACTGCCCCCATCATATCACTGGACGTGGACACTACTCTCCCCATCATATCACTGGACGTGGACACCACTCTCCCCATCATATCACTGGACGTGGACACCACTCTCCCCATCATATCACTGGACGTGGACACCACTCTCCCCATCATATCACTGGACGTGGACACCACTGCCCCCATCATATCACTGGACGTGGACACTACTCTCCCCATCATATCACTGGACATGAACACTACTCTCCCCATCATATCACTGGACGTGGACGCCACTCTCCCCATCATATCACTGGACGTGGACACCACTCTCCCCATCATATCACTGGACGTGGACACCACTGCCCCCATCATATCACTGGACGTGGACACCACTGCCCCCATCATATCACTGGACGTGGACACCACTGCCCCCATCATATCACTGGATGTGGACACCACTGCCCCCATCATATCACTGGACGTGGACACTACTCTCCCCATCATATCACTGGACGTGGACACCACTCTCCCCATCATATCACTGGACGTGGACACCACTCTCCCCATCATATCACTGGACGTGGACACTACTGCCCCCATCATATCACTGGACGTGGACACTACTCTCCCCATCATATCACTGGACGTGGACACTACTGCCCCCATCATATCACTGGACGTGGACACTACTGCCCCCATCATATCACTGGACGTGGACACTACTGCCCCCATCATATCACTGGACGTGGACACTACTGCCCCGATCATATCACTGGACGTGGACACTACTCTCCCCATCATATCACTGGACGTGGACACCACTCTCCCCATCATATCACTGGACGTGGACACCACTGTCCCCATCATATCACTGGACGTGGACACTACTCCCCATCATATCACTGAACGTGGACACCACTGTCCCCATATCACTGGACGTGGACACTACTCTCCCCATCATATCACTGGACGTGGACACTACTGCCTCCATCATATCACTGGACGTGGACACCACTGCCCCCATCATATCACTGGACGTGGACACTACTGCCCCCATCATATCACTGGACGTGGACACTACTGTCCCCATCATATCACTGGACGTGGACACTACTCTCCCCATCATATCACTGGACGTGGACACTACTCTCCCCATCATATCACTGGACGTGGACACTACTCTCCCCATCATATCACTGGACGTGGACACCACTGCCCCCATCATATCACTGGACGTGGACACTACTCTCCCCATGATATCACTGGACGTGGACACTACTCTCCCCATGATATCACTGGACGTGGACACTACTCTCCCCATCATATCACTGGACGTGGACACTACTTTCCCCATCATATCACTGGACGTGGACACTACTCTCCCCATCATATCACTGGATGTGGACACCACTCCCCATCATATCACTGGACGTGGACACTACTCTCCCCATCATATCACTGGACGTGGACACTAATCTCCCCATCATATCACTGGACGTGGACACCACTGCCCCCATCATATCACTGAGACGTGGACACTACTCTCTCCATCATATCACTGGACGTGGACACCACTGCCCCCATCATATCACTGAGACGTGGACACTACTCTCCCCATCATATCACTGGACGTGGACACTACTCTCCCCATCATATCACTGGACGTGGACACCACTGCCCCCATCATATCACTGGACGTGGACACTACTCTCCCCATCATATCACTGGACGTGGACACTACTCTCCCCATCATATCACTGGACGTGGACACTACTCTCCCCATCATATCACTGGACGTGGACACTACTCTCCCCATCATATCACTGGACGTGGACACTACTCTCCCCATCATATCACTGGACGTGGACACTACTCTCCCCATCATATCACTGGATGTGGAAACCACTCCCCATCATATCACTGGACGTGGACACTATTCTCCCCATCATATCACTGGACGTGGACACTACTCTCCCCATCATATCACTGGATGTGGACACTACTCTCCCCATCATATCACTGGACGTGGACACTACTCTCCCCATCATATCACTGGACGTGGACACTACTCTCCCCATCATATCACTGGATGTGGACACCACTCTCCCTATCATATCACTGGATGTGGACACCACTCCCCATCATATCACTGGACGTGGACATTACTCTCCCCATCATATCACTGGAAGTGGACACTACTCTCCCCATCATACCACTGGACGTGGACACTACTCTCCCCATCATATCACTGGACGTGGACACTACTCTCCCCATCATATCACTGCATGTGGACACCACTCCCCATCATATCACTGGATGTGGACACCACTCCCCATCATATCACTGGACGTAAACACTACTCTCCCCATCATATCACTGAACATGGACACTACTCTCCCCATCATATCACTGGATGTGGACACTACTCTCCCCATCATATCACTGGACGTGGACACTACTCTCCCCATCATATCACTGGACGTGGACACTACTCTCCCCATCATATCACTGGATGTGGACACCACTCTCCCCATCATATCACTGGATGTGGACACCACTCCCCATCATATCACTGGACGTGGACATTACTCTCCCCATCATATCACTGGACGTGGACACTACTCTCCACATCATACCACTGGACGTGGACACTACTCTCCCCATCATATCACTGGACGTGGACACTACTCTCCCCATCATATCACTGGATGTGGACACCACTCCCCATCATATCACTGGACGTGGACACTACTCTCCCCATCATACCACTGGACGTGCACACTACTCTCCCCATCATATCACTGGACGTGGACCCTACTCTCCCCATCATATCACTTGATGTGGACACCACTCCCCATCATATCACTGGACGTAAACACTACTCTCCCCATCATATCACTGAACATGGACACTACTCTCCCCATCATATCACTGAATGTGGACACTACTCTCCCCATCATATCATTGGACGTGGACATCACTCCCCATCATATCACTGAACGTGGACACCACTGCCCATCATATCACTGAACGTGGACACTACTCTCCCCATCATATCACTGGACGTGGACATCACTCCCCATCATATCACTGAACGTGGACATCACTCCCCATCATATCACTGAACGTGGACACCACTGCCCATCATATCACTGAACGTGGACACTACTCTCCCCATCATATCACTGGACGTGGACATCACTCCCCATCATATCACTGAACGTGGACATCACTCCCCATCATATCACTGAACGTGGACACTACTCTCCTCATCATATCACTGAACGTGGACACCACTGTCCCCATCATATCACTGGACGTGGACACCACTGTCCCCATCATATCACTGGACGTGGACACTACACTCCCCATCATATCACTGGATATGGACATCAGTGTCCCTATCATATCACTGAACGTGGACACCACTGTCCCCATATCACTGGACGTGGACATTACTCTCCCCATCATATCACTGAACGTGGACACTACTCTCCCCATCATATCACTGAACGTGGACACAACTGTCCCCATCATATCACTGGACGTGGACACCACTGTCCCCATATCACTGGACGTGGACACTACACTCCCCATCATATCACTGGATATGGACATCAGTGTCCCCATCATATCACTGAACGTGGACACCACTGTCCCCATATCACTGGACATGGACACTACTCTCCCCATCATATCACTGAACGTGGACACTACTCTCCCCATCATATCACTGAACGTGGACACCACTGTCCCCATCATATCACTGGACGTGGACACCACTGTCCCCATCATATCACTGGACGTGGACACTACTCTCCCCATCATATCACTGGATTTGGACACTACACTCCCCATCATATCACTGGACGTGGACATCACTCTCCATCATATCACTGGACGTGGACACTACTCTCCCCATCATATCACTGGATATGGACATCACTGTCCCCATCATATCACTGAACGTGGACACCACTGTCCCCATATCACTGGACATGGACACTACTCTCCCCATCATATCACTGAACGTGGACACCACTGTCCCCATATCACTGGACGTGGACACTACTCTCCCCATCATATCACTGGATATGGACATCACTGTCCCCATATCACTGGACGTGGACACTACTCTCCCCATCATATCACTGAACGTGGACGCTACTCTCCCCATCATATCACTGAACGTGGACATCACTCCCCATCATATCACTGGACGTGGACACTACACTCCCCATCATATCACTGGACGTGGACACTACTCTCCCCATCATATCACTGGACGTGGACACTACTCTCCCCATCATATCACTGAACGTGGACATCACTCCCCATCATATCACTGGGCGTGGACACTACTCTCCCCATCATATCACTGGATATGGACACTACTCTCCCTATCATATCACTGGATGTGGACACCACTGTCCCCATCATATCACTGGATATGGACATCACTCCCCATCATATCACTGAACGTGGACACTACTCTCCCCATCATATCACTGGATATGGACATCACTCTCCCCATCATATCACTGAACGTGGACACTACTCTCCCCATCATATCACTGGATATGGACATCACTCCCCATCATATCACTGAACGTGGACACTACTCTCCCCATCATATCACTGGATATGGACATCACTCTGCCCATCATATCACTGAACGTGAACACTACTCTCCCCATCATATCACTGGATATGGCCATCACTCTCCCCATCATATCACTGAATGTGGACACTACTCTCCCCATCATATCACTGGATATGGACATCACTCCCCATCATATCACTGGACGTGGACACTACTCTCCCCATCATATCACTGGACGTGGACACTACTCTCCCCATCATATCACTGGACGTGGACACTACTCTCTCCATCATATCACTGGATGTGGACACTACTCTCCCCATCATATCACTGGACGTGGACACTACTCTCCCCATCATATCACTGGATGTGGACACTACTCTCCCCATCATATCACTGGACGTGGACTTCACTCTCCCCATCATATCACTGGACGTGGACACTACTGCCCCCATCATATCACTGAATGTGGACACTACTCTCCCCATCATATCACTGGATGTGGACACTACTCTCCCCATCATATCACTGGACGTGGACACTACTCTACCCAGCATATCACAGAACATGGACACTACTCTCCCCATCATATCACTGGACGTGGATACTACTCTCCCCATCATATCACTGGACGTGGACATCACTCTCCCCATCATATCACTAAATGTGGACACTACTCTCCCCCCCATCATATCACTGAACGTGGACACTACTCTTCCCTTCATATCACTGAACGTAGAAATCACTCTCCCCATCATGTCACTGGACACTACTCTCCCCGTCAGAATACTGGACGTGGACACTACTCTCCCCATCATATCACTGAACGTGGACACTACTCTCCCCATCATATGACATTGAACGTAGACACTACTCTCCCCATCATATCACTGAACGTGGACACTACTCCCCCATCATATCAATGGACGTGGACACAACTCTCCCCATCATATCACTGAACGTGGACACTACTCTCCCCATCATAATGCTCGATGTGGATAATAATCTCCCCATCTTATCACTGGATTTTGACACTACTCTCCCCATCATAATAATGGACATGATCACTACTCTCCCCTTTAGACCACTGGACGTGGACACTACTCTCCCCATTATATCACTGGACACTACTCTCCCCATCATATCACTGGACGTGGACATTGCTCTCCCCATCATATCACTGGACGTGGACACTACTCTCCCCATCATATCGCTGGACATGGACACTACACTCCCCATTATACCACTTGGTGTGGACACTACTCTCCCCATCATAATACTACATGTGGTCACTACTCTCCTCATCAAATCACTGGACGTGGTCACTACTCTCCCCATAATAATGGATGTGGACACTACTCTCTCCCTATCAAAATTACTAGACTTGGACACTATTTTCCCCATCATATTGCAAGACGTGAACTCTACTCTTTCCATCATACTACTGTATGTGAACACTACTTTCCTCATCATATTACTGGATGTGGACACTACTCTCCTCATCATATAACTGGACATGAACACTACTCTCCCAATTATATTACTGGACATGAACAGTACTCTCCCCATCATATTACTGGAAGTGAACCTTACTCTCATCATATTACTGGATGTGAACACTACTTCCCCCATCAAATTGCTGGACGTGGACACTCCTCTCCCTTTCATATTACTGGATATGGACACTACTCTCCCCGTCATATAACTGGACACGAGCACTACCCTCCCCATCATATTACTGGATGGGGACAGTACTCTCCCCATTGTATTACTAAATGTGGAGACTAATATCCTTAACATATTTCTCAACATGGACGGACACTACTTTCCCCATCATATTACGTGGACATATTGCTGGACAAGGACACTTCTCTGTTCATCATATTACTGGATGTGGACACTACTCTCCTCATCATGTAACTGGAAGAGGGCACTTCTCGCCCCGTCATATTTTGTGGACATATTACTGGATGTGGACACTACTCTCACCATCATATTATTGCACGTGGACATTACTTTCCCCATATTACTGGACATGGACACTACTTTTCCTAACAATTTGCTGTACGTGGACACTATCCCCATCATATTCCTGGGTGTGGACACTACTTTCCCCATCATATTGTTGGACGTGGACACTACTCTCCCATCATATTGTTGGACGTGGACACTACTCTCCCATCATATTGTTGGACATGGACACTACTCTTCTATCATATTGTTGGACACGGACACTACTCTCCCCATCATATTGTTGGACATGGACACTACTCTCCCATCCCGATACTGAACGTGGACACTACTCTCCTCATATTGCTGGATGTGGACACTACTCTCCCATCATATTTCTGGATGTGGACACTACTCTTCCCATCATATTGCTGGATGTGGACACTACGCTCCCCATCATATTGTTGGACGTGGACACTACTCTCCTATCACAATACTGGATGCGGACACTACTCTCCCCATCATATTGCTGGATGTGGACACTACGCTCCCCATCATATTGTTGGACGTGGACACTACTCTCCCATCATATTGTTGGCCGTGGACACTACTCTCCTATCACAATACTCGACGCGGACACTACTCTCCCCATCATATTGTTGGACGTGGACACTACTCTCCCATCATTTTGTTGGACGTGGACACTACTCTTCCATCACAGTACTGGACGTGGACACTACTCTCTTCATTGCTGGACATGGCCACTATCCCATCACATTACTGGATGTGGTCACTACTCTCCCCATAATATTGCTTGACGTGGACACTACTCTCCCCATCATTATTGGACGTGAGCACTACTTTTCCATCACATTACTGGATGTGGGCACTACTCTCCCATCATATTACTCGACATGGGCACTACTCTCCCATCACATTACTGGACGTGGGCACTACTCTCCCATCATATTACTCGACATGGGCACTACTCTCCCATCACATTACTGGACGTGGGCACTACTCTCCCATCATATTACTCGACATGGGCACTACTCTCCCATCACATTACTGGACTTGGGCACTACTTTCCCATCACATTACTGGACATGGGCACTACTCTACCATCACATTACTGGACTTGGGCACCACTCTCCCATCACATTACTGGACATGGGCACCACTCTCCCATCACATTACTGGATATGGGCACTACTCTCCCATCACAGTACTGGATATGGGCACTACTCTCCCATCACATTACTGGATGTGGGCACTACTCTCCCCATCATATTACTGGACGTGGACACTACTCTCCCCATCATGTTACTGGATGTGGACACTACTGTTCCCATCGCATTACTTTACATGGACACCATTTAATCACAAGACTGGATTTACCCTTCTGGTCACACAATAGTTTTACCATTAGTTCTAAACAACCCTATATAGAGACAGCACATGATTCGTTGTTGTATTAGCACCTGTTTTTTTGTTTAATTTTTAGTGTTTTGTTGTTGTTTTTTGCACCAAAGTCATCTTTCCATTTGTGTCTTCGCTGAGGTCTATTCTTTTTGTGTTCATCTGCCTTTTTTACGTTCGCCATTGTGGCCGGGGCTTTGAATTTCCAGATTTTTTTTGCCCGATTTATCATTTGCGACTTTTCAAAAAGTTGCCAAGTTTTTTGCAAATGTCCTCCATCCACCCCACGGAGTGATTTTATGTATGCCTGAATTTTTTGCAACATTTTACGAAGTGTGCGACTTTGTATTCTAAAAAGTTGCAAATACGATTAGAGACAGAAAAACAGGTATTTTTTTTACTTTGTCTAAAGTTCATGAACCATGTGAGTCATTTGGATGATCTTGGTGCAAAAAAAAAAAAATGTCAGCGAGTCTCACAGAGACCTATTGAAAAGTGACTTAAAAAATCCACAAATGATGAATCATGTTCGTAGTGTGCGGCGGTAACATCGTAAGGTTGTCTGTGGTACTGCACACCCTGATAGGTTGTAGTGGTATAGGACATCTAATATCTGTAGTAAGTTACACAATGGGTAGCAGTAATGTAGTGATGACTCCTGCTGTATCCTACAGTCTATATCCCTACTATATATACAGTAGGTCACCGGCAGAGGAATCATGTTCATAGAACCCCACTTTACAATGTATAACTATTATATAGGGCAGAAATATACCTATGAGTATAGTACCTGTAGGGCACGAGCAGACAACGACAGGTATTGTAGGCCGGAAGCCGAGTAGTAATACATGCGGTATTCTATACGGTCTGTACATACATACACACCTCTCAAATTTATCAGCTTTCTGTACAAAGCAGTTCTCGATGTTACCCTCAGTGATCCTTGGTATTACCTTCTCCCTGTACAGAGCAGGCCTCAGTGTTATCCTGTCTTCGGTGTTGCCCTCTCCCTATACAAAGCGGCCCTTAGAGTTACCCTCTCCCTATACAGAGCAGTCCTTGGTGTTGCCCTCTCCCTATACAAAGCAGCCCTTAGAGTTACCCTCTCCCTATACAGAGCAGTCCTTGGTGTTGCCCTCTCCCTATACAAAGCAGCCCTTAGAGTTACCCTCTCACTATACAGAGCAGTCCTCGCTGTTACCCTCTCCGTATATAGAGCAGCCTTTAGTGTTACCCTCTACCTGTACAGAGCAGCCTTTAGTGTTACCCTCTACCTGTACAGAGCAGTCCTCGGTGTTACCCTCTCCCTATATAGAGCGACCCTTAGTGTTACCCTCTACCTGTACAGAGCAGTCCTCGGTGTTACCCTCTCCCTGTATAGAGCGGCCCTTAGTGTTACCCTCTACCTGTACAGAGCAGTCCTTGGTGTTACCCTCTCCCTATATAGAGCAGCCTTTAGTGTTACCCTCTACCTGTACAGAGCAGTCCTCGGTGTTACCCTCTCCCTATACAGAGCAGCCTTTAGTGTTACCCTCTACCTGGTCAGAGCAGTCCTCGGTGTTACCCTCTCCCTATATAGAGCGGCCCTTAGTGTTACCCTCTACCTGTACAGAGCAGTCCTCGGTGTTACCCTCTCCCTATATAGAGCGGCCCTTAGTGTTACCCTCTACCTGTACAGAGCAGTCCTCGGTGTTACCCTCTCCCTATATAGAGCGGCCCTTAGTGTTACCCTCTACCTGTACAGAGCAGTCCTCGGTGTTACCCTCTCCCTATATAGAGCGGCCCTTAGTGTTACCCTCTACCTGTACAGAGCAGTCCTCGGTGTTACCCTCTCCGTACAGAGCGGCCTTTGGTGTTACCCTTTACCTGTACAGAGAAGTTCTCAGTGTTATCCTCTACCTGTACAGAGCAGTCCTTGGTGTTACCCTCTCCCGAAACAGAGCAGTCCTCGGTATTACCCTCTCTTTATACAGAGCGGTTCTCGGTGTTAGTATTACCCTCTACCTGTACTTAAGAGTCCTCTGTGTTACATTCTTCCTGTACAGAGCAATCCTCAATGTTATGCTTTCATTGGTATTACCCTCTACCTGTACAGAACAGTCCTTGGTGTTACCCTCTTTCTGTACAGAGCGATCCTCCGTGTTACCCTCTTCCTATTCAAAGCAGCCATTAGTGTTACCCTCTCCCTATAGAGAACAGTCCTCCGTGTTACACTCTCTCCATGCACAGAGCAGCCATTAGTGTTACCCTCTCCCTATAGAGAACAGTCCTCAGTGTTACCCTCTCCCTGTACAGAGCAGCCATTAGTGTTACCCTCTCCCTATAGAGAACAGTCCTCCGTGTTACCCTCTCCCTGTACAGAGCAGCCATTGGTGTTACCCTCTCCCTATAGAGAACAGTCCTCAGTGTTACCCTCTCCCTGTACAGAGCATACAGACGCTGTACCGTCCTTGGTGTTACCCTCTCGCTGTATTGTCCTCAGTCTTACCCTCTTGATGTACCATCCTCGGTGTTAACCTCTCCCTGTTCCGTCCTCGGTGTTACCCTTTCCCTGTACCATCCTCAGTCTTACCCTCTTGCTGTACTGTCCTCGGTGTTACCCTCTCCCTGTTCGTCCTCGGTGTTACCCTTTCCCTGTTGCGTCCTCAGTGTTACCCTTTCCCTGTTCCGTCATCTGTGTTACCCTCTCGCTGTACCGTCCTCAGTGTTATCCTCTCGCTGTACCGTCCTCGGTGTTACCCTCTCACTGTAACGTCCTTGGTGTTACCCTCTCGCTGTTCCGTCCTCGGTGTTACCCTCTCCCTGTTCCGTCCTTGGTGTTACCCTTTCCCTGTACCATCCTCAGTCTTACCCTCTTGCTGTACTGTCCTCGGTGTTACCCTCTCCCTGTTCGTCCTCGGTGTTACCCTTTCCCTGTTCCGTCCTCAGTGTTACCCTTTCCCTGTTCCGTCATCTGTGTTACCCTCTTGCTGTACCGTCCTCAGTGTTATCCTCTCGCTGTACCGTCCTCGGTGTTACCCTCTCGCTGTAACGTCCTTGGTGTTACCCTCTCGCTGTTCCGTCCTCGGTGTTACCCTCTCCCTGTTCCGTCCTTGGTGTTACCCTTTCGAGGTACCATCCTCGGTATTACCCTCTTGCGTTACCGTCCTCGGTATTACCCTCTTGCGGTACCGTCCTCGGTGTTACCCTCTTGCGGTACCGTCCTCGGTGTAACCCTCTTGCGGTACCGTCCTCGGTGTTACCCTCTTGCGGTACCGTCCTCAGTGTTACCCTTTTGCTGTACCGTCCTCGGTGTTACCCGCTCGTTGTACGGTCCTCGGTGTTACTCTCTCCTTGTACCGTCTTCGGTGTTACCGTCTCGCTGTACCATCGTCGGTGTTACCCTCTCGCTGTACCGTCCTCGGTGTTACCCTCTCGCTGTATCGTCCTCAGTCTTACCCTCTTGCTGTACCGTCCTCGGTGTTACCCTCTCCCTGTTCCGTCCTCAGTGTTACCCTTTCCCTGTACCGTCCTCAGTCTTACCTTCTTGCTGTGCTGTCCTCGGTGTTACCCTCTCCCTGTTCCATCCTCGGTGTTACCCTTTCCCTGTTCCGTCCTCGGTGTTACCCTTTCCCTGTTCCGTTGTCTGTGTTACCCTCTCGCTGTACCGTCCTCGGTGTTACCCTCTCGCTGTAACATCCTCGGTGTTACCCTCTCGCTGTACCGTCCTCGGTGTTACCCTCTCCTTGTTCCGTCCTTGGTGTTACCCTGTCAAGGTACCAACCTCGGTGTTACCCTCTTGCGGTACCGTCCTCGGTGTTACCCTCTTGCGGTACCGTCCTCATTGTTACCCTGTCACTGTACTGTCCTCGGTGTTACTTTCTCCTTGTACTGTCTTCGGTGTTACCCTCTCCCTGTTCCGTCCTCGGTGTTACCCTCTCGCTGTATGGTCCTCGGTGTTACCCTCTCCTAGTACGTCTTCGTTGTTACCCTCTCCCTGTACCGTCTTCAGTGTTAACCTCTCCCTGTACCATCCCCAGTGTTACCCTCTCCCTGTACAGGACACCACTTGTGTGTACAGATAAGCCCCCTCTCAGTGCAGGGCAGGCAGTGAGCAGTTCAGCACCTCTCGGTGTGGACAGCGCCGGGCTGCTGCTGAGCTGATTATTACTGTGGCTGGTGATTAGGGGTAAAGCTGTTCCGCTTATCTTCTAGGTCACAGCAGACAGAGATGTCCCGGCAGTCGCCCATCCTTGTGCTGCTGTCAGGATGGAGGTGAAGGGACACAGGTGACCGCACCGCCTGTACAGAACTATCAGCATGCCGGGCTGGATGAACAAGCCCAGCTCTCGCTCCACTGCCTCTCTGCCACCGGAGCCCATGGACATTGTGCGCAGCAAGGCTTGCTCTAGGAGGGTAAAGCTGAACGTTGGGGGTTTAGCCCATGAGGTTCTGTGGCGAACCCTAGACCGGTTGCCGCGCACAAGGCTGGGGAAGCTGCGGGACTGCAACAGCCACGAGGCCCTGATGGAGATCTGTGATGACTACAGCCTAGAGGAGAACGAGTATTTCTTCGATCGCCACCCAGGCGCCTTCACGTCTATCCTGAACTTCTACCGCACTGGCAAACTGCACATGATGGAGGAGATGTGCGCGTTATCCTTCAGCCAGGAGCTGGACTACTGGGGCATTGATGAGATCTACCTGGAGTCATGTTGCCAGGCACGCTACCACCAGAAGAAGGAGCAGATGAACGAGGAGCTCAAACGTGAAGCGGAAACCCTGCGAGAGCGCGAGGGTGAGGAGTTCGACAACACCTGCTGCGCCGACAAGCGCAAGAAGCTCTGGGACCTCCTGGAGAAGCCCAACTCGTCTGTAGCGGCCAAGGTAAGTGCAGCACAAGTGGGAGGTGACAAGGGTCATATCCGCGGGGTTTAAATGCAGTGTATGATCTCCAGGCCAGTCTATGATCTCTGGGATATTGCAGGTGCAGTGTTTGATCTCCAGGCCAGTACGGTGCAGTGTATGATCGCTGGGTTAGTATAGGGGCTGGGTATGGTCTCTTTGCCAGTGTATTATCTCTGGGTAGTTTGTATGCAGTGTATTATCTTTGAGATATTGTAAGGGGAATGTATGATCTCAAAGTTAGCGTAGGAGCAAAGTATGATTTCCGAGTTAGCTTAGAGACAGTGAAAATCTCAAGGTTTGTGCAAGGGCAATGATTGATTTCTGGGTTAGTGTATGGGCAATGTACGATATCTGGGTTACTGTAGGATGCTATGTATGAGCTCTGTGGCAGTATGGGCATGAAATGATCTGTGGGTTGGCGTAGTGGCTATGAATGATCTGTTTGTTAGTGTGGGGGCAGTGTATGATCTCTGGGTCACTGTATGTGCAGTGTATGCTCTCTGGTTCACTGTATGTGCAGTGTATGATCTCTGGGTCACTATGTGCAGTGTATGATCTCTGTATCACTGTATGTGCAGTGTATGATCTCTGGGTCACTGTATGTGCAGTGTATGATCTCTGGGTCACTATGTGCAGTGTATGATCTCTGGGTCACTATGTGCAGTGTATGATCTCTGGTTCACTGTATGTGCAGTGTATGATCTCTGGGTCACTGTATGTGCAGTGTATGATCTCTGGGTCACTGTATGTGCAGTGTATGATCTCTGGGTCACTGTATGTGCAGTGTATGATCTCTGGGTCACTGTATGTGCAGTGTATGATCTCTGGTTCACTGTATGTGCAGTGTATGATCTCTGGGTCACTGTATGTGCAGTGTATGATCTCTGGGTCACTGTATGTGCAGTGTATGATCTCTGGGTCACTATGTGCAGTGTATAATCTCTGGGTCACTGTATGTGCAGTTTAGTGTAGGGGCAGTGTATGATCTCTGGGTCACTGTATGTGCAGTGTATGCTCTCTGGGTCACTGTATGTTTAGTGTAGGGGCAGTGTATGATCTCTGGGTCATTGTATGTGCAGTGTATGATCTCTAGGTCACTGTATGTGCAGTGTATGATCTCTGGGTCACTGTTTGTGCAGTGTATGATCTCTGGGTCACTATGTGCAGTGTATGATCTCTGGGTCACTATGTGCAGTGTATGATCTCTGGGTCACTGTATGTGCAGTGTATGATCTCTGGGTCACTGTATGTGCAGTGTATAATCTCTAGGTTAGTGTAGGGACAGTGTATGATCTCTGGGTTACTGTATGTGCAGTGTATGATCTCTGGGTCACTGTATGTGCAGTGTATAATCTCTAGGTTAGTGTAGGGGCAGTGTATGATCTCTGGGTCACTATGTGCAGTGTATGATCTCTGGGTCACTGTATGTGCAGTTTATGATCTCTGGGTCACTGTATGTGCAGTGTATGATCTCTGGGTCACTGTATGTGCAGTGTATGATCTCTGGGTCACTGTGCAGTGTATAATCTCTAGGTTAGTGTATGTGCAGTGTATGATCTCTGGGTCACTGTATCATACAGTGACCCAGAGATCATACACTGCCCCTACACTAACCTAGAGATTATAAACTGCACATACAGTGATCTAGAGATCATAAACTGCACATACAGTCTGTATGTGCAGTTTATGATCTCTAGATCACTGTATGTGCAGTTTATAATCTCTAGGTTAGTGTAGGGGCAGTGTATGATCTCTGGGTCACTATGTGCAGTGTATGATCTCTGGGTCACTGTATGTGCAGTTTATGATCTCTGTGTCACTGTATGTGCAGTGTATGATCTCTGGGTCACTGTATGTGCAGTGTATGATCTCTGGGTCACTGTATGTGCAGTGTATAATCTCTAGGTTAGTGTAGGGGCAGTGTATAATCTCTGGGTCACTATGTGCAGTGTATGATCTCTGGGTCACTGTATGTGCAGTTTATGATCTCTGGGTCACTGTATGTGCAGTGTATAATCTCTAGGTTAGTGTAGGGGCAGTGTATGATCTCTGGGTCACTGTATGTGCAGTGTATGATCTCTGGGTCACTGTATGTGCAGTGTATAATCTCTAGGTTAGTGTAGGGGCAGTGTATGATCTCTGGGTCACTATGTGCAGTGTATGATCTCTGGGTCACTGTATGTGCAGTTTATGATCTCTGGGTCACTGTATGTGCAGTGTATGATCTCTGGGTCACTGTATGTGCAGTTTATGATCTCTGGATCACTGTATGTGCAGTTTATAATCTCTAGGTTTGTGTAGGGGCAGTGTATGTGTATGATCTCTGGGTTAGTGTAGATGTTGTGTATGATCTTTGTTGCATTGTATGATCTCCTGGTTAGTGTAGAAGTTATGTATGATCTCTGTGGCTGTGTATGGTTCATTGTATAATCTGTGGGTTGGTGTAGAGGTTATGTGTGATCTCTGGGACAGTGTATGTTTTCTGGTATAGTGTAGGATAAGTGTATTGGCAGTTTATGATCTCTGGGTTAAGTTTAGAGGCTGCGTATGATCTGAGGCCAAGTGTATGATTTATTGGTTAGTCGTAGGTAGGCAGTTCATGATCTCTGGGCTCAGTTTATGTATGAGCAATGAATGAACTATGGCATAGAGTAGGTGCTCTCTGTTATAGTGTAGGGGCAATGTATGATCTCTGTGACTGTGTATGATCTCTGACTGTGTGTGATCTCTGATTAGTAATGGGGCTATATATAATCTGTAGTGCAGTGTGTGATCTCTGGTGCAGTGGATGATCTGCGGGATGTGGTATGATATCCAGGGTAGTGTATGACTATTGAGTCAGTGTAAGATCTCTGGGGCAGGGAATGGGAATGTGTAGTATCGCTTCAACAGTGCATCTGTATGATATCATGGGCAGTGTATGATCTCCAAAGTAGTATAGGATTCTATGGGACAGTGTTTGATCTCTGCAGCAATATATGGTGTCTAGATTATGTGTGAACTATTAGGCCAGTATATGATATCTGTATGAACTCCTGGGTTAGTGTTTCATCTCTGAGTCATATGGGACCTTGGGTTAATGTATTATTGCCATAAATAATCTCTCGGATAGTTCAGGGGTAGTGAGTGATCATTGTGCCAGTGTATGATCGCTTCTGCGTTGTATAATCTTTGGGGCTATATGTGATATATGGAGCAATATATTATCTTTGAGGTAAATTCCATTCCTCATGCCATTGTATGATCTGCGGTCTGTGCAAGTTGTCGGAGGCAGCGCAGAATTTCAAGAGCTGTGTATGATTTTCAGGTAAGGTACACCTTTAAGGCTGTGTAAGATTTCTAGGCAGTGTATGATTTCCAGGGAAAGTGTATAATTTGTGAGGTTGTTTAGGATTTCCAGGCAGTGTCTGACTTCTGGGACAATGTAGGATCCATTTGCTATGTATTACCTTCAGGTCCTATCTTTAGTGTAGTATATGATCTCCGGCTGATTCTGATCTTTGAGATACTGTAATATTTTTGAGACCATGTATAATCTCCGGATCAGTGTATGAACTTCTGTGACACGGAATGATCATTAGGGCCTTGTACAATCTCCAGACAGTGGTTTACCGGGCAGTTTATGATATTTGGGACATCATATGTACTCCTGGGGCAGTGTAAAATATCCCAAGCAGTGTATGATCATCAGGCTCATGTAGGATATTGAGGTCTGATAAGACACTGATGAAAATTTAACTTGCGATACATGGTGAGAGTTCTTCTCCCTTACTAGGTTCATATTGTGTATAATATTGCATCCAGAGGAATGTGCAGGGCTCTACTGGGGTCTGATGTTGGGGTCACTATGCTGTGAATGGCTGCCAGTTGTCTGCCCACTAAGATCGGGCCTTAGAGATGGGCTGGCCATACACAGTAGATGGCTGTTGGTCGAACAATGCTTTGGGTGATAGCTCGGCTGACAGCCATCTCAGCTGACTCTCCCATACACAGGAGAACTCACTCGGTCGAGCGCTCCTGATTCTCTATGAGAAAGCCACTGGCCAACATGTATCTCGGGGATGACAAGGCGATTGGCAGTCTGAAATCAGACATGGGCAATTGACATCTCTCCCAATGATCTATCGGCTGGCACCCTCAAACACATTAGACCGTCGACTGAAGACCAAACCTGTCAATATCGGTGGGTTCAGCCAACTTTAATGTGTATGGGGGCCATCAGTAGGGGCTAAGGTCCATAGTGTCAAATCATGGGATGAATATTTTCTGTCTCCCGCTGGAGATCCTCTCACTGCAGGAATAAGCATTCACCAATGCAAGTAAGACTTGGTTTAGCTATAAGATGTGACCACCAGCACTGGTCTGAAAATCCCAGAAAAGACTGGGACAGGTTCCTTTTGCATATTGCTTGGAGTTATTGGGGGTAAAAATACGAGATCTCTGCTGGGTAGCAGAGACCAGTTCCCTATGGGGATCACTTATGAGGCAGCAGGTGAAGCTGGGGCTCCTTGGTTAGTATTGGAATATGTGGGGGGCATCTTAGGGGTTATTACAGCTACGGTCGAATTTTATCAAAACTAATCTCTGCTCTTAAGTTTCAGGAGCCTGTAGTGAATATTATTTGCAGACCAAGCACGATGACGGAAACACATGACACCTCTCTACACAAATGTAATATTATCTTGGTAATTTAAACCATCGAACAATAGCAACCAATGCAAGTGAAAGACAAGCCGCAGACCGGGTCGGGACACAGAATACAGTCACGGAACACGAAACCTCCAGCCTGACAGATATCCCCCTGGCATTGTGTCTACTGCCCTGGCAGAGCCGCTATGCTTCAATGTCACTCCTCACTCTTTATTATACAGACGAGACATAGATAGTACAGAATAGAAGACCCCTCCCATCCTGTGCCCACTCTGTTAATCTCTGAATGGTGCCATATTGTGCTGTTTATATGTGCCACCTCCACATTACATGTGCAGCATCTCCCATTCTACATCCACAGACATTGATAGGGAGTCAGCCCCTGTTTTCCCCATACCAGTTCCCACTCGTTAGGGAAGGATTTCTACAAGATTTTGGAGGTGTCTGTTGGATTATTATCCATTTATCTAGAAGAGCATTTGTGAGGACACACTGATGTTGGATGAGAGGGTCGGGCTGTTTTCCCAATACAATTGTCCAAAATATGCTGCATTCTGAAGCATTAAGATTTCCCTTCACTGGAACTATCCTAGCACCTAGCCTGACGTTCGACATTGTGCTTGGTGCTTGGCTATGAAGCTCCTGGCTGGGGCGCAGTGTTTGTGTTAATATTAATAGAAGGGGAGTTTTGGACTCTGAACTTATGGAGCCAGAACAGCGTTGGTGAGTTTTCTGCCCTCTGCCCCTCACCAAGTCGGTGACCCCGCTCTGTAGCGTTATGTAGCTGAGTTGCTGTTGTTCCTTCCACTTCTCAATAATATCCCTCAAAGGTGATGGGGGAATATTTAGGAGGGAAGACATTACATAAACTGACTTGTTACACCGGTGGCTCCTATTGCAGAACCTATTAGGTCGAGCCATGTTGTACACTGGGGTTGAGGGGCCGGATATTGTGCATCGGGGTCAAGGGGCCGGACGTTGTACATCAGGGTGAGGGAACGGACGTTATACACTGAGGGTGAGGGGCCAGATGTTGTATACTGGGTGGCAAGGGGCTGGTTGTTGTACACCAGGTTCGAGGGGATGGATTTTGTACACCGGGATCGAAGGGCCGGATGTTTTACATGTGCGTTGAGGGGCCGGATATTGTATACCTGATGGCACGCAGCCGGATTTTGAAAACCAGAGTCAAGGAGCCGGATGTTGTACACCGGAGTCGAGGGTCCAGATTTTGTACACAAGGGTCGATGGTCCGGATGTTATATACCGGTGTCGAGGGGACGGACTTTGTACACTAAGATCGAGGGAACGGACATTATACACAGCGGAAGAGGGTGCCGATGTTGTATACCGGGTGGCATGTTGTACCATGTTGTAATATCCGGTTGAGGGACCGGATATTATATACCTGATGGCAAGGGGACGGATTTTATTCACCAGGTTTATAGGGCTGGATGTTGTACACCAAGGTTGAGCAGACGGACGTTGTACACTGGGGTCAAGGGAACAGACGATATACACAGAGAATGAGAGGCCAGATGTTGTATATCGGGTGGCAAGGGGCGGGATGTTGTACATCGGGAGGCAAGGCGCCGGATGTTGTACATCGGGGGCGAGGGGCCGGATTTTGTACATTACGGGCAATGGGACTGTATGATCAATATGATGATCTCATCTAATGATGGGTAAGAATTATGTCTTATCCATGTAGTCTATATCCTCCATGTCTTGAGATGATCAAGTGACAGTGCACCATAAAACCTGTGTATGGAAAGTGGTAGACTATGAGGGCTTTACAGTGTGGTGAAGGAGTTAGTCCACTCCGCGATGGTTGGAACATGTATGGGTGACCGGAATGCTCCTTTATCACCTTATTGCGTGTGTCCCAGCCCGTGACTAAGATAGTATAGTCTGCCAATTCCACTAGTTCGTCTTTTACATGATGGATTCTACTGCGCTCACACAGGGCACTGACCCACCCATTACGGATTGGCGGTCTGTCAATCACTGAGCTGTCGTCAATCACGGTGATAATGAGCTGTGTATAATGGATCATTGTCACATCCCAGCCACAGCGAGAGATGACAGATAAAGGCAGTATCATGTCCCCCATATCCACACAGGTGGGATGTGGAACTTCAGGCCCCGCGTCTCAGCCTGCTAGGATACACATCAGGGAGATGGCACACAACAGGCCACATAGGTAGCATCATGCAGAATATTTTTTACATGGATTTTTCTGCCTTTTTTTTACCCTGCTTTGATTTTTTTTATCCTGGTTTGTGACTAATCTGTAATAATAAGATGAGGTGGAACAATAGAGTGTGGGCTTTTTTTTTCGTGTTTACACTTTAAAGAATAGTCATCAAAGATTGAGGTATAAACTGGGTGTTTACAACCCACTTGCATGTTTTGCCCCACCTACTTGTGGAAAACACGACAGAATAGCCACATTTTAATGGTTTTCTTACATCTATTGATAAACACGCTGAAAAAAATGCCACATGTGCACTATAGTTTTCGATGTGGATTTAGGCACGGAATCTGTACCAGAAACTGGGCCAGAAAACTCTGTGTGAACATTCCCTAAATGTGTGTGCAAGCGATCCATCCTGCTGTCCTCATCAGTGTGTACAGTGTTCACTGTATATACAGTATGTCCATGTCAGAGGGGAGCACTGTATACCGCATGCCTGATGTTATGTGGTCTGTCTGTCTGAAATGTGTCCCTTACATGGGGGGTGTCTGTATGACGTGTGACATTAGGTGAAGACATCCAAATCACACAGGGAACCTCTCTGATATCACACTTGTCTTTATATGTCTTTTTTACATGTGTGTTTATTACACTGGAAGCTCCTGTATTACATATATGATTTTTTACTGGCGTAACGCCTGATATTAGATGGGGAAAATCTTCACTTATATGCCTAATATTACACAAGGGAACGCCTCGATTACATTTGCACTACGGTGCGAGAGGAAGCATCAACTTTACATTTGTGATACCAGACCAAGTAGTATCTGTATTACCTGTGTGATATTACATGGCGAGCGTTTGCATTACATGTATGTTATTACACAGGGAATAACTGTAATACACAGGATTTTCGAGGTCAGGAGCTTGCATTACATGCGTGATATTTGATAGGAAGGCATCTATTACCAGTGCGATATCACTATAGTGTGCATATAACATTACATGAAATACACAGGAAATATCTCTTTACATGTGTGATAATAAATGTGGAGAGCGTATATATATATCAGATGTATGATATTACAGGTGGAGGGCATATGTATTACATTTGGAGAATGTACAGTATGTATTACATGTGTGATATTACACCTGGAGAGTGTATGTATTACATGTGAGATATTACATGTGGAGAGCATATGTATTTCACGTCAAAAACGTATGTATTACATGTGTGTGATAATACATGTGGATTGCATCTGCATGTGATGTTACATTTGGAGAACGTATGCATTGTATGTGTAATATCACATGTTACATTTTGATATTACATGTATATTACTGTACATACGTATTACATGTGGAGAACTTATATATTACATATCAAGAATATATATATAAAAAAAGATTAATGAGACCACCTTGACGATGGTTGATGGTCCCACACTATTTGGCCAAATTCTGTGCAAAGCGTCTCAAATATTTTTCCTAATGTTCAAAAAGCCATTTTGCTATTCATATTTCATGTATTTCATATTCGACATGCTTTGGCACAGTAGAGTGCAACTTTTTTTTGTATATTGTATATGCAGGTAGCTGCTCCTGATATGCACCTATTCACACTAGTTTGGATGTGCCAGTCGTTTTTCTGTCATATGAAGAATATATGTCATATGTGTGAGATTGGTTATATGTTGAGATTGCGTATGTATTATGTGTAATATTACATGAAGAGCGTGTATATAGTACATATGATGGTACATGTGGAGAGTCTGTGTTATATGTGCGATATTACATGTGGAGAACGCATGTATTACATACGGAGAGTGTATGTATTAGGTCTGTGTTATTACATTTGGACAGCGTATGTATTACATGTGTGATACTACATATGGAAATCATATATATTTCATATGTGCTATGTGTGAGCAGCATATGTATTTCATGTTTGATATTACATGTGGAGAGCACATGTATTACATGTGTGATATATGTGGACAGCATATGTATTACATTTGACAATGCATGATTACAGTTGTGGCCAAAAGTATTGACACCCCTGCAATTCTGTCAGATAATACTCAGTTTCTTCCTGAAAATGATTGCAATCACAAATTCTTTGGTATTATTATCTGCATTTAATTTGTCTTAAATGAAAAACACAAAAGAGAATGAAGCAAAAAGCAAAACATTGATCATTTCACACAAAACTCCAAAAATGGGCCAGACAAAAGTATCGGCACCCTCAGCCTAATACTTGGTTGCACAACCTTTAGCCAAAATAACTGCGACCAACCACTTCCGGTAACCATCAATGAGTTTCTTACAATGCTCTGCTGGAATTTTAGACCATTCTTCTTTGGCAAACTGCTCCAGGTCCCTGATATTTGAAGGGTGCCTTCTCCAAACTGCCATTTTTAGATCTCTCCACAGATGTTCTATGGGATTCAGGTCTGGACTCATTGCTGGCCACCTTAGAAGTCTCCAGTGCTTTCTCTCAAACCATTTTCTAGTGCTTTTGAAGTGTGTTTTGGATCATTGTCCTGCTGGAAGACCCATGACCTCTGAGGGAGACCAAGCTTTCTCACACTGGGCCCTACATTATGCTGCAAAATCTGTTGGTAGTCTTCAGACTTCATAATGCCATGCACACGGTCAAGCAGTCCAGTGCCAGAGGCAGCAAAGCAACCCCAAAACATCAGGGAACCTCCGCCATGTTTGACTGTAGGGACCGTGTTCTTTTCTTCGAATGCCTCTTTTTTTCTCCTGTAAACTATATGCTGATGCCTTTGCCCAAAAAGCTTCACTTTTGTCTCATCTGACCAGAGAACATTCTTCCAAAACGTTTTAGGCTTTTTCAGGTAAGTTTTGGCAAACTCCAGCCTGGCTTTTTTATGTCTCGGGGTAAGAAGTGGGGTCTTCCTGGGTCTCCTACCATACAGTCCCTTTTCATTCAGACGCCGACGGATAGTACGGGTTGACACTGTTGTACCCTCGGACTGCAGGGCAGCTTGAACTTGTTTGGATGTTAGTCGAGGTTCTTTATCCAACATCCGCACAATCTTGTGTTGAAATCTCTTGTCAATTTTTCTTTTCCGTCCACATCTAGGGAGGTTAGCCACAGTGCCATGGGCTTTAAACTTCTTGATGACACTGCGCACGGTAGACACAGGAACATTCAGGTCTTTGGAGATGGACTTGTAGCCTTGAGATTGCTCATGCTTCCTCACAATTTGGTTTCTCAAGTCCTCAGACAGTTCTTTGGTCTTCTTTCTTTTCTCCATGCTCAATATGGTACACACAAGGACACAGGACAGAGGTTGTCAACTTTAATCCATGTCAGCTGGCTGCAAGTGTGATTTAGTTATTGCCAACACCTGTTAGGTGCCACAGGTAAGTTACAGGTGCTGTTAATTACACAAATTAGAGAAGCATCACATGATTTTTCGAACAGTGCCAATACTTTTGTCCACCCCCTTTTTATGTTTGGTGTGGAATTATATCCAATTTGGCTTTAGGACAATACTTTTTGTGTTTTTTCATTCAAGACAAATTAAATGAACATAATAATAACAAAGAATTTGTGATTGCAATCATTTTCAGAAGAAACTGAATATTATCTGACAGAATTGCAGGGGTGTCAATACTTTTGGCCACAACTGTACATGTGAGATATGTCTATGTTGTTTGTGTGATGTTACATTTGGAGGAAGCCCATATTACATGCGTGATGTTGCGTTGGGGAGTCTGTATTACCTGTGTCATTATATAGCGAAGGAGCGTCTGTATTGCAGATGTCATATTGCAGGGAAGTGTTACATAACTGATATGGAACGGAGGAGCATCTGCATTACATGAGTGGTGTTATATGATGGACGTCTGTGTTACATGTATGATCTTCCTGTCTTACATGACTGACCTGTGACTATGGCTAATATTACTGTATATAATTTGCAAGAGTCGCACATTATCTTATGCATCATCTTTAGTCATGGAGATTATTTTTTATTAGTAAACCTGGGGCAGAGCATGGTATGTGGATAATATTCAGAGGGCTGATGTACTTTATTATAAAAATCCGAATAGGGACCAAAAAGATGAGGCGCTATATTATTATACATGGAACAGGGTCATGGAGAGTGAGTAATAGCCAGAAAGATGATCTACTATGTATGATATTGTATATGGAATGAAAGTACCATACTATCCTCCAGGGTGGATTTGATTTAAATCACGATTTAAATCACGATTTAAATCACTAGTCAGTAAGGTTTGATTTAAATCAGTGATTTAAATCAAAGTTTCTACCTAAACTAGTTCTTGCTACTTTAACATGCAAGTAGATGAAGATTTTTAGAATCACTTTTTATATTACTTTTTTCCAGCTTCTGTCCGGTATAAAAAAAGTGATCCATATTTATTCAAACAATTGAAATTCCCATGTTAGTGCAAACAGGTAGCAGGGAAACAACATGGCGACGTGTTTCGAATGCAAACAGCGTTCTTCCTCAAGGCCTGATGGGCAATTACTACCCACAAGTCTTATAAACAGACAAGGATACATCCAATAGGTCAATAATCACATAGTGTTTAAAACAGACATTTAAATGCAATAAGGACATGTACAATAAAACACATTACTGGACATATTGAATGACAAAAAATATAACAATTAGAGAAAAGCACGATGTGCATAAAAAGCCTTAATAGTGAAACTTGAGATCTCGACGCAGATTTAAACCTTCAGGGAATCTACGGTAGTCTCTAGATTAAAGATCCAGAATGCTTCTCTGGTAAGTAAAATTCTGCTTATATCTCCACCACGAGGAGGCTCCTTAACCCTTTCTATGCTAAAAACCTGGAATGAAGACAGTTGTCTCTGGTGACAGGAAGGGCTGCCACTAGAAATTTCGGGGCCCCATACTGGCAACATTTTTGGGGCCCCTTTGAGACTCCACCCAGGCTCCACCCCTCGAACTGTCACATGCAAGGGACAAATACAGCAACACCATGTCCAGACCACATATTACCACCACATAGTGACTGAATACTACATTACTGATCATTAATAAAAAAAAACAATACTATCACCATCAGTGCCATTATACACAGGAGATATGTGCTTAATATGCAGTGTCTGTGCAAAGGTAATACAGTGATCACCGGTGGTATTATACACAGTAGCTCTGTATATAATGTATTGGTAATACAGTGATCACTGGTGACATTATACACAGGAGCTCTGTGTATAGTATACAGTGTATAGGGTAAAAGCTCACCGACACAAAAAGAGGACTTAGAAATCCTCCAAAAATTGAAAAAAGAAGTGACAGAAAAATGCAGAGATGTTTACCTGCTGAAGCCTCCAACTGAATGCATTAGCAGGGTGCGGTGGACACAATTTATGATGGCAAAAACACGGGTGCAAAAAATACCGATGAAACAACCACTTTCAATCCAGTGTTGGCTGTTTGGCATTAGTGCACAAAAAGATAAACGATAATAGTCTGTTTGTGGCGTTGATCACACAGGCAATGCAAAGCATCTGGTTTACAGCCTATTACTGACGCACATATATGCGGGCCGCCCAGTGCCACAAAATGCATGCTATGTGAATAGAGGCCAACAGTTTACAGAGCCATCTTGGTCCGACCGCACCCTGCAAGATAAAGTGCAAAAAAAAACCACATGTCAATGTATGTAAGGTATTAGATTATATTGGGGCCTCAATACGTAAGCTGGCAACCCACTTCAAAGGTCCCCAATATAAACTAATACCTTACATACATTGATATGTGTTTTTTTTTGCACTTTATCTTGCAGGGTGCGGTCGGACCAAAATGGCTCTGTAAACTGTAGGCCTCTATTCACATAGCATGCATTTTGTGGCACTGGGCGGCCCGCATATATGTGCGTCAGTAATTGGCTGTAAACCAGATGCTTTGCATTGCCTGTGCGATCAACGCCACATACAGACTATTATCGTTTATCTTTTTGTGCACTAATGCCAAACAGCCAACACTGGATTGAAAGTGGTTGTTTCATTGGTATTTTTTGCACCTGTGTTTTTACCATCATAAATCGTGTCCGCCGCACCCTGCTAGTGCATTCAGTTGGAGGCTTCAGCAGGTAAACATCTCTGCATTTTTCTCTGTGACTTTTTTTATACAGTGTATAGGTAACACACTGGCTCACCAGTGACGTCTTTAGGTGAAGTCCTTCATCTTTCATCCAGCACAGACCGCCATCACTTCTTCCAGCCAGGACTTGTCTCTGCAGGAAATAACACAGTTATCTCGAGCTCCGCTTGCAGAACACATTACTTAGTTTTTCCCAACTTTTACATTACATCACATTAAGAAAAAAAGGCGACATAGTGTCACTCTACACAGTAACAGGACCGCCCTCCCATTTAAAACAGTATCCTCAAAAAATAAAATAAATACATGACTGCAGTAATATCCCTTAAATAGCCCCTATGGTAATAATATTCCCCATCCTGGCCCCTGTGTGTCTCATTCCTGGCGTCAGCCATATGTTCTCCCATCCTGCCCTCATGAGTATCCATCCTGCCCCATATGATCTCCCCATCCTGACCCATCTGTCTCCATCTTGCCCCATGATCCAATCCTGCCCCCATGTCTTTCATTCTGCCCCGTGTCTCCAATCATGCCCCGTATCTCCATTCTTGCCCCACCTGTCTCCAGTCCTGCCCCCAGTGTGTCCAGCATTCTGCCTCAGTGTGTCCAGCATTCTGCCCCCAGTGTGTCCAGCATTCTGCCTCAGTGTGTCCAGCATTCTGCCCCAGTGTCCAGCATTCTGCCTCAGTGTGTCCAGCATTCTGCCCCCAGTGCTCCAGAATTCTGCCCCCAGTATGTCCAGCATTCTGCCCCCAGTGCTCCAGCATTCTGCCCCCAGTATGTCCAGCATTCTGCCCCCAGTGTGTCCAGCATTCTACCCCCAGTGTCTCCTTCATTCTGTGTCAGTGTGTCCAGCATTCTGCCCCCTGTGCTCCAACATTCTGCCCCCAGTGTCTCCAGCATTTTACCCCCCATGTGTGTCCAGCATTCTGCCCTCAGTGTCTCCAGCATTCTACCCCCAGTGTCTCCAGCATTCTGCCCCCAGTGCTCCAGCATCTATGCCCCCAGTGTCTCCAGCATCTCTGCCCCAGTGTGTCCAGCATTCTGCCCCCAGTGCTCCAGCATTCTGCCCCCAGTGTCTCCAGCATTCTGCCCCAGTGTGTCCAGCATTCTGCCCCCAATGTCTCCAGTCCTGCCCCCAGTATGTCCAGCATTCTGCCTCAGTGTCTCCCGCATTCTCCCCCAGTGTTCCAGCATTCTGCCCCCAGTGTGTCCAGCATTCTGCCCCCAATGTCTCCAGTCCTGCCCCCAGTGTGTCCAGCATTCGGCCCCCAGTGTCTCCAGCATTCTGCCCCAGTGTCTCCAGCATTCTGCCCCAGTGTCTCCAGCATTCTGCCCCCCAGTGTCTCCAGCATTCTGCCCCCCAGTGTCTCCAGCATTCTGCCCCCAGTGTCTCCAGCATTCTGCCCCCAGTGTGTCCAGCATTCTGCCCCCAATGTCTCCAGTCCTGCCCCCAGTGTGTCCAGCATTCTTCCCCCAGTGTCTCCAGCATTCTGCCCCAGTGTCTCCAGCATTCTGCCCCAGTGTCTCCAGCATTCTGCCCCCCAGTGTCTCCAGCATTCTACCCCCAGTGTCTCCAGCATTCTGCCCCCAGTGTCTCCAGCATTCTGCCCCCAGTGTGTCCAGCATTCTGCCCCGGGCCCCTGGATTGCCGCTCTCAATAATAAAAAAAAAAAGTTCTTCTTACCTGGCCGCGCTCCTGCGGCGAAGTAGAAGCTCCCTCCACTCAGCTGAAGCGCGCACTTGCTGGCAACTGACACTGACGTCAAACACCGGCAACGTGCGCGCTGCTGCTGACGTCAGCTGCCAGCCTCCGATTGGCTGGCGGCTGTTAACTATTGATGTGCGGGCGCGTGCCCGCACCCGCACGTCAATAGTGTTGCCGCAGCGCCGCTAAGAGCCCGGTTTAGCCTGCCGGTAGGGGCCCGGTGAGCAGATGAGACGGGGTCCGATGCAGGCCCCCTCTGCCCACCGGGCCCCATACACAAGTCAGGGCAGTAATGCCCTGATGGCGACCCTGTTGATAGGTAATGAAATATCTCGCCGTAGAGGAGATATTTCTATTAGAGAGATTATTAACTTTAGAAATGTAATTTAAAATGTTTGTTAATATGGACTTTTATTTTGCGGCTGGTGGATCCAATAAAAAGCACCGTAATTGCCAAGTAATGCATTGATTACAGTATGCTATGTTTTTGGAGTTGCAATTAATACACTGCTCAAAAAAAAAAAAAAAAAAGGAAACACTAAAATACCACATTCTAGATATCACTAAATGAAATATTCCAGTTGCAAATCTTTATTCATTACATAGTAGAATGCGGTGAGAACAATAAAACATAAAAAAGATCAATATAAATCATATTTAATATCCCATGAAGGTCTGAATTTGGAATGAAACTCAAAATCAAAGTGGAAAATCAAATTACAGGCTGATCCAATTTCAATGGAAATGCCTCAAGACAAAGAAATGATGCTCAGTAGCGTGTGTGGCCTCCACGTGCCTGTATGACCTCCCTACAAAGTCTGGGCATGCTGCTTATGAGGCGGCGGATGTACTCCTGAGGGATCTGCTCCCTAACCTGGATTAACACATCAGTCAACTCCTGAACAGTCTGCGGTGCAGTGTGGCGTTGGTGGATGGAACAAAACATGATGTCCCAGATGTGCCCGATTGGATTCAGGTCTCGGGAATAGGCAGGCCAGTCTATAGCATCATTGCCTTTATCATGCAGGAACTGCTCACACACTTTAGCCACATGAGACCTAGCATTGTCATGCATCAGAAGGAATCCATGACCCACTGCATCTGCATATGCTCTCAAAATTGATCTGAGGATCTCATCCCGGTACCTAATGGCAGTCAGGGTCCCTCTGGCTAGCACATGGAGTGCAGTGCAGTCCTCCAAATAAATGCTTCCCACACCATTACTGACCTACTGCCAAAAAAGTCATACTGGAGGATGTTGCAAACAGCAGAACGTTCTCTACGGCATCTGTCACGTGCTCAATGTGTACCTATTCTCATATGTGAAGAGCACAGGGGCCAATGTCGAATCTGCCAATATTGGTGTTCTCTGGCAGATGCCAATCACCCTGCACGGTGTAGTGCTGTAAGCACAACACCCACTTGTGGACGTCAGACCCTCATACCACCCTGATGGAGTCTGTTTCTGACATTTTGTGCAGCCACATGGATGTTAGTGGCCTGTTGGAGGTCATTTTGCAGGGATCTGGCACTGCTCCTCCTTGCATAAAGAAGGAGGTAGCGGTCCTACTGCTGAGTTGTTGCCCTCCTATGGCCCCCTCCACGTCTTCGGTTGTACTGGCCTGTCTCCTGGTATCTGCTCCATGTTCTAGACACTGTGTTGACAGACACAGCTACCCTCCTTTCCACAGCTTGCATTGATGTGCCATTCTGGATGAGCTGCACTACTTGAGCATCTCCTTTGATTTGTAGACACCGCCTCATGCTACTGTACAGTACCTCTAGGGGTGTGAGCAATGACAAAATGCAATAGTGACCAAAACAACAGCCAAAACGGAGGAGAACAGAGAATTGGTCTGTGGTCACCCCTTGCAGAACCACTCCTTTATAGGGGTGGTCTAGCTAATTCCCTATAATTTCTAGCTGTTGTCTGTTCCATTTGCACAACAGCAGGAGAAATTGATTCACAATCGGTGTTGCTTCATAACTAGACAGGTTGCTTTCACAGAAGTGTGAATGACTTGGAGTTACATTGTGTTGTCGGTTTCCTTTATTTTTTGAGCACTGTATATTGTTTTATCTGATAGCTCTGAGTGTTGTTGAAGTTTGCAAATGTGTTGCTAGGACACGCGTATTTGCACATTTTGCATTGTCTCCACATCTGTAAAAACCCTTATAATTAAGCCACGTGATATTAGGTTTACTAGAACAAAAATAACTAAGTGAGAACATTACCCAAAGAAGGTACTTTTTTAGCAATAATGTTACAGCTAGACTTCAGGATGGAGGCCAGAATCTTGTATTCATATGGTATAGGGAGAAACTGTGGACTAAATTGAATAAATAGAAGATGTTTTCTGGAATTAGTAATATTATCTAAAGAATTATTACTATCATTATGTTTAATCAAATTAGTTTTATCCCTGGAGGTAGCAATATTATATCCATCCAGAATAACTCCTATCTATCAATCTAGCTTCTACATTATCTATCTCATATCTGCGATTCTAATCATTGCAATTACGAGAAACTCTGGTGTGCTCACCCACAGGTATGGATTTAAAGAGGCTTTAACATGAACAAAAGTTCATTTTAATCAATAGATCTTGGAAAAATAATAATTTCCACAATTGGATGTGTTTAAATAAAATGTTCCTGTGCTGAGATAATCTTATAAATGTGCCCCTGCTGTGTACTGTGTAAGGGCTGTGTCTGACCGTACAGGGACATGGTCTGATCATATCACAGCTCCTGGCTCCTGGGCAGGATACAGACATTACAGCACGGGATTATAGCTGATTCAGGAGCTGTGGAATGATCAGACCATGTCCCTGTACGGTCAGACACAGCCATTACACAGTACACAGCAGGGCACATTTATAAGATTATCTCAGCACAGGAACATTTTATTTAAACACATCCAGTTGTGGGAATTATTATTATTCAAAGATCTATTGATTAAAATGAACTTTAGTTTGTGGAAAAACCCATTTAAACCCCTTACCGACATCAGGCTTAAAGGGAAACTGTCACCCCGAAATTCGCAGGTGAGGTAAGCCCACCGGCATCAGGGGCTTATCTACAGCATTCTGTAATGCTGTAGATAAGCCCCCGATGTTACCTGAAAGAGGAGAAAAAGACGTTATATTATACTCACCCAGGGGCGGTCCCGCTGCTGGTCAGGTCAAACGGGCGTCTCCGGTCCGCTGCGGCGCCTCCCATCTTCATTACAAGACGTCCTCTTCTGATCTTCAGCCACGGCTCCGGCGCAGGCGTACTTTGCTCTGCCCTGTTGAGGGCAGACAAAGTACTGCAGTGCGCAGGCGCCGGGCCTCTGACCTTTCCGGCGCCTGCGCACTGCAGTACTTTGTCTGCCCTCAACAGGGCAGAGCAAAGTACGCCTGCGCCGGAGCCATGGCTGAAGATCAGAAGAGGACGTCTTGTAATGAAGATGGGAGGCGCCGCAGCGGACCGGAGACGCCCGTTTGACCTGACCAGCAGCGGGACCGCCCCTGGGTGAGAATAATATAACGTCTTTTTCTCCTCTTTCAGGTAACATCGGAGGCTTATCTACAGCATTACAGAATGCTGTAGATAAGCCCCTGATGCCGGTGGGCTTACCTCACCCGCGATTTTCGGGGTGACAGGTTCCCTTTAATAGTACGCCGATGTCGGTCTCCCTCTCTTTAATGTGTGCTTCGGCGGTGAGCCCACATCTTTCCCGGGATATGTCAGCTGTTTTGAACAGCCGACATGTGCCTGCAATAGCCGCTGGTGGAATTGCGATCCACCCGCGGCTATTAGCTAGTTAAATGCAGCTGTCAAACGCTTACAGTGGCACTTAAATGGAGCTTCTGGCAATCGAGCCGGAAATACACACACCGGTGACCTGCGTCTCGTGATCGTGGATCACCAGTGTGTCGGCATGACAACCCGAGGTCTCCCTCTATGGTTGTTAATGCCGGATTGCTGTGAGCGCCACCCAGCGGTCGGCGCTCATAGCAAGTCAGCAATTCTACTACATAGACGCGATCTGACCATCGCCTCTTTGTAGCATAGCCGATCGGGCTATGGCAGCTTCTATTCGCCTATGGATACCATTGAAGCATGCCAATAGTAAAAAACTGCTTTTAAAAATATAAAAAAATATAAAAGTTCAAATCACCCCCCTTTCACCCCATTCAAAATAAAACAATAAAAATAAAATCAAACCTACACATATTTGGTATCACCGCGTTCAGAATTGCCCGATCCAACAATGAAAAAAAGGTTAACCTGATCGCTAAATGACGTAGCGAGAAAAAAAGTTGTTGCGACATTGCATTAAAATGCAAAACCGGGCGATAAAAAGATCGGATCTGCACCAAAATAGTATAATTAAATTTTTTTCCCTTTTCTAGTACTCTGCATGATACAATCAATGGGGTCTTTCAAAAGTACAACTCGTCCTGCAAAAAATAAGCCCTCACATGGCCATATTGATGGAAAAATAAAAAAGTTTTGGCTCTGGAAAGAAGCAGAGTGAAACACGAAAACGCAAAACCGAAAAAAACTCGGGGTTAAGGGGTTAGTAGTATGTTCCGGGTGATTGTTGAAGGATTTTGTTTCCAGCAGTCGGTTTTCTGTACATGGATGTATTAACATTTTGATCAGAAGGGCCAGTAAGTTGTAGACCCAGAAAAGTAATAGTTGTAGAATGAAAATTAAAAGTAAATCTGAGATTATAATCATTAGTATTCAACAAAAGAAGAAATATCAGAACCACACCAAATGAACGAGAGACCTGGAACGCATATGGTCTCAAGAGGAGGCGGAAGTGAGGTAGGTAACATATTTCCGCTTCTGCGCTGGGACGCACGCCGTACCATCGCCACTACCTGGCAGTATGAATACATGTAAGAAACCATTTAAAACCCAGTTGTTTGCCGCCATCTAGGTTAGGGGCGGTGCTTATTATAGCAGCGTTATCAGCGGGGTATTAAACTCCACCCGTGTGTGCCCGCCAGCTATGCTTTTTATCCATTATGGCATCTGCATTATTGCCATCTTAAAGACCTCCTGATGAAACGTACAACGGCGAAACACGTTGAGGCACGTCCTGTATTTGATAATTGATCTTTTATCTATTTTCCTACTGATTGGATGCGATATAGGATGTTTTGATGTATTATTGATTTTTTGCATTTATATGTAGTGGTCTGGAGCATACCCAGCTGATTTATTGAACAAGCAAGTTATGCTATATTAAGGTCAAGGATCATATAGGCCATGTATTTATCATATACTGTGCCAACATAGAATTGAAACAACTGTGTAGGGTGACACCCAAAGGTGACTGCTCTTGTGAGGTTGTTTCTTGCTTTGGTTTTGATTGGGTTTTCATATTGTTTTTTTTTTTTGACCATTTGTTTTTTGGTTTCTTCATTTCTGTTCTTTATATCATTGTTTTCTCACCTTTAATATAGGGTGAGTGAGGGCAGTGAGGGATAGCCCACGGTGAGTGGGGGTGCCAAAATCGAATATCTAGGGTGCCAGCCTCCACAGCAAGGCAGGATACAGATAGGCCTATAATAGGGTATGTGCTAGACCTTGGTCAAATTATTTATCTTGGCTATTTTTTGACAATAATATCACTGGGAAGGTGTTTTTTAGTAATTTAATGAATAAAATGACTTTTAAGGGAATTCATGTTCGCTACCGTATATTGTATAAATTCTCGTTCAAACATTTAATTTTATATATGGAGTGTCGGTAATATCTGTAGAGGTGATATACTATGTATGATATTATATATGGAGTGTGGGTAATATCTGTAGAGATTATATATTATATATGGAATGTGAATAATATCTGGAGAGATGATATACTATGTATAATATTATATATGGACTGTGGGTAATATCCAGAGAGATGATATACTATGTATAATATTATATATGGAGTGTGGGTAATATCCAGAGAGATGATATACTATGTATAATATTATATATGGAGTGTGGGTAATATCCAGAGAGATGATATACTATGTATAATATTATATATGGAGTGTGGGTAATATCCAGAGAGATGATATACTATGTATAATATTATATATGGAGTGTGGGTAATATTCAGAGAGATAGAGAGATGATATACGAAGTATGATATTATACATGGAATGTGGTTAATATCCGGAGAAATGATATACTATATATTCTATATAGAATGTGGATAACATTCGGAGTGATAATATACAATGTCAGATATTATATATGGAGTGTGTGTAATATCAAGAGAGATTATATACTATGTATGATATTATATATGTAGTGTGGTTAATATCCGGAGAGATTATATATATTACTAGATGGTGGCCAGATTCTAACACGTCGGGTATTCTAGAATATGCATGTCCAAGTAGTATATTGCACAGCCCACGTAGTATATTGCCCAGCTATGTAGTATATTGCCCAGTCACATAGTATATTGCCCAGCTATGTAGTATATTGCCCAGTCACATAGTATATTGCCCAGCTATGTAGTATATTGCCCAGTCACGTAGTATATTGCCCAGCGACGTATATTGCCCAGCGACGTAGTATATTGCCCAGCGACGTAGTATTCAGCCCAGAGCCACGTAGTATATTGCCCAGCCACGTAGTATATTGCCCAGCCACGTAGTATATTGCCCAGCCACGTAGTATATTGCCCAGTCACGTAGTATATTGCTCAGCCACGTAGTATATTGCCCAGCCACGTAGTATATTGCCCAGCCACGTGGTATATTGCCCAGCCACGTAGTACATTGCCCAGCCACGTAGTATATTGCCCAGTCACGTAGTATAATGCCCAGTCACATAGTATATTGCCTAGTCACATAGTATATTGCCCAGTCACGTATATTGCACGGCGCGAGCAGCTCAGCGGACAACGGAGGGTGAGTATAGCAGGTTTTTTGTTTTTTTTATTATTTTTAATATTACATCTTTTTACTATTGATGCTGCCTATGCAGTATCAATAGTAAAAACTTGGTCACACAGGGTTAATAGCAGCGGTTACGGAGTGCGTTACCCGCGGCATAACGCGGTCCGTTACCGCTGCCATTAACCCTGTGTGAGCAGTGACTGGAGGGGATTATGGAGCGGGCGCTGACTGCGGGGAGTATGGAGGGAGCGCCGGGGACACTGACTGCGGGGAGCGGGGAGTATGGAGCGGAGCGCCGGGGGAAACTGACTGCGGGGAGCGGGGAGTATGGAGCGGGCGGCGGGCACTGTGACTGTAGGGGAGCGGGGAGTATGGAGTGGAGCGCTGGGGACACTGACTACGGGGAGTATGGAGCGGTGCGTCGGGAACACTGACTGCGGGGAGCGGGGAGTATGGAGCGGGCGGCGGGCACTGTGACTATAGGGGAGCGGGGAGTATGGAGCGGAGCGCCGGGGACACTGACTGCGGGGAGTATGGAGCGGAGCGCCGGGGACACTGACTGCGGGGAGCGGGGAGTATGGAGTGGAGCGCCGGGGACACTGACTGCGGGGAGCGGGGAGTATGGAGCGGGCGGCGGGCATTGTGACTGTAGGGGAGCGGGGAGTATGGAGCGGAGCGCCGGGGACACTGACTGTGGGGAGCGGGGAGTATGGAGCGGAGCACCGGGGACACTGACTGCGGGGAGCGGGGAGTATGGAGTGGAGCACCGGGGACACTGACTGAGGGGAGCGGGGAGTATGGAGTGGAGCACCGGGGACACTGACTGCGGGGAGCGGGGAGTATGGAGTGGAGCACCGGGGACACTGACTGAGGGGAGCAGGGAGTATGGAGTTGAGCGCCGGGAACACTGACTGCGGAGAGCGGGGAGTATGGAGCGGGCGGCGGGCACTGTGACTGTAGGGGAAGGACTAATCGGACTGTGCCTGTTGCTGATTGGTCGCGGCAGCCATGACCGGCAGCTGCCGAGACCAATCAGCGATGCGGGATTTACGTTACGGAAGTTGAGGACAGAAAGACGGAAGTACCCCCTAGACAATTATATATATAGATACCTGGAATGTGGATTATATCTGCAGGAATGACATATTATAATATCATACCTAGGGAAGATCAATGGAATGTGGATTACATCCGAGGAGATGATGCGTTATATTATTATACCCCTGTGTTATACGGTATGTGGTAAAGTAGTGGAATATGGATAACATCCGGAGAGATGATTTGTCAGCTTATTATACATAGGACAGAGTCATGGTGTGTGGATAATATCAGTGATGACGATGTATTATATTATTATACACACATTGTACCTGGAGCACAGTCATGGGATGATATCAGAAAAGATTGCTGTATATTTTTATACATGGAGTAGAGTCATAGAATGCCAGTAATATCCAGACAGATGATGCATCATATTATTACACTAGGGCAGAATCATGGAGTATTTCATAGATAATGTTCGGAAATATTATTTTTTATATTATTGTACAACGAGCAGAGTTATGTAGAGTTAATACCATTTGGAGACATTGTCTATTGTATTATTATTATACATGGAGCAGTGTTATCATATCCAGTGAGATTCTACTTTATATTATCTACTTTATAATTGTCTAAGGGTCACTTCCGTCTGTCCTTCTGTCTGTCTGTCTGTCACGGTTATTCATTTGCTGATTGGTCTCGCCAGCTGCCTGTCATGGCTGCCGGGACCAATCAGCGACAGGCACAGTCCGGAAGAAAATGGCCACTCCTTACTCCCCGCAGTCAGTGCCTGTCGCCTGCATAGTCCCCTCCGGTCACCGCTAACACAGGGTTAATGCCGGCGGTAACGGACCGCATTATGCCACGGGTACCGCACTCCGTTACCGCCGCTATTAACCTTGTGTGTCCCCAACTTTTTATTATTGACGCTGCCTATGCGGCATCAATAGTAAAAAATGTAATGTTAAAAATAATTTAAAAAAAAAAATAAACCTGCTATACTCACCCTCCGTAGTCCGCTGAGCCGCTCCCGCCGGCCGCCATCTTGCGCTGCACTTTCCGGTGGCAAAGATGGTATGGCAGAAGGACCTGCCATGACGTCACGGTCATGTGTGACCGCGACGTCATCACAGGCCCTGCGCGCCTGCGGTAGAAAGACCTGCCATGACGTCACTGTCATGTGATCGTGACGTCATCACAGGCCCTGCGCCCATACCAACGCTGGGACCGGAAGCTGCCATGGACTACAAGGGGCCTTCGGAAAGGTGAGTATATGTTTATTTTTTATTTTTTCACCTGTGACAAACCTGGCTGGGCAATATACTACGTAGCTGGGCAATATACTACGTGACTGGCCAATATACTACGTGGCTCTGTGCTGTATACTACGTCGCTGGCCAATATGCTACGTGGCTCTGTGCTGTATACTACGTTGCTGTGCGATATACTATGTCACTGGGCAATATACTACGTAACTGGGCAATATACTGCGTGGCTGGGCAATATACTACGTGGCTGGGCAATATACTACGTGGCTGGGCAATATACTACGTGGCTGGGCAATATACTACGTGGCTGGGCAATATACTACGTGGCTGGGCAATACACTACGTCGCTGGGCAATATACTACGTCACTGGGCAATATACAACGACACTGGGCAATATACTACGTGTCTGGGCAATATACTACGTGGCTGGACAATATACTATGTCGCTGGGCAATATACTACGTTGCTGGGCAATATACTACGTCGCTGGGCAATATACTACGTGGCTGGGCAATATACTACGTGGCTGGGCAATATACTATGTGGCTGGGCAATATACTACGTGGCTGGGCAATATACTACGTGGCTGGGCAATATACTACGTGGCTGGGCAATATACTACATGGCTGGACAATATACTACGTGGGCTGTGCAATATACTACGTGGGCTGTGCAATATACTACGTGGACATGCATATTCTAGAATACCCGATGCGTTAGAATCGGGCCACCATCTAGTTATACATAGAAGAGGGTAATAACAATTATCATTCCCTGCTTCATGTACAATAATATAATATATTGTCTTGCTGAATATTATAACCCTTCTCCATCAATAATAATATATTGTCTATCTGGGTTTTATAACCCCGCTCCGTGTGTAATATAATCTCGCTGGATACTATAACCCTGATCCATGTGTAATAACATGTTATATCGTTTCACCGGATTCTATAACTCTGATTTGTGTATAATAATATAATATGTTGTCTCACTGGGTATTATATCTCTGTTCTATCTTTAATATATCGTCTTGCTGGATATTATAACACTGCTCCATGTGTAATATTATATTATATTGTCTCGCTGGATATACGGTAACCCTGCTCCATGTATAACAATGTAATATACAGTCATGGCCAAAAGTATTGACACCCCTGCAATTCTGTCAGATAATGCTCATTTTCTTCCTGAAACTGATGGCAAACACGAATTATTTGGTTTTATTATCTTCATTTAATTTGTCTTAAATGAAAAAACACAAAAAGAATTGTCCTAAAGCCAAATTGGATATAATTCCACACCAAACATAAAAAAGGGGGTGGACAAAAGTATTGGCACTGTTCAAAAATCATGTGATGCTTCTCTAATTTGTGTAATTAACAGCACCTGTAACTTACCTGTGGCACCTAACAGGTGTTGGCAATAACTAAATCACACTTGCAGCCAGTTGACATGGATTAAAGTTGACTCAACCTCTGTCCTGTGTCCTTGTGTGTACCACATTGAGCATGGAAAAAAGAAAGAAGACCAAAGAACTGTCTGAGGACTTGAGAAACCAAATTGTGAGGAAGCATGAGCAATCTCAAGGCTACAAGTCCATCTCCAAAGACCTGAATGTTCCTGTGTCTACCGTGCGCAGTGTCATCAAGAAGTTTAAAGCCCATGGCACTGTGGCTAACCTCCCTAGATGTGGATGGAAAAGAAAAATTGACAAGAGATTTCAACGCAAGATTGTGCGGATGTTGGATAAAGAACCTTGACTAACATCCAAACAAGTACAAGCTGCCCTGCAGTCCGAGGGTACAACAGTGTCAACTTGTACTATCTGTCGGCGTCTGAATGAAAAAGGGACTGTATGGTAGGAGACCCAGGAAGACCCCACTTCTTACCCCGAGACATAAAAAAGGCAGGCTGGAGTTTGCTAAAACTTACCTGAAAAAGCCTAAAACGATTTGGAAGAATGTTCTCTGGTCAGATGAGACGAAAGTAGAGCTTTTTGGGCAAAGGCATCAACATAGAGTTTACAGGAGAAAAAGAGGCATTCAAAGAAAAGAACACGGTCCCTACAGTCAAACATGGCGGAGGTTCCCTGATGTTTTGGGGTTGCTTTGCTGCCTCTGGCACTGGACTGCTTGACCGTGTGCATGGCATTATGAAGTCTGAAGACTACCAACAAATTTTGCAGCATAATGTAGGGCCCAGTGTGAGAAAACTGGGTCTCCCTCAGAGGTCATGGGTCTTCCAGCAGGACAATGACCCAAAACACACTTCAAAAAGCACAAGAAAATGGTTTGAGAGAAAGCACTGGAGACTTCTAAGGTGGCCAGCAATGAGTCCAGACCTGAATCCCATAGAACATCTGTGGAGAGATCTAAAAATGGCAGTTTGGAGAAGGCACCCTTCAAATATCAGGGACCTGGAGCAGTTTGCCAAAGAAGAATGGTCTAAAATTCCAGCAGAGCATTGTAAGAAACTCATTGATGATTACCGGAAGCGGTTGGTCGCAGTTATTTTAGCTAAAGGTTGTGCAACCAAGTATTAGGCTGAGGGTACCGATACTTTTGTCTGGCCCATTTTTCGAGTTTTGTGTGAAATCATCAATGTTTTGCTTTTTGCTTCACTCTCTTTTGTGTTTTTTCATTTAAGACAAATTAAATGAAGATAATAATACCAAAGAATTTGTGTTTGCAATCATTTTCAGGAAGAAACTGAGTATTATCTGACAGAATTGCAGAGGTGTCAATACTTTTGGCCATGACTGTATCATCTCACTGGATATTATAACCTTGCTCCGTATACAATAATATAATATATTGTCTTTCTGGGTATTATAACCCTGCTCCATGTATAATAATATAAGATATCTTGTTGGATATTATCATCTTTCTTTATGTTTCATAATATATAGTCTCGCTGGATGTTATAGCCCTGCTCCATGTATAATAATATATCGTCTCGCTAGATATTATAACTTTTCCCCCAGTATTTATGGTCATAGAGTGTATCAGCACAGTCTTTCCATATAATCTAAGGCCATGTTCACACAGTGCGTTTTTTACCGCGGAACCGCGGCGGTTTTGCCGCTGCGGTTCCGCAGCTGTTTTCCATGCAGGGTACAGTACACTGTACCCTATGGAAAACAGGACACACTGTGCACATGGTCCGGAAATTGTAAAAAAAAAAGCCGCGCTGAATAGCTCCCGGAAAAAAGAAGGAGCATGTCAATTCTTCTTCCTGAACCGCAGCGGTTCTGCACCCATAGACCTCCATTGTGAGGTCAAAATCGCAGTAAAACCCGCAGATCAAAAATATATCTGCGGGTTTTACTGCGATTTGATGTGCAGAACCGCTGCAGCAGGAAGTGCGGGGGAGCGGGCGGAAGTGCGTGGGCGGAGTGTGGCTTCCCCCCCGTGCTCCGATCCCGCCCCCCCGTGCTCCGATGCCCCCCCCCCCGTGCTCCGATGCCCCCCCCCAGTGCTCCGATGCCCCCCGTGCCCTAATCTCCCCCCCTTATACTTACCCGGCATCCCGGTGTCCGTCCGGCCGTCTTCTCCCTGGGCGCCGCCATCTTGCAAAATGGCGGGCGCATGCGCAGTGCGCCCGCCGAATCTGCCGGCCGGCAGATTCGCTCCAAAGTGCATTTTGATCACTGAGATATAACCTATCTCAGTGATCAAAATAAAAAAATAGTAAATGACACCCCCCCCACTTTGTCACCCCCATAGGTAGGGACAATAAAAAAATTAAGAATTTTTTTTTTTTTTTCACTAAGGTTAGAATAGGGTTAGGGTTAGGGGTAGGGTTAGGGGTAGGGTTAGGGTTAGGGGTAGGGTTAGGGTTAGGGTTAGGGTTAGGGGTAGGGGTAGGGTTAGGGGTAGGGTTAGGGTTAGGGGTAGGGGTAGGGTTAGGGGTAGGGGTAGGGTTAGGGGTAGGGGTAGGGTTAGGGTTAGGGGTAGGGTTAGGGGTAGGGGTAGGGTTAGGGGTAGGGGTAGGGTTAGGGGTAGGGGTAGGGTTAGGGGTAGGGTTAGGGGTAGGGTTAGGGGTAGGGGTAGGGTTAGGGTATTTTCAGCCATTTTAGCCCTAAAAAGCTTCCTAGGAAACACACAGTAAAAAAAGGATAAAAAAACGCATCAAAAAACGCATCAAAAAACGCATCAAAAACGCATCAAAAAAGGACAAAAAAAGGACCTGCGTTTTCTGCCAAGAGCTGCAGTTTTTTAAAAAAACTGTCCTGAAAAAAAAAGGATGGAAATCCTGAACGTGTGAACATACCCTAATAAACAGAAGGGAGCTGCTATACTTGGGGCAGTGGCCCCTCAGCTCTGGGGCCCTCTTGGGCATTGCGATAATTGTGTGGATGTGGTAAGTATGGGGCGGCCATCCCCGCACACGGGGGGCCTGGTTGTGCCTCGGTGCAGAGCTCTCCTCCTTCTCCACACTGTATACATCACCAGAGGAATGTACAGTGGGCATCGGCAGGAATAATCCCTCCGTTACCATCATCCATTATCCCAGGACGGCGGCCTCATCTCACTGCTGCAGCTCAGTCTTGGCAGCCGCCTCTGTTCTGTCCCTTTGACCAAGTTCTAAAAAGGAATTATTTATGTTTCCTGCATATTTCGGGCCACGACTGCCAAAAATGGCAAGTGACAGGGGAACATGCTGATAGCACGGATGTGCAGAGCCTGGAAATCATGTGCCGGCTCCCAGAGTCAGAGGGAAACCTAGCAGAGCCCACATCACACTCCTGGGGATGTTCTCCACTGGATCCTTAACAGTTCACATGCCAGGAGCTCCAGGCGCTGGTACTGTACCCACCACTGAGGCCTTAGTAGTGTACACCCCTCTATGCAGACAGGGCGTCAACAAGTAGAAATGCAGCGCCCCAGAGATCTGGTCGTTGCAGTATGACACTCTGCCACTAAGGGGAGTGATGGTACGTCTGATGGCACTGAAGGAATCCTCCTGACCAGGTATCACCAGCACACATTACACTTCACACTCCGGCCACTAGGGGGAGCAAAAGGCTTTATTTATTGGGCCCCTCCTCACACTGGTAAAACTAGGGGTTGGATAGAAAGTTAGTCAGAAGCTGACTGGGTTGGATTCAGGCAACATCCCGTGGCAGGGGGTGTTGCAGGGAGAAGGCACAGGGGGGTCCCTGTCAGGCGTGGGAACCTGGCAGGTGCCTAGCGAACAGAACAGAACGTTACGGAGCCGCACCTGCACTACCTTGCGGCGGTATCCTAAGAAAGAGACAAGAAGCGAAGGATATTGTGGAACAGTGTAAACGAGATCAAGCAAAAAGGAGTACCAGTAGGAGTCGTGCCGTGAGACCGAGGCAACATCCTACTGAGGCGCGTAGCCGGTGACCGGAACACCGCGGGAGTAACTGACTGTAGGCCTTAAGGTACCTCCACACATAACGATATTGTTAACGATATCGTTGCTATTTGTGACGTAGCAACGATATCGTTAATGAAATCGTTCTGTGTGACAGCGACCAACGATCAGGCCCCTGCTGGGAGATCGTTGGTCGCTGAACAAAGTCCAGAACTTTATTCGTCGCTGGACTCCCTGGAGACATCGCTGGATCGGCGTGTGTGACACCGATCCAGCGATGTCTTCACTGGTAACCAGGGTAAACATCGGGTAACTAAGCGCAGGGCCGCGCTTAGTAACCTGATGTTTACCCTGGTTACCATGCTAAAAGTAAAAAAAAACAAACACTAGATACTTACCTACCACTGTCTGTCCTCCAGCGCTGTGCTCTGCACTCCTCCTGTACTGTCTGTGAGCCGGAAAGCAGAGCGGTGACGTCACCGCTCTGCTTTCCGGCTCACAGCCAGTACAGAAGGAGAGCAGAGAAGCAGAGCGCAGCGCTGGAGGACAGACAGCGGTAGGTAAGTATCTAGTGTTTGTTTTTTTTTACTTTTAGCATGGTATCCAGGGTAAACATCGGGTTACTAAGCGCGGCCCTGCGCTTAGTTACCCGATGTTTACCCTGGTTACCGGCATCGTTGGTCGCTGGAGAGCGGTCTGTGTGACAGCTCTCCAGCGACCAAACAGCGACGCTGCAGCGATCCGGATCGTTGTCGGTATCGCTGCAGCGTCGCTTAATGTGAAGGGGCCTTTACTTCAAACTCCGCAGGACAGTTAATTATAGGTTGGCTGTCTACCTTAAATTTCCTAAGAAGACATAGGGGGCAACAGTGGGAGAGGGGCGTCTCTAGGGTCTCGGAAGACCTCCAGGCCTTCCCATCATACGGGTGCGTCCTAGCCAAAACATACTGGGGAACGAGAAACTAGCAACATCTGGAACTAAAGAGAGAGAGAGCTGTAGAGAACGAACGACCGAGAACAGCAGTTGTGAGGACAATTCCGAATGCTCAGCAGGGTAGGACTACAACACACAGGCGCTAGTGGTAGGCAACGATTTCCATCTGCGAGGGAAACTCTGGAAGTGCCCATCAGGGCGGCCTGTCTCTGATAGCCCTGTTAAACGTGCTCTGGATTGAGGATCCTGAAGTCTTCAGTAAAGAGGTAAAGAGACTGCAACCTTGTGTCCTCGTTATTGCCTGCACCTCACACCATCACCATCCACCTTACTGGGAAGCCCTGGGGACATACTTCACATGTGGGAAGGTATACCATCCAGCTGCCATTCCATCACCCCAGCGGACCCCACAGCAGCGTCGGTCACCCTGACCGAACACCACAGGTGGCGTCACGAACCCCTGACAGACTGTACCACCTTTATTGGATGCCCCTTAGCAGGGTCGTGGACCGGGTCTAGCCACTGTGACAGCCTCAGAACCGAACCAGAGAGGCCCGGTACCGAGAACGCGCGGCCCTGTGTCTGGGGGCGATCCAGAAACCATCACACGAAATTACATGGAAGAATCCCAGTACTCGCTTACACTTCGGAGAGCGAACTCTCATTCTGTTCTGAGACTGGACCCCAATATACAGCCTATACTCCAGTGAGTGATACCAATACGCACCGTGTACTAATATGCACTCCAGAGTGAACCCCGATACACACCCTATACTCCAGAGACTGATTCTCGTTATGCACTCCAGAGAGTGACCCCAGATATGCACCCTATAGTCCAGAAAGTGACCCCCAATAGGTACCTTGTACTCCAGAGAGGGTATCCCTTTATGCACTCTGAATGCCAGAGAGTGAACCCCAATGTGCACCCTATACTCCAGAGAGTGAACCCCAATACATGTACTGTACTTCATAGAGAAACTGAACCCCAATATTCACCCTTTACTCCACTGAGTAAAACACAATATGCACCCTGTAGTCCAGAGAATGAACCCAATACACGCTCTGTACTCCATGGAGAGGTACTTAAAATGATGTAAGAAATGGTTTAAAACTTAATTAAAGGAGGCAGCAAGGCTCTACTGGGAGCAGATGAGGCACCAAGGGTCCGTACTGAGAGCAGAGGAGACAGCAAGTCTCTGTACCGGGAGCAGAGGAGGCAGCAAGGGTCCATACTGGGAGCAGAGGAGGCAGCAAGGGTCCGTACTGGGAGCAGAGGAGGCAGCAAGGCTCTGTACTGGGAGTAGAGGAGGCACCAAGGGTCCGTACTGGGAGCAGAGGAGGCAGCAAGGCTCTATACTGGGAGCAGAGGAGGCAGCAAGGGTCCGTACTGGGAGCAGAGGAGGCAGCAAGGGTCCGTACTGGGAGCAGAGGAGGCAGCAAGGGTCCGTACTGGGAGCAGAAGAGGCAGCAAGAGTCCGTACTGGGAGCAGAGGAGGCAGCAAGGGTCCGTACTGGGAGCAGAGGAGGCAGCAAGGGTCCGTACTGGGAGCAGAGGAGGCAGCAAGGCTCCGTACTGGGAGCAGAGGAGGCAGCAAGGGTCCGTACTGGGAGCAGAGGAGGCAGCAAGGGTCCGTACTGGAAGCAGAAGAGGCAGCAAGGGTCCGTACTGGGAGCAGAAGAGGCAGCAAGGCTCTGTAGTGGGAGAAGACGAGGCAGCAAGGCTCTGTGCTGGGATCAGAGGAGGCACCAAGGGTCTGTACTGGGAGCAGAGGAGGCAGCAAGGCTCTGTACTGGGAGCAGTGGAGACCACAAGGTTATATACTGGGATAAGTGGAGACCACAATGCTTTGACTGGATACACTTATAAATTTTATTGTGAGCCTGATCAAAAGTAAAGGTTTTTCCTTGTGACTTAAAACTAAACAGAATCTTTAAAGATAATGCACAGAGACCGCAGTAATAGTCTGGCTACAGAAAGATGACTCGACTAAGCAGCTGCATTAAATCCTATGTAGGAGCTGCAAAAGCACACACAGTCTTAGGGTGCACAATCTAATATATAAAGCTGAATGTGTGTGTGTATGTGTGCATGTCTGGGATTGGCATCTGCACCGTCGCAGCTACAGCCACAAAATTTTGCACAGTCACACGTCTGGACCCCTGAGAGCGTCATAGGCTATGTTGTGAGGCGAAATTTTAACCCCGCGCGTTCCAATTCACCAAACAATTTTGCCCCTATCTACATAATGGGGAAAAAGTGAAAGGAAAAGTGTTGGAGGCAAATTGACAGCTGCCAGATGTGAACAAGGGGGACTTGAAGAGTGAGAGCGATGGCGCCAAAGAGTATATACCGTACAGTTGCTAAGGTGGGACCCCGACATGGGATACTCACCACATACGGGGATATGAACACACACACAAAATGCGCCACGCACTACCACGTGCTTGAACACATTACCCTCAGCACACATTTCACCACACATACACCAACCTCACCACATAAAAGTCGAAACACAAAAGTCGCCACTCAAAACTCGCCACGCGCAAAACTCACCACATGCAAAACTAGGCTCACGCAAAACTCGCCACACGTGCAAAACTCACCTCATGGAAAACTCGCCACACGCAAAACTTGCACACGCGGAAAAATTGCCACATGCACAAAAGTTGCAACACATGCAAAAGTTGCCTCACACAAGACTTGCACATACTCAAAACGCACCATACATAAAACTCGCCACGCACAAAACTCGCCATGCGCAAAACTTGCTGCACACAACTTGCTACACTAACCTGTCACATGCAACTCGACACACAAAAAGTTGCTACACGCATGTCACCACACAAAACTCATCTCACAAAAGTCGCTACATGGATGTAGCCACATGCAACTCAACACACAACTTGACACATGAAACTCGCCCTAAAACACACACAAGTCTGGTATTATCCTTCAAAAATAAAAATCTGATTAATAAGCAGACAAACTACAAGAGCAACAAATGTACCATATAGGAAATACGGCAGCTGTCAGTCACATGACCTGTCTATTATGTGTATGTGTGAGCTTATATATACTGCCAGGGGGGAGGGCTTCCTGTTGGCTGGGGATTTATCAGGCCGCCAATTTAGCTTACAAATACTGAGGTAAAAATACTGACCAAATAACGTGTGAACGAGGTCTAATACAGGAGGAGATGACATGCAGGTATATACTATATACAGGAGGAGATGACACACAGGTATATACTATATACAGGAGAGATGACACAGGTATATACTATATACAGGAGGAGATGACACACAGGTATATACTATATACAGGAGAGATGACACACAGGTATATATTATATACAATACAGGAGGAGATGACACACAGGTATATACTATATACAGGGGAGATGACACACACATATATACTATATACAGGGGAGATGACACACAGGTATATACTATATACAGGAGGAGATGACACAAGTATATACTATATACAGGAGGAGATGGCATACAGGTACATACTATATACAGGAGGAGATGACACACAGGTATATACTATATACAGGAGCAGATGACACACAGGTATATACTATATACAGGAGGAGATCACTTACAGGTATATATATATACAGGAGAAGATGACACAAGTATATACTATATACAGGAGATGACATACAGGTATATACTATATAAAAGAAGAGATGACACATAGGTATATAGAGGAGGAGACATACAGCAGGTATATACTATATACAGGGGAGATGACATACAGGTATATACTATATACAGGAGATGACATACATGTTTATACTATATACTAGACTGGCCCGATTCTAACGCATCGGGTATTCTAGAATATGCATGTCCCCGTAGTATATGGACAATGATGATTCCAGAATTCGCGGCAGACTGTGCCCGTCGCTGATTGGTCGAGGCAACCTTTATGACATCATCGTCGCCATGGCAACCATTATGACATCTACGTCGATACTGTGCCCGTCGCTGAATCAGAAACGTGAGATGTGTACGTCCTTTATGACATCGTCGCTGTGCCCGTTGCTAATTGGTCGAGGCCTGGCGGCCTCGACCAATCAGAGACGCAGGATATCTACGTCCTTTATGACATCATCGTCGCTGTGCCCGTTGCTAATTGGTCGAGGCCGTACGGCCTCGACCAATCAGAGACGCAGGATTTCTACGTCGATGCTGTGCCGGTCTCTGATTGGTCGAGGCCTGGCGGCCTCGACCAATCAGAGAGCCGGGATTTCCAGGACAGACAGACAGACAGTCAATATAGAGGTATCAGGAGGACTGATCAATATAGAAGTGTCAGGAGGACTGATCAATATAGTGTTGGCGCTATATAAATAAAAATTATTATTATTATTATTATTATTATATAGAAGTGTCAGGAGGACTGATCAATATAGAAGTGTCAGGAGGACTGATCAATATAGAGGTATCAGGAGGACTGATCAATATAGAAGTGTCAGGAGGACTGATCAATATAGAAGTGTCAGGAGGACTGATCAATATAGAGGTATCAGGAGGACTGATCAATATAGAAGTGTCAGGAGGACTGATCAATATAGAATGTCAGGAGGACTGATCAATATAGAGGTATCAGGAGGACTGATCAATATAGAAGTGTCAGGAGGACTGATCAATATAGAGGTATCAGGAGGACTGATCAATATAGAAGTGTCAGGAGGACTGATCAATATAGAAGTGTCAGGAGGACTGATCAATATAGAAGTGTCAGGAGGACTGATCAATATAGAAGTGTCAGGAGGACTGATCAATATAGAAGTGTCAGGAGGACTAATCAATATTGAAGTGTCAGGAGGACTGATCAATATTGAAGTGTCAGGAGGACTGTCAGGAGGACTGATCAATATAGAGGCATCAGGAGGACTGATCAATATAGAAGTGTCAGGAGGACTGATCAATATAGAAGTGTCAGGAGGACTGATCAATATAGAAGTGTCAGGAGGACTGATCAATATAGAGGTATCAGGAGGACTGATCAATATAGAAGTGTCAGGAGGACTGATCAATATAGAAGTGTCAGGAGGACTGATCAATATAGAAGTGTCAGGAGGACTGATCAATATAGAAGTGACAGGAGGACTGATCAATATAGAAGTGTCAGGAGGACTGATCAATATAGAAGTGTCAGGAGGACTGATCAATATAGAGGTATCAGGAGGACTGTTCAATATAGAATGTCCGGAGGACTGATCAATATAGAGGTATCAGGAGGACTGATCAATATAGAAGTGTCAGGAGGACTGATCAATATAGAGGTATCAGGAGGACTGATCAATATAGAAGTGTCAGGAGGACTGATCAATATAGAGGTATCAGGAGCACTGATCAATATTGAAGTGTCAGGAGGACTGATCAATATTGAAGTGTCAGGAGGACTGATCAATATTGAAGTGTCAGGAGGACTGATCAATATAGAAGTGTCAGGAGGACTGATCAATATAGAAGTGTCAGGAGGACTGATCAATATAGAAGTGTCAGGAGGACTGATCAATATTGAAGTGTCAGGAGGACTGATCAATATAGAAGTGTCAGGAGGAATGATCAATATAGAAGTGTCAGGAGGAATGATCAATATAGAAGTGTCAGGAGGAATGATCAATATAGAAGTGTCAGGAGGAATGATCAATATTGAAGTGTCAGGAGGACTGATCAATATAGAAGTGTCAGGAGGACTGATCAATATAGAGGTATCAGGAGGACTGATCAATATAGAAGTGTCAGGAGGACTGATCAATATAGAAGTGTCAGGAGGACTGATCAATATAGAAGTGTCAGGAGGATTTATCAATATAGAGGTGTCAGGAGGACTGATCAATATAGAAGTATCAGGAGGACTGATCAATATAGAAGTGTCAGGAGGACTGATCAATATAGAAGTGTCAGGAGGACTGATCAATATAGAAGTGTCAGGAGGACTGATCAATATAGAAGTATCAGGAGGACTGATCAATATAGAAGTGTCAGGAGGACTGATCAATACAGAAGTGTCAGGAGGACTGATCAATATAGAAGTGTCAATCAGAGACGCAGGATTTCTACGTCGATGCTGTGCCCGTCGCTGATTGGTCGAGGCCTGGCGGCCTCGACTAATCAGAGACGTGGGATTTCCAACACAGACAGACAGAAAGACAGACAGATGGAAAAACCCTTAGTCAATATAGAAGTGTCAGGAGGACTGATCAATATAGAAGTGTCAGGAGGACTGATCAATATAGAGGTATCAGGAGGACTGATCAATATAGAAGTGTCAGGAGGACTGATCAATATAGATGTGTCAGGAGGACTGATCAATATAGAAGTGTCAGGAGGAATGATCAATATAGAAGTGTCAGGAGGACTGATCAATATTGAAGTGTCAGGAGGACTGATCAATATAGAAGTGTCAGGAGGACTGATCAATATAGAAGTGTCAGGAGGACTGATCAATATTGAAGTGTCAGGAGGACTGATCAATATAGAAGTGTCAGGAGGACTGATCAATATAGAAGTGTCAGGAGGACTGATCAATATAGAAGTGTCAGGAGGACTGATCAATATAGAAGTGTCAGGAGGACTGATCAATATAGAAGTGTCAGGAGGACTGTCAGGAGGACTGATCAATATAGAGGTATCAGGAAGACTAATCAATATAGAAGTGTCAGGAAGACTGATCAATATAGAGGTATCAGGAGGACTGATCAATATAGAAGTGTCAGGAGGACTGATCAATATAGAGGTATCAGGAGGACTGATCAATATAGAAGTGTCAGGAGGACTGATCAATATAGAATGTCAGGAGGACTGATCAATATAGAGGTATCAGGAGGACTGATCAATATAGAAGTGTCAGGAGGACTGATCAATATAGAGGTATCAGGAGGACTGATCAATATAGAAGTGTCAGGAAGACTGATCAATATAGAAGTGTCAGGAGGACTAATCAATATAGAAGTGTCAGGAGGACTGATCAATATTGAAGTGTCAGGAGGACTGATCAATATAGAGGTATCAGGAGGACTGATCAATATAGAAGTGTCAGGAGGACTGATCAATATAGAGGTATCAGGAGGACTGTTCAATATAGAAGTGTCAGGAGGACTGATCAATATAGAAGTGTCAGGAGGACTGATCAATATTGAAGTGTCAGGAGGACAGATCAATATAGAAGTGTCAGGAGGACTGATCAATATTGAAGTGTCAGGAGGACTGATCAATATAGAAGTGTCAGGAGGACTGATCAATATAGAAGTGTCAGGAGGACTGATCAATATAGAAGTGTCAGGAGGACTGATCAATATAGGAGTGTCAGGAGGACTGATCAATATAGAAGTGTCAGGAGGACTGATCAATATAGAAGTGTCAGGAGGACTGATCAATATAGAGGTATCAGGAGGACTGATCAATATAGAATGTCAGGAGGACTGATCAATATAGAGGTATCAGGAGGACTGATCAATATAGAAGTGTCAGGAGGACTGATCAATATAGAGGTATCAGGAGGACTGATCAATATAGAAGTGTCAGGAAGACTGATCAATATAGAAGTGTCAGGAGGACTAATCAATATAGAAGTGTCAGGAGGACTGATCAATATTGAAGTGTCAGGAGGACAGATCAATATAGAGGTATCAGGAGGACTGATCAATATAGAAGTGTCAGGAGGACTGATCAATATTGAAGTGTCAGGAGGACTGATCAATATAGAAGTGTCAGGAGGACTGATCAATATAGAGGTATCAGGAGGACTGATCAATATAGAAGTGTCAGGAGGACTGATCAATATAGAGGTATCAGGAGGACTGTTCAATATAGAAGTGTCAGGAGGACTGATCAATATAGAAGTGTCAGGAGGACTGATCAATATAGAAGTGTCAGGAGGACTGATCAATATAGAAGTGTCAGGAGGACTGATCAATATAGGAGTGTCAGGAGGACTGATCAATATAGAAGTGTCAGGAGGACTGATCAATATAGAAGTGTCAGGAGGACTGATCAATATAGAGGTATCAGGAGGACTAATCAATATAGAGGTATCAGGAGGACTGATCAATATAGAGGTATCAGGAGGACTGATCAATATAGAAGTGTCAAGGGGACTGATCAATATAGAGGTATCAGGAGGACTGATCAATATAGAAGTGTCAGGAAGACTGATCAATATAGAAGTGTCAGGAGGACTAATCAATATAGAAGTGTCAGGAGGACTGATCAATATTGAAGTGTCAGGAGGACAGATCAATAAAGAGGTATCAGGAGGACTGATCAATATAGAAGTGTCAGGAGGACTGATCAATATTGAAGTGTCAGGAGGACTGATCAATATAGAAGTGTCAGGAGGACTGATCAATATAGAGGTATCAGGAGGACTGATCAATATAGAAGTGTCAGGAGGACTGATCAATATAGAGGTATCAGGAGGACTGTTCAATATAGAAGTGTCAGGAGGACTGATCAATATAGAAGTGTCAGGAGGACTGATCAATATAGAAGTGTCAGGAGGACTGATCAATATAGAAGTGTCAGGAGGACTGATCAATATTGAAGTGTCAGGAGGACTGATCAATATAGAAGTGTCAGGAGGACTGATCAATATAGAAGTGTCAGGAGGACTGATCAATATAGAGGTATCAGGAGGACTGATCAATATAGAATGTCAGGAGGACTGATCAATATAGAGGTATCAGGAGGACTGATCAATATAGAAGTGTCAGGAGGACTGATCAATATAGAGGTATCAGGAGGACTGATCAATATAGAAGTGTCAGGAGGACTGATCAATATAGAAGTGTCAGGAGGACTGATCAATATAGAAGTGTCAGGAGGACTGATCAATATAGAAGTGTCAGGAGGACTGATCAATATAGAAGTGTCAGGAGGACTGATCAATATAGAAGTGTCAGGAGGACTGATCAATATTGAAGTGTCAGGAGGACTGATCAATATAGAAGTGTCAGGAGGACTGATCAATATAGAAGTGTCAGGAGGACTGATCAATATAGAAGTGTCAGGAGGACTGATCAATATTGAAGTGTCAGGAGGACTGATCAATATAGAAGTGTCAGGAAAACTGTCAGGAGGACTGATCAATATAGAGGTATCAGGAGGACTGATCAATATAGAAGTGTCAGGAGGACTGATCAATATAGTGTTGGCGCTATATAAATAAAAATTATTATTATTATTATTATTATTATTATATAGAAGTGTCAGGAGGACTGATCAATATAGACAACATGGAGAGGAGTCTTCTGCTCACGGAGCAGACGCTCAATGGGACAGATGAGGGGGGGGATGGTGGGATGGAGCTGCAGGACGATGAAGTAGCAAGCTGGGTGACAGTTAGGAAGCGGCGTAGAGGGAAGAGTGCCAGGGAGGCTAGTCCTGATCTGGAACACCCCAATAAGTTTGCTAAGTTGGCAGATGAGGGGGGTGCCAGTACAGGGGTAGCACTGCTGCAGCCAGGCATGTCCTCTGAAAGCCGGAGGAGTGACTGCTCCAGTAAGGAGGGAAATAGGAGAGCAGGGCAGGCCAGACAGGTGCTGGTAGTGGGCGACTCAATTATTAGGGGAACAGATAGGGCAATCTGTCACAAAGACAGGGATCGTCGAACGGTGTGCTGCCTACCTGGCGCTCGAGTCCGACACATCGCTGATCGGGTGGACAGATTATTGGGAGGGGCTGGTGAGGACCCAGCGGTCATGGTGCACATTGGCACTAATGACAAAGTTAGAGGTAGGTGGAAGGTCCTTAAAGATGATTTCAGGGAATTAGGCTGCAAGCTGAAAGCAAGGACCTCCAACGTGGTATTTTCCGAAATACTGCCGGTACCACGTGCCACGCCAGAGAGGCAACGGGAGATTAGGGAGGTTAATAAGTGGCTCAAGAATTGGTGTAGGAAAGAGGGGTTTGGGTTCCTGCAGAACTGGGCCGACTTCTCAGTTGGCTACAGGCTCTACGCTAGGGACGGGCTGCACCTCAATGGGGAGGGTGCAGCTGTGCTGGGGGAGAGAATGGCTAGAAGGTTGGAGGAGTGTTTAAACTAGGAATTGGGGGGGAGGGTATTCATTTTATAGGAGGGGAAGATAGTGCAGACAGAGTCCTGGGCACAAATAAGGAAGTTGGGGGTGGCGGTGGCATGGGGGGTGGGGTCAGAACAGTTAATAATTTAAGAAATAGAAGTACAGAGAGGAACATAAAGTGCATGTATACTAATGCCAGAAGCCTCGCCAACAAAATGGACGAATTAGAACTAATGTTGTTGGAGCATAATTATGACATGGTGGGGATATCTGAAACGTGGCTGGATGAGAGCCATGACTGGGCTGTTAACTTGCAGGGCTATAGCCTGTTCAGAAATGACCGTACAGATAAGCGAGGGGGAGGGGTGTGTCTGTATGTAAAATCATCCTTAAAACCCATCCTGCGCGATAATATAGGTGAATTTAATGAAAATGTAGAATCCCTGTGGGTGGAGATAAGGGGAGGGGGAAAAAATAATAAATTACTGATAGGGGTTTGTTATAAATCTCCAAAAATAATGGAAGCAATGGAGAATATCCTCGTAAAGCAAATAGATGAAGCTGCGACTCAAGGAGAAGTCATTATTATGGGGGACTTCAACTACCCTGAAATAGATTGGGGAACAGAAACCTGCAGTTCCAGCAAAGGTAATCGGTTATTGACAATTATGAGAGACAATTACCTTTCACAACTGGTTCAGGACCCAACAAGAAGGGGGGCACTGCTAGACCTAATATTAACCAACAGGCCAGACCGCATATCAAATATAAGGGTTGGGGGTTACTTGGGAAATAGCGATCACAAAATAATAAGTTTTCATGTATCCTTTAAAAAGATGTGTAGTAGAGGGGTTACAAGGACACTAAACTTCAGGAGGGCAAATTTCCAACGGATGAGAGAGGATCTTGGTGCAATTAACTGGGACGATATCCTGAGACACAAAAATACACAGAGAAAATGGGAGACGTTTATTAGCATCCTGGATAGGACCTGTGCACAGTATATACCGTATGGGAATAAACATACTAGAAATAGGAGGAAACCAATATGGCTAAATAGAGCTGTAAGGGGCGCAATAAGGGACAAAAAGAAAGCATTTAGAGAATTAAAGGAAGTAGGTAGTGAGGAGGCATTAAATAAATACAGAAAATTAAATAAATTCTGTAAAAAGCAAATCAAGGCAGCAAAGATTGAGACAGAGAGACTCATTGCCAGAGAGAGTAAAAATAATCCTAAAATATTCTTTAACTACATAAATAGTAAGAAACTAAAAAATGATAGTGTTGGCCCCCTTAAAAATAGTCTGGGTGAGATGGTGGATGAGGATGAGGAAAAAGCCAATATGCTAAATGACTTTTTTTCATCAGTATTTACACAAGAAAATCCCATGGCAGACAAAATGTCTAGTGATAAAAATTCCCAATTAAATGTCACCTGCTTAACCCAGCAGGAAGTGCGGCGGCGTCTAAAAATCACTAAAATTGACAAATCTCCGGGCCCGGATGGGATACACCCTCGAGTACTGCAGGAATTAAGTACAGTCATTGATAGACCATTATTTTTAATATTTAAAGACTCCATAATAACAGGGTCTGTGCTACAGGACTGGCGTATAGCAAATGTGGTGCCAATATTCAAAAAGGGAACAAAAACTGAACTCGGAAACTATAGGCCAGTAAGCTTAACCTCTACTGTGGGTAAAATCCTGGAGGGCATTCTAAGGGACGCTATACTGGAGTATCTGAAGAGGAATAACCTCATGACCCAGTATCAGCACGGGTTTACTAGGGACCGTTCATGTCAGACTAATTTGATCAGTTTCTATGAAGAGGTAAGTTCCGGATTGGACCAAGGGAACCCAGTGGATGTAGTGTATATGGACTTTTCAAAAGCTTTTGATACGGTGCCACACAAAAGGTTGATACATAAAATGAGAATAATGGGGATAGGGGAAAATATGTGCAAGTGGGTTGAGAGCTGGCTCAGGGATAGGAAACAAAGGGTGGTTATTAATGGAGCACACTCGGACTGGGTAGCGGTTAGCAGTGGGGTACCACAGGGGTCAGTATTGGGCCCTCTTCTTTTTAACATATTTATTAATGACCTTGTAGGGGGCATTCAGAGTAGAATTTCAATATTTGCAGATGACACTAAACTCTGCAGGGTAATCAATACAGAGGAGGACCATTTTATATTACAGGATGATTTATGTAAACTAGAAGCTTGGGCTGATAAATGGCAAATGAGCTTTAATGTAGATAAATGTAAGGTCATGCACTTGGGTAGAAGTAATAAGATGTATACTTATGTGCTTAATTCTAAAACTCTGGGCAAAACCGTCAATGAAAAAGACCTGGGTGTATGGGTGGATGACAAACTTAAATTCAGTGGCCAGTGTCAGGCAGCTGCTACAAAGGCAAATAAAATAATGGGATGCATTAAAAGAGGCATAGATGCTCATGAGGAGAATATAATTTTACCTCTATACAAGTCACTAGTTCGACCACACTTAGAATACTGTGCACAGTTCTGGTCTCCGGTGTATAAGAAAGACATAGCTGAACTGGAGCGGGTGCAGAGAAGAGCGACCAAGGTTATTAGAGGACTGGGGGGTCTGCAATACCAAGATAGGTTATTACACTTGGGGCTATTTAGTTTGGAAAAACGAAGACTAAGGGGTGATCTCATTTTAATGTATAAATATATGAGGGGACAGTACAAAGACCTTTCTGATGATCTTTTTAATCATAGACCTGAAACAGGGACAAGGGGGCATCCTCTGCGGTTGGAGGAAAAAAGGTTTAAGCATAATAACAGACACGGATTCTTTACTGTAAGAGCAGTGAGACTATGGAACTCTCTGCCGTATGATGTTGTAATGAGTGATTCATTACTTAAATTTAAGAGGGGACTGGATACCTTTCTGGAAAAGTATAATGTTACAGGGTATATACACTAGATTCCTTGATAGGGCGTTGATCCAGGGAACTAGTCTGATTGCCGTATGTGGAGTCGGGAAGGAATTTTTTTCCCCAATGTGGAGCTTACTCTTTGCACATGGGGTTTTTTTGCCTTCCTCTGGATCAACATGTTAGGGCATGTTAGGTTAGGCTATGGGTTGAACTAGATGGACATATAGTCTTCCTTCAACCTTAATAACTATGTAACTATGTAACTATGTAAGTGTCAGGAGGACTGATCAATATAGAGGTATCAGGAGGACTGATCAATATAGAAGTGTCAGGAGGACTGATCAATATAGAAGTGTCAGGAGGACTGATCAATATAGAAGTGTCAGGAGGACTGATCAATATAGAAGTGTCAGGAAAACTGTCAGGAGGACTGATCAATATAGAGGTATCAGGAGGACTGATCAATATAGAAGTGTCAGGAGGACTGATCAATATAGTGTTGGCGCTATATAAATAAAAATTATTATTATTATTATTATATAGAAGTGTCAGGAGGACTGATCAATATAGAAGTGTCAGGAGGACTGATCAATATAGAGGTATCAGGAGGACTGATCAATATAGAAGTGTCAGGAGGACTGATCAATATAGAAGTGTCAGGAGGACTGATCAATATAGAGGTATCAGGAGGACTGATCAATATAGAAGTGTCAGGAGGACTGATCAATATAGAATGTCAGGAGGACTGATCAATATAGAGGTATCAGGAGGACTGATCAATATAGAAGTGTCAGGAGGACTGATCAATATAGAGGTATCAGGAGGACTGATCAATATAGAAGTGTCAGGAGGACTGATCAATATAGAAGTGTCAGGAGGACTGATCAATATAGAAGTGTCAGGAGGACTGATCAATATAGAAGTGTCAGGAGGACTGATCAATATAGAAGTGTCAGGAGGACTGATCAATATTGAAGTGTCAGGAGGACTGATCAATATTGAAGTGTCAGGAGGACTGTCAGGAGGACTGATCAATATAGAGGCATCAGGAGGACTGATCAATATAGAAGTGTCAGGAGGACTGATCAATATAGAAGTGTCAGGAGGACTGATCAATATAGAAGTGTCAGGAGGACTGATCAATATAGAGGTATCAGGAGGACTGATCAATATAGAAGTGTCAGGAGGACTGATCAATATAGAAGTGTCAGGAGGACTGATCAATATAGAGGTATCAGGAGGACTGATCAACATAGAAGTGTCAGGAGGACTGATCAATATTGAATGTCAGGAGGACTGATCAATATAGAGGTATCAGGAGGACTGATCAATATAGAAGTGTCAGGAGGACTGATCAATATAGAGGTATCAGGAGGACTGATCAATATAGAAGTGTCAGGAGGACTGATCAATATAGAAGTGTCTGGAGGACTGATCAATATAGAAGTGTCAGGAGGACTGATCAATATAGAAGTGACAGGAGGACTGATCAATATAGAAGTGTCAGGAGGACTGATCAATATAGAAGTGTCAGGAGGACTGATCAATATAGAGGTATCAGGAGGACTTTTTCAATATAGAATGTCCGGAGGACTGATCAATATAGAGGTATCAGGAGGACTGATCAATATAGAAGTGTCAGGAGGACTGATCAATATAGAGGTATCAGGAGGACTGATCAATATAGAAGTGTCAGGAGGACTGATCAATATAGAGGTATCAGGAGGACTGATCAATATTGAAGTGTCAGGAGGACTGATCAATATTGAAGTGTCAGGAGGACTGATCAATATTGAAGTGTCAGGAGGACTGATCAATATAGAAGTGTCAGGAGGACTGATCAATATAGAAGTGTCAGGAGGACTGATCAATATAGAAGTGTCAGGAGGACTGATCAATATTGAAGTGTCAGGAGGACTGATCAATATAGAAGTGTCAGGAGGACTGATCAATATAGAAGTGTCAGGAGGACTGATCAATATAGAAGTGTCAGGAGGACTGATCAATATTGAAGTGTCAGGAGGACTGATCAATATAGAAGTGTCAGGAGGACTGATCAATATAGAGGTATCAGGAGGACTGATCAATATAGAAGTGTCAGGAGGACTGATCAATATAGAAGTGTCAGGAGGACTGATCAATATAGAAGTGTCAGGAGGACTGATCAATATAGAGGTATCAGGAGGACTGATCAATATAGAAGTGTCAGGAGGACTGATCAATACAGAAGTGTCAGGAGGACTGATCAATACAGAAGTGGCGGCCTCGACCAATCAGAGTCGCGGGATTTCTACGTCGATGCTGTGCCGGTCTCTGATTGGTCGAGGCCTGGCGGCCTCGACCAATCAGAGAGCCGGGATTTCCAGGACAGACAGACAGACAGACAGACAGAAAGACAGACAGACAGACAGACGGAGAAACCCTTAGGCAATTATATATATAGATAGGAGGAGATGACATACAGGTAAATAGTATATACAGATGAGATGACATACAGGTATATACTATATACAGGAGGAGATGACACATAGGTATATACAATATACAGGAGGAGATGACATACAGCAGGTATATACTATTTTCAGGGGAGATGACATACAGGTATATACTAAATACAGGAGATGACATACAGGTATATACTATATACAGGAGATGACATACATGTTTATACTATATATAGGAGGAGATGACATACAGGTAAATAGTATATACAGATGAGATGACATACAGGTATATACTATATACAGGAGGAGATGACACATAGGTATATACAATATACAGGAGGAGATGACATACAGCAGGTATATACTATTTTCAGGGGAGATTACATACAGGTATATACTAAATACAGGAGATGACATACAGGTGTATACTATATATAAGGGAGATGACAAACATATATATACTGAGGGGAAAATGGGAGGTGTGAGGTGAAAATGAGGGGTGTGAGGTGAAAATGAAAAGGTGTGAGTGCAAAATGAGAGGAGTGAGGGAAAATAGTGGAGTGATCGGAAAATGACAGATATGAGGTCAAAATGACAAGTGTTAGGGCGGAATGAGAGGAGTGAGGGGGAAAATAAGAGGAGTGAGGGGGGAAAATGTGTAAGCTAATATATACTGCCAGGGGGGAGGGCTTCCTGTTGGCTGGAGATTTATCAGGCTGCCAATTTAGCTTACAAATACTGAGGTAAAAATACTGACCAAATAACATGTGAACGAGGTCTAATACAGGAGGAGATGACACACAGGTATATACTATATACAGGAGGAGATGATACACAGGTATATACTATATACAGGAGAGATGACACACAGGTATGTATTATATATAATACAGGAGGAGATGACACACAGGTATATGCTATATACAGGAGGAGATGACACACAGGTATATACTATATACAGGGGAGATAACACACACATATATTCTATATACAGGGGAGATGACACACAGGTATATACTATATACAGGAGGAGATGACATACAGGTATATACTATATACAGGAGGAGATGACACACACATATATACTATATACAGGAGGAGATGACACAAGTATATGCTATGTACAGGAGGGGATGACATACAGGTATATACTATATAAAAGAAGAGATGACACATACAGTAGGTATATAGAGGAGGAGATGACATACAGCAGGTATCTATATATATAATTGCCTAAGGGTTTTTCCTTCTGTCTGTCTGTCTATACTGTATATAGGTATATACTATATACAGGAGATGACATACATGTATATACTATATATAGGAGGAGATGACATACAGGTATATAGTATATACAGAAGAGATGACATACAGGTATATACTATATACAGGAGATGACACAGGTATATACAATATACAGGAGGAGATGACATACAACAGGTATATACTATTTACAGGGGAGTTGACATACAGGTATATACTATATACAGGAGATGACATACAGGTGTATACTATATATAAAGGGAGTTGACAAACATGTATATACTGAGGGGAAAATGAGAGGTGTGAGGTGAAAATGAGGGGTGTGAGGTGAAAATGAAAAGGTGTGAGTGCAAAATGAGAGGAGTGAGGGAAAATAGTGGAGTGATCGGAAAATGACAGATGTGAGGTCGAAATGACAAGTGTTAGGGGGGAATGAGAGGAGTGAGGGGGAAAATGAGAGGTATAAGGGAGAAAATGAGAGATGTGAGGGAGAAAATGAGAGGCGTGATGGGAAATTAAGAGAAGTGAGGTGCTATAACTAACCACAGATATTTACTATGCCCAGGCAACGCTAGTACAAGATATAAATCAATGACCCAGTGATGGAGAAGGGTGATCAGCTTCACTGAGAGGTCAGGTTAAAGCTGCTACCCAAAGAAGTCTATATAGAGGAGATGGAATGGGAACAACTTCAGGAAATGAAAGGGACATAGATACACACAGGCTGGTACTGCTTCCCATAAGTGTTCTGCCATTTTACACAAGTGCTGGATTTACAGCAACACTGCTCATTACTGCTCTGTATCTCTTCAGCATATGTGATGGGTAGAGAGAGGAGCAAGGTCTCCTTTTCTGTATGTGTGCAGTGTAAAGCAGCCAGCTTGGAGCTGAGGAATGATAAATTAGCAATGTACACACACAAAGCCGCCTACTGAATATTTCCTGAAAACAACATTTATAGTTCAGCATAGCCACAAGTGACATTATGTATAATCGGTGCTTTAGATGTCCTTGGCCCTATTGCTGATGTTTGAGAGACAAGCCACAGGTGTCTTTCCTCTTGCACCTTGTGTGGCGTTCCTCAGTAATTGCTGCTGATGGTGGCCTTCTCTAGCAGCCTCCTCACTGAAGGTTGCCGTCACCTATAATAACCTGAAAATTGTGATCCTGCTCCCGGCTTCTGCTCCAGTATTTTACACAGATATATCGGGGCATCAGTATTCTTCATCAAGGTCGGGAATGGTCTCTAGAGAGAGAAGAAACATTGGCAGATCTACACGGTAGCTTTCAATGAAATCCAAGCTGTCGGTATAAATTATTGGCACCGCTCTCATTAGACTAATGGGGCAGGCGAGAATGTGCATCATCTGCAGCTCTTCACAGAAATATAGCGTGAATCAGACCATCTCCCATAATGCACCTCCTCTCCAGCCTACAGTACAATGCAAATATAACATGCACCTGGTGCCTTCGTAGAACATTTACATAGTAGATGCACAGGAATCTACAGCACTCAGTGTGTCTGGAAATACTGTCACAGCAATGTAACCTGACCCTGTATTAATGATCCCAGAGACCACAGACCCCAACACTGTATGTATGATCTACAGACCCCAATACTGTATGAATGAGCCTAGAGACCTCAGATTCTGACACTGTATGAATGGTCTGGAGACCACAGACCCTGACACTTTATGAACCCAGAGACCACAGACCCCGACACTGTATGATCTACAGACCCCAATACTGTATGAATGAACCCAGAGACCACAGACCCCGACACTGTATGAATGAGCCTAGAGACCTCAGATTCTGACACTGTATGAATGGTCTGGAGACCACAGACCCTGACACTTTATGAACCCAGAGACCACAGACCCCGACACTGTATGATCTACAGACCCCAATACTGTATGAATGAACCCGGAGACCACAGACCCCGACACTGTATGAATGAGCCTAGAGACCTCAGATTCTGACACTGTATGAATGGTCCGGAGACCACAAACCCTGACACTTTATGAACCCAGAGACCACAGACCCCGACACTATATGTATGATCTACAGACCCCAATCCTGTATGAATGAACCCAGACCCCGACACTGTATGAATGAGCCTAGAGACCTCAGATTCTGACACTGTATGAATGGTCTGGAGACCACCGACCCTGACACTTTATGAACCCAGACACCACAGACCCTGATACTGTATGAACCCAGAGACCCAAGACTCCAACACTGCATGAATGAACCTGAGACCACAGACCCTAATGTATGAATGATCTATAGAACACAGACCCCAACAGTTTATAAATAAACCCAGAGATAACAGACCCTGACACTGTATGAGTGAATCCAGAGACCACAGACCCTGACACTGCATGAATGTTCTAGAGCTCACGGATCCCAGCACTGTATGAATGATCTACAGACCATGGATCACGTCACTGTTTTAGTGATCCCAGAAACTACAGATGTTGACACTGTATCAAGGATCTGAGAAACCACAGACCCTGACACTGTATGAATGATCTAGAGACCACAGATCCACTGACTGTTTTAATGATCCCAGAGACTACAGACATTGACTCTACACGAATGGTCCAAGAGGCCACAGACCCAGACACTACATAAGTGAACCTGGAGACCAAAGACCCTGATGCTGTATGAATGATATATACAAACAAGCGGGGCAAACAATACACTCGGCCATATATATATATATGCAAATCCAAAAAAAGCAACTAGGCCCAAGAGCTATATAGATATAATGTAAATTTTATTAAACACAAATTTAAAAACCAGCATAAAAATATTAGATAGTATGACGACACAATTTAGAAAAGATACAGACAACAAACTAGTACCGCAAACAAGAGGCAGGATATTGCACTAAAATAATCACCACTGGAAGAATGTACAATGAATGTAACCAGAAATACAATACATATAAAACTTAATAAGTGTATGTGACAAATATAAGGAAATACAATATATAATATTACCCAGCTGGTCAAGACTCTGAATATCATATAAAAATATCAAAAGTGCATTGTGCCAAAGTGCAATCAATCAGAAATGGTATGACCCAACAGTAACTGTGCAAGCATATATAGACTAAATTATTTCCCAAGTGGGGAATACACTAATGTTATAGACTTTAAAGGTGCCAGTCAGACATGTATATATATATAATAATGCACACTAATTAGTCCAAATGGAAACAAAATTAAGTAAGATTATCTAGCATAATGGGAACTGTGATCAAATACTAATGCAGAGGAGATATAGAGAGTCATCCTGTACCTGAGTGCGGGAAGAGAAACCCCAACGTACGTTTCGCACACTTGCTTCCTCGGTTGACGCCCCCCATTATTATATATATACATGTCTGACTGGCACCTTTATAGTCTATAACATTAGTGTATTCCCCACTTGGGATAAACTTTATCCTGTGGTCAACATGATCTCCATGTCCATTTGGCACATGCCCTAATAAAGACTTCATTGTTTTACTGGGCTGGGTGAGTGCAAACCTTCTTTTTTTCTTTCTTTTTTTTTTCTGTTATAACACATGAGCCCTGCGCCGAATCAACACTAGCATCACTGTCCCCGAATTCGGACATATTGAAGATCAACAGGAAGTCAGGGCTGCGACTGCGATTGGGCGCTTGGCTCACGTGCTATGTCAACTGCACAATAGCTGCAGGAACACGAGTACCATAGCTGGAAAAGCGCCGGCATGGGAGGTGACTCTAGGTGTTTTTTTATTTTATCTGCACCAAACATTCAGATCGTGAAGTAGTGGACAACCTCTTTACCTTCTCCGTCTTTTCCACACCTGTGATACAATTCTCTCATGTGAGAGAATTGGATCACAATAAACTGACACTCGGCTGAAACTCTCTCTGATCAGAGTATGAGCCAAGTGTCATCATCACCATAATCCATCCAATTCTCTCAGAAGAGAGAATTATCCCTTGTGTGAGCGAGTCCTTAAAATGATAATATAAGGCCAGGATGAGGTCTGAAATAAATTTGAGAGGAGATAAGGACAAGGTCAACAAGAGGTTAGGAAGAGGTAGGGAGAAAGTCAGGATGAGATTGACATCGGTTTAGGACAAGATCAAGAGAAAATAAGGACATGGTCAACGGGAGGTTAGGACGAGGTTTGGAGGAAGTTGAGATGACGTTGGGAAGAAATCAGGACAAGGTCAACATTATGTTAGGACAAGCTTGTGAGGAGGTAAAAGCAAGTTGGGAGGAAGTCAGGATGAGGGTGACACGAGTTTAGGACAAGATCAGGAGGAAATAAGGACAAAGTCAACAGGAGGTTAGGACGAAATCAGGAGAAAGTCAAGACAAAGTCAACAAGAGGTCAGGACGAGATCAGGAGATTGTCAGAACACAGTCAATAAGAAGTTAGGACAAAGTCGGGAAGTGTACAGGTTGACAATGGTATGAAGTCAGGACAAGGTGGACAAGAGGTAAGGACAAGGTTAGGACCAGAGGACCAGTTTTCACTATGCAGCCATAAAGCCCTCAATATTCTTGCCTCTAGCTCACTGTAATGAGACTGTGACTTCCTTCAATACAATCGCCATAAAACTCACGATTCCTGCATGCTCTGCTGCTTGCACTGCTCCTATGTTTATGAGGAATAGTCACCAGAATAGCTAGAGGCTTCCTGCACCATGGTCACATAATGAAAGCAGAGGAATCCTCCACCTGATCTTCCTTTCACCTCATCCTAGCCTCTGGAAGTTTTCATTCATTAATATTAAGCAGAGATCTTGAAAATGGTGAGTAACTGAAATATCATGAACAAAAATGTCTTTGGTAACATCTCAAAGATGACGTCCTTTGTTATTTACACACCTGTGTATGATGTGCTTGGATCGCATATTACAGATTGCATGTCTGGATTATATCTGCTGTCATGAGATTATAAACAATGGGCCTGGTTTATGTAGTGTGTGCTGTATTATATACACTGTGCTGACTTTATGTCAGCGGTGCTTTGCTTCTATATAGTGCACTGGGGTTAGTTATGGTGTGATGGAAATATACATACAGTAGCGGGTTGCTGAGATTATGTCTAATGTACTGGGATTATTTTGGAGTACTGGTATTACGTCATTTGTACTAGAATTAGGTTGTGCTGGGATTTTTGATGTGGTGCTGGGATTGTGTGATGAGAGCTGAGATACATGGTGTACTTGTATTTTATACATGGTGCTGGAATTATATACGTAGTGTTAAGATTGTATAATTGGAGCTTGGATTATATGCATGGTTCTGAGATTGTATGATGCAAACTGAGATTATAAATGGTGTTCTAGATTTATATATGGTGTGCTGAGATTATATACATGGTGCTGGGATAATATAAAGTTGTGTGAAAAAGTGGTTGCCCACTTCCTGATTTCCAGTTCGTTTGCATATTATCACACTTAGGCCGGCGTCACACTCAACGTATGAAAATACGGTCTGTTTTTTTATGGCCGTAATACTCAGAAATGTCCCCAAAATAATGATCCGTATCTCATCCATAGGCAGGGTGTGTCAGTGTATTTTGCGCATGTCATCCTCCGTATGTAATCTGTATGGCATCTGTACTGCGAGATTTTCTCGCAGGCTTGCAAAACGGACCATGGGCTCAAATATTCATTCAACATATATACTGTCTATATATACAGACAGGCAGCTTTTTGTATCCTTCCCCTGAACAAGTATGTTGAATAATCTTTGTTTTCAGATCATTAGACAGTTGTTTTGAGGAGCCCATGATGCCACTCTTCAGAGGAGATTCAAACAGGAGAACAACTTGCAAGTGGCCACTTTAAGCCAGTCTCACACGTCCAGATAATTCCGGTACCGTAAAAATCGGTACCGGAATTATCCGTGTCCGTGTGCTCACGTGGCACATAAGTGTGGCACACGTGCGGCATCCGTGTGCGGCATCCGTGTGCCGACTGGGTACCACACGCACCGTGCAGGAGACAGCGCTACAGTTAAGCGCTGTCCCCTGCATCTGGTGCTGAAGCCGCCATTCATTTCTTCTCTCCAGCAGTGTTCGCTGGAGAGAAGATATGAAAAATCTTTTTTTTTTTGGTGTTTAAAAAAAAGATCCCTGTCCCCAACCCCCTCCCACCCCCTGTGCGCCCTCCCGCTGTTAATAAAATACTTACCCGGCTCCCTCGCTGCTTCTTCTCCTCGCCGCAGCTTCTCCTGTATGAACGGTCACTTGGTGCCGCCCATTACAGTGATGAATATGCGGCTCCACCTCCCAAAGGGATCTTTTTTTTTTAAACACCAAAAAAAAAAAAAAAGATTTTTCATATCTTCTCTCCAGCGAACGCTGCTGGAGAGAAGAAATGAATGGCGGCTTCAGCACCACGCTGGGGGGACAGCACTTACTGTAGCGCTGTCTCCTGCACGGCACACGGACTGCACACGGACAACATCCGTGTGCGGTACGTGTTTTACACGGATCCATTGACTTTAATGGGTCCGTGTAATACGTGCGCTCCCACGAACACTGACATGTCTCCGTGTTTTCCAAATGGACACACGGTCTGTGAAAACACGCTGACATGTGCAGAGACACATTGATTTTAATGTGTCTACGTGAGTCAGTTTCTCCGGTACGTGAGGAAACTGTTACCTCACGTACCGGAGCTACTGACGTGTGAAACCGGCCTTAAGTAGCTTTTCTCATGACTGCATACACCTGGCTATGAAGTTCAAAGCTCAATGAGGTTAGAAAACCAAAAAAAGTGCTTTAGTAAGTCAGTAAAAACTAGGTAGGAGTATTTAAAAAAAAAGAAAATGATAAAGGTGCTCATACTTATGCACCTGTCAAATTTTGTTTGAATGCAGATTGCACATTTTCTGTCAGTACAGTAAACCTCATTTCAAGGCAGAAACATTACTGTGTCCAACAGTTATTAGATATATGAAACTGAAATAGCTGTTGCAAAAAAACAATTTTTATAAAACATTAAGCTTAAGATTAATAGGGGTGCCCAAACTTTTTCATATAACTGTATATATACAGTTAGGGCCAGAAATATTTGGACAGTGACACAATTTTTGCGAGTTGGGCTCTGCATGCCACCACATTGGATTTGAAATGAAACCTCTACAACAGAATTCAAGTGCAGATTGTAACTTTTAATTTGAAGGGTTGAACAAAAATATCTGATAGAAAATGTAGGAATTGTACACATTTCTTTACAAACACTCCACATTTTAGGAGGTCAAAAGTAATTGGACAAATAAACATAACCCAAACAAAATATTTTTATTTTCAATATTTTGTTGCAAATCCTTTGGAGGCAATCACTGCCTTAAGTCTGGAACCCATGGACATCACCAAACGCTGGGTTTCCTCCTTCTTAATGCTTTGCCAGGCCTTTACAGCCGCAGCCTTCAGGTCTTGCTTGTTTGTGGGTCTTTCCATCTTAAGTCTGGATTTGAGCAAGTGAAATGCATGCTCAATTGGGTTTAGATCTGGAGATTGACTTGGCCATTGCAGAATGTTCCACTTTTTGGCACTCATGAACTCCTGGGTAGCTTTGGCTGTATGCTTGGGGTCATTGTCCATCTGTACTATGAAGCGCCGTCCAATCAACTTTGCAGCATTTGGCTGAATCTGGGCTGAAAGTATATCCCGGTACACTTCAGAATTCATCCGGCTACTCTTGTCTGCTCTTATGTCATCAATAAACACAAGTGACCCAGTGCCATTGAAAGCCATGCATGCCCATGCCATCACGTTGCCTCCACCATGTTTTACAGAGGATGTGGTGTGCCTTGGATCATGTGCCGTTCCCTTTCTTCTCCAAACTTTTTTCTTCCCATCATTCTGGTACAGGTTGATCTTTGTCTCATCTGTCCATAGAATACTTTTCCAGAACTGAGCTGGCTTCTTGAGGTGTTTTTCTGCAAATTTAACTCTGGCCTGTCTATTTTTGGTATTGATGAATGGTTTGCATCTAGATGTGAACCCTTTGTATTTACTGTCATGGAGTCTTCGCTTTACTGTTGACTTAGAGACAGATACACCTACTTCACTGAGAGTGTTCTGGACTTCAGTTGATGTTGTGAACGGGTTCTTCTTCACCAAATTAAGTATGCGGCGATCATCCACCACTGTTGTCATCCGTGGACGCCCAGGCCTTTTTGAGTCCCCAAGCTCACCAGTCAATTCCTTTTTTCTCAGAATGTACCCAACTGTTGATTTTGCTACTCCAAGCATGTCTGCTATCTCTCTGATGGATTTTTTCTTTTTTTTCAGCCTCAGGATGTTCTGCTTCACTTCAATTGAGAGTTCCTTTGACCGCATGTTGTCTGCTCACAGCAACAGCTTCCAAATGCAAAACCACACACCTGGAATCCACCCCTGACCTTTTAACTACTTCATTGATTACAGGTTAACGAGGGAGACGCCTTCAGAGTTAATTGCAGCCCTTAGAGTCCATTGTCCAATTACTTTTGGTCCCTTGAAAAAGAGGACGCTATGCATTACAGAGCTATGATTCCTAAACCCTTTCTCCGATTTGGATGTGGAAACTATCATACTGCAGCTGGGAGTGTGCACTTTCAGCCCATATTATATATACTGTATAATTGTATTTCTGAACATGTTTTTGTAAACAGCTAAAATAACAAAACTTGTGTCACTGTCCAAATATTTCTGGCCCTAACTGTATATATATATACATATATATATATATATGTCATTGAGACACATATATATAGATATTAATATTTCATACAGCGCTAGATAGCAGAAAAGCCGGTGATTCAATTGCCAGATTTTCCTATCTCCTTTTCAAACCCTACATGATATGAGACATGGTATTCATACAGTAAACCATCTCATATCCCTTATTGTATTACATATTCCTCTTTAGTAATGTTAGAAGTGTATGTGTGTAAAATTTGGGTGCTCTAGCTATTAAATTAAAGGGTTAAATAGAGGAAAAAACTGGCGTTGGCTCCCGCGCAATTTTCTCTGCCAGAGTGGTAAATCCAGTGAATGAGGGCAGATATTAATAGCCTGGAGAGGGTCCATGGTTATTGGCCCCCCTGGCTAAAAACATCTGCCCCCAGCCACCCCAGAAAAGGCACATCTGGAAGATGCGCTTATTCTGGCACTTGGCCTCTCTCTTCCCACTCCCATGTAGGAAGAAGCATCACGCGAAACGCGCGTCGGGGTTTGCGGACACAGCACGCCACTGCGCAGAGCACTTTAGGAGAAGGCACGGAGCAGGTAATATGTATGGGGGACGGGACGCACCGCTTATTATATTATAGCCGAACGGCATAGATTATAGGTGTTGCATATATAGCTGTTAGTGTTGTCCTAGCCTCTAGGAGTACGGGATACAGTGTGGTTTTGGCCCATACAGCCTTTATCTATTGACGGCTTTACGGTATTCATAGTGGCTGTCTTTCAGAGTTTTACAAACCTGCTGTATGGTAATTTCCCACCCTTACAGTATACTTACCTGGCTCTAGTATCCTGATTTCTGCTGACCGCAATATGGGTTGTTTTTGAGGCACCTTGTTTATGTCTATATATGTGTGTTTTGTATTTTAAGTGTTAAATAAAAGCATTTGGTTTTTAAAAAAATGTATTTAAGTGGCACTTCTTGGATCATAGTTTAGTATCTGTGCTCCTGATATGATATAACTGTTATATGAGGTGTTGCCCACTCCCCAGTAGGGGTTATGGGCTTGGGCGTTATGCTTATAATAAAAACAGGTACAGTAATCTTGAACAATACAAGTCGCAACTGGTACAGGAGGAGAGAGGACCCTGCCCGCGAGGGATCACAATCTACAAGGGATGGGTGGGGACACAGTAGGTGAGGATAGAGCTGGTCGTGCAGTGGTTTGGTCGATCGGTGGTTACTGCAGGTTGTAGGCTTGCCGGAAGAGGTAGGTTTTCAGTTTCTTTTTGAATTTTTCGATGGTAGGTGAAACTCTGATGTGTTGTGGTAGAGGGTTCCAGAGTAGGGGTGATGCGCAAGAGAACTCTTGTATGTGATTGTGGGAAGAGGAGATAAGAGGGGAGTAGAGAAGGAGATCTTGTGAGGATCGGAGGTTGCGTGCAGGAAAGTACCGGGAGACAAGGTCACAGATGTATGGAGGAGACAGGTTGTGGATGGCTTTGTATGTCATGGTTAGGCTTTTGTACTGGAGTCACTGGGTAATGGGGAGCCAGTGAAGGGATTGACAGAGGGGAGAGGCCGTGGGAATAGCGGGGGGCAGGTGGATTAGTCGGGCAGCTGAGTTTAGAATAGATTGAAGAGGTGCGAGAGTGTAAGAGGGGAGGCCACAGAGCAGGAGGTTACAGTAGTCGAGGTGGGAGATGATGAGGGCATGGACTAGGGTTTTTGCAGATTCTTGGTTTAGGAATGTACGGATCCGTGAAATATTTTTGAGTTGAAGGCGGCAGGAAGTGGAAAGGGCTTGGATATGCGGTTTGAAAGAGAGATCAGTGTCGAGGATTACCCCGAACAGCGAGCTTGTGGGACTGCGGAGAGTGGGCAGCCATTTACTGTAATGGATAGGTTCGTTGGGGGGGTCACATGAGATGGGGGAAAGACAATGAATTCTGTTTTGTCCATGTTAAGTTTTAGAAATCTAGCGGAGAAGAAGGATGAAATAGGGGATAGACATTGAGGGATTCTAGTTAGTAGGGAGGTGATATCTTGTCCAGAGATGTAGATCTGTGTATCATCAGCATAGAGATGATACTGAAAACCGTGAGATTCTATGAGCTGTCCCAGGCCAAAAGTGTAAATGGAGAAGAGCAGGGGCCCTAGAACTGAACCTTGCGGGACTCCGACAGATAGGGGGCGAGGTGAGGAGGTGGTGTGTGAATGGGAGACGCTGAATGTTCGGTCAGTTAGGTATGACGAGATCCAGGATAGGGCCAAGTCTGTGATGCTAAGGGATGAGAGGGTCTGTAGTAATAGGGAAAAATCCACTGTGTCAAAGGCAGAAGACAGGTCCAGGAGGAGGAGGAAAGAGTAGTGTCGCTTGCTCTTGGCGGTTAATAGGTCATTGGTGACCTTAGTTAGGGCAGTTTCAGTGAAGTGGTGTTACTGGAAGCCTGATTGTAAGTGGTCGAAGAGGGAGCAGGAAGATAGAAGGGAGGACAGTTCAAGATGGACGTGTTGTTCTAGTAGTTTTGAGGCATAGGGGAGAAGTGATATAGGGCGATAGCTAGATACAGAGGATGGGTCAAGAGAGGGCTTTTTGAGGATAGGTGTGATTGAGGCATGTTTAACGCTTGAGGGGAAAACACCAGTTGTTAGTGATAGGTTGAAGAGATGGGTTAGGGTTTGGATTAAGACTGTGGCGAGGTTTGGGATGAAGTGGGAAGGGATCGGGTCAAGTGTACAGGTGGGGAAATGCGATCTTAAGAGTAGAGTGGAGAGTTGATCTTCTGTATGGTGGAGAAGTTGGTTTTGGAGGTGTGGAGGGCTTGGTAGTTGGGAGGAAGGGCTCTGGGGGTTGTCGACTAAAACTGTCTCTGATGTTCTCAATCTTTTGCTTGAAAAATGAGGCAAAGTCTTCAGCTGAGATGATTGGGGAGGGAGGAGGTGCTGGGGGAGGGAGGAGAGAGTTGAAGGTGTTGAATAACTGTTTAGGGTTGTGAGATAGGGAGGATATGAGAGATGAGAAGTAGGTTTGTTTAGCTGTGGCGAGTGTGGCCTTGAAAGTAGTGAGGGACTGTTTGAATGCGATAAAGTGCTCATTGGAGTGGGATCTTTTCCATCTCCGCTCTGCAGCCCTGGAAGATTGCCTCAGTTCTTTGGTCAGGATGGTGTTCTGTTGATTTTGCGACCTTTGGTATGTTTGAGAGGGGCAAGAGATTCCAAAGCTGCAGTTATTGTGGTGTTATATAGAGCGGCAACGTCATCCGCATTGTGTAGGGAGTTAGAGTTAGAGAGGTTAGATGGGGAGCCGAGGCGGGTGAAGATGAGGTCCAGTGTGTGACCATCTTTGTAAGTGGCTACAGAAGACCATTGAGTGATGCCGAATGAGGACGTGAGAGATAGAAATTTAGTGGCAGCTGAGAGGGAAGTGTCAATGGGTATGTTGAAGTTGCCCACGATGATAATGGGGATGTCCGCAGAAAGGAAATGAAGTAGCCAGGTGGTGAAGTGGTCAAAGGAGATGGTGGCTGGCCCTGGGGGAGGTAAATGATAGCCAGTTGGAGGTTGGTGGGGCCATAGATGCGCACAGAGTGCACCTCAAAGGAAGGGAGGGTAACAGAGGTTGGCAGTGGGATTGGGGTGAAGGAGCAGTTATCTGACAGGAGAAAACCAACTCCTCCGCCATGCTTGCTGCTGGGGCGGGGTGTGTGAGAAAGGTGGAAGCCACCATATGAAAGTGCAGCGGGAGAGGCTGTGTCAGAAGGGGTGAGCCAGGTTTCGGTGATGGTGAGGAAGGAAAGTTTGGTAGTAACAAAAAGATCGTGGATGTAGGAAAGCTTGTTGCAGACAGAGCGAGCGTTCCACAGAGCTCCTGTTAGTTGGACAGGGGAAGTGGGGGCTATAAGGTTAGAGAGGTTACGGAAATTTGTGATAGAGCGTGGATGGGTGGTAGAACTGACTGGGGGGATGTGGTGAGGAGGACCAGGATTTGGAGAGATATCACCAGCAGTGAGAAGGAGCAGAGAAAGTGTTAGCAGGTGGGAGCAGGAGAGGACATGAGGTGGCTGTCTGTGCTTGGAGCCAGAGGATTGTATGTTAAGGAACAGTTCTGAGGAGGAGATGAGATGGATGGGGAGGATTGAAGAAGAGATGAACAGTTCTTTACTAGGAGAAGGGATTAGGGGCGTTTGCAGAAAGTGAAGAATTATAGGGGTGAAAGTGAAAACAGAAACATTGTTTACAGCGACTGGCCAGTTACCTTCAGTTCCAATTCTGGTTTTAATTCTAAATTAATCTTCACACTTCTAGGACACACTTATAGGAATCACACTGCAGACTAAAGTCAACGCAGACATGTTCTATGCAATATATGTACAACTAAGTACATTCAGGTGTGAAGCAGAGAGGAGTGGTCTCTGCTCATCTTGGTCAGAGAATTAAGGGTGGACCAGATGCATACAATCAAGCCTGAGTAAACAAGGTCATAGATAACACAGGGTAAGCTGGGGTTAGCTGAAAAGGCATACCATGTGAATGCTAGGAGCAGAGGAAAGTCTGTATGGAAAGTTGGGTGATGTACTATGTGCACTTCATAGACAGACAAGGCAGGAGATCAGGCTGGAGAGCTGGGTGCATGAACATACCATGTGAATGCTAGGAGCAGAGGAAAGTCTGTGTGGAAAGTTGGGTGATGTACTATTTGCACTTCATAGACAGACAAGGCAGGAGAGCAGTCTGGAGAGCTGGGTGCATGAACATACCATGTGAATGCTAGGAGCAGAGGAAAGTCTGTGTGGAAAGTTGGGTGATGTACTATGTGCACTTCATAGACAGACAAGGCAGGAGAGCAGGTTGGAGAGCTGGGTACATGAACATACCTGTAGGAAGAATAGAAATGGTGGTTAGAGTGCGATGGTGGCAGAAACTATACCCGCCTGAGATTGTGAACACCTTGGGCAATCAGAGTTAGGCCTCAGTCCAGCTTTAAATAACCTATCAGGGGATCTATATGCTCTATGAATCACGTATAGCTGCGATAACCTCCCAGGTTCACTCATAGAGATCTTAGGCACGTATTCTAAAATTGATTCCCATCTATCATCATTTATCTCTCCCAGTTCAGCTTCCCATTTCCCTCTAGCCTTAATAGGATGTTTACCGAGAAAAGCATATAGCAGGTCTCTGTAAACCTCCGATATCGCCCCCCTCGTTCCACTATTCTAAAGAATAAAATCCAACATAAGATCCACTTGTATCACTACAGGCCTCCTTCTACTTTGCGTCTGATATGCGTGATGAATCCGTTTATAATGATACAGATCTAAACATCTGAAACTGGATCCGTTATTTTCACAAAACGACGCATTGTGACGGAAAAAGAAAGACGGAAGTGTGAAAGAGGACTAACATAAAGCATTTGTGAGACAAACAGCTCTCAATTTACAAAGTGAACCACACTCGGGAGGAGATAGGTTGAACAGCCTTCTCTCCCGACTCATCAGCTGCTCACAATCAATCTGTCATGGCCAATTAACCCCTTTTCGTCCTATATGTACTAAAGCATTATTCCAAGTTTATCTCTCAACCGTTATGTGTCTGATAGCCACCTTACAATATGTAGTGCTGGGATGATATAATGGGTGCCGAGATTTTTATGGTATACAGAGATTACCATATTTTTCAGACCATAAGACGCACTTTTTTCCTCCAAATTTGTCAAGAAAGTGTGGGATGTGTCTTATGGTCCGAATGTAACATGTGGGGAGAATGTCGCCTCTGCAGGAATCTGACGCTGGGGAGACCACGTGGTCCCGATGCTTAAAGTGAAGGAACATTCATTAGCCGCTTCCCCATCTACCTGTCAGCGCCAAGTAGTGGGTGGGGAGCAGCAAATGAATATTCCTTCACTTAAACAGTGGACCCACATGGTTTCCCCTGTGCCCGCAGGATGCGTTTTTTCTCCATAGACTTGTAAAACCGACGCATTGCGACGTATGGCCACACGTCGCATCCGGAGACTGAGTTATCTCCTGTGGTCATCTACAAACTCTGCTGTGTCCTGATGTCAGGCTGAGCCAGGCATCCAGATGTAGCAGAGCTGGAGATCGTCGTGTGACACTCGTTATTTAGGACTACGTCAGACAGGAAGTATTTGTTTTTGTTTATTATTTTATTTTTATTACAGGAGATCGAGGGCATTGCATGGATTAGGAGTATAATAAAAATGGAAAACTGTGTTTAGTGTTTTATTTCAATAAAATACTTTATTCTGGCTGTGTCTTTATTTAACCTGTAACAACTATAGGCAGGGCCGGCGTCAGCACCCGGCGTACCCGGGCAATTGCCGGGGCCCTGACAAGACGGGGGGGCCCACTCATACTGTCTGGGATCAGGGCCGCCATCAGGGCATTACTGCCCTAACTGGTGTATGGGGCCCGATGAGCAGAGGAGGCCCGCATCGGGCCCCCTCTGCTCATCGGGCCCCAGCGGCAGGATTCAGTTAAACACTACAGTTAAAAGCTGAAGAAGGAACCCGGCGTTGGAAAGTGGTTTGGTCCTCATCACATCCTGTACATGCTGTGGTGTGGTCACATGGGCATCATGTGCCGACTGACGTCATGCAGGTCCTACACTTGCTCTCAGGACGCTGCACTTACACACCGTGACCGGCTCACTGCGGACCACTGGAGCGAGGCACACGGAGTAGCTGTCACCAGCGGGACAGCGCTCCCATCCATCAGTCTTATCTAGACTGCAACATCTTCTTACTATGTCAGGAATACAATTTACAGAACACAGAGGGGATTTTGCTACAAAGACAAAGGTACTGCCCCTCCTCTAACTTTTTATTGCCTTGCTAATAGTGGTTAGAGATAACCCTGACCTCTTCTTTGCTGTATACAGCTATCTATTTTTTGGAGTCTGCACCAGTGCACTTTAGAAGTGGATCTCTCATGCTAATTGCACCATCTATGGGACACTAACCCTATGTACTGAGGTCTGTGCCCGATTATTGCCTGCTACTAGCCATCTCTCTACCTGACCGCCAATCTAACCAACATTTTAATGTATTTAAGCTACTGACTGGTATTTGCCGTAACCTACATATGGTCTTATATGTTTTAACTGTTTTAACCCTATTTGCATTAAATTGTTTTAATTCCATAGGAGGATAAGCGCAAACACTCTTCATTGAATGGTTAAAAGCCGCCAGCCAATCAGCAGCTGGCAGGTGACGTTAGTGCGCACATCGCCAGTGTATGATATCATTGTCATCTGCCAGCAAGTGCGCACTTGAATTGCGTGGAGGGATCATCGCCGCAGGAGCGCGGCCATTTAAGTAGACAGTTTTTGTTTTTTTTCATTGAAAGCAGCAGGGGGCAGGATGGGAGACACAGGGGGAAGAATAGAGACACAAGGGGCAAGAATCCTGTATATATACACTGATGCAATGCAAGGCTTGTGCATCGCTCTCACATAATTGGCATATTGGGGGTTGACTTATATAAAGCCCCTCTGCTGTATGGTATTGTGGAATTTACAATAGCTATCACTCATGTAAGAAGTGAAATCTTTGGCATTGTACTATAGCTATATTTCTCTGCTGTATCTGTGCATCATGAATCGTGGTATGTGTTAAAGGGGTAGGGCCCACTGAGACTCTTTTGCCCGGGGCCCTCAAAAACCTGGAGCCGGCCCTGACTATAGGATTAGTAATGGATAGGTGTCTTATAGACGCTTCTCCATTACTAAGCCGTGGGCTTGATTTCACTGGACAATACACAGGTGACTCAGGCAATGAAATGACAGCGCTCCATCCAGGTGTATAGTCCAAACGAATAAGTTTATTGAGCCACCGAACAGCAACGTTTCGACCCAATGGGTCTTTGTCAAGCATACCACAAAGTGAACAGGTGCGGCTTTAAATAGTGTGTGTGTCACACAGGGCACAATCACCATCAAGCCGCCCTCTAACATATTTTACATGCATTAAAAAATACAAAACAAACATCAAACATATACATATTAAAAGATTCCAACCATCAATATTAGCAATATATGTGGCAGGTCGATATAACCCTGTAGTATAAATAAACACAAGTAAACAAAGGATCTCAAGCAGTCGAATTCCGGTCCCAGGATCATCATAGTAGCGTTGTCCAATCCCCAGAGATCCACATGGCTATATGTAAACAAGGCAGGGCCAATGAGCTCCAGGCTTCCATAATTTTCAAGCCCCCTACTAGCGCCAATCACTGGTTACAGGAAGTGCCTTCCGACCAATCCAATGGCTCCTATCAGGACAAAAAAACCTTCCTACGTCACTGCCAGGGAATCCCTGGCTATAATCTGAAGCCTCACGGCGCAGCACTGAGGGGACGCACGCGCACAACCGCCTGGATCAGCCCCCACACGTGACCGTGCTAGGAACCGCCCCCAAACAGAGCGCGTCATGCGCCCACCTCCAGCAGCGTCCAAAGAGACCAGAAGCGGTTGCCAAGGTGACAAAAACCAAGGAATACAGAGCCGCTATCTGGGTCTCCACAGCGCAGCATTGAGGGCGCACATGTGCCCAACTGTCCGGGACAACCCCCTACACAATACTGTGCCAGGGGCCACCCGACAGAGCGCATCATATGCCTACCCCACGCGGCTCGCAGAGCAACCAGAGGCGATAACCCCGGAAACCTGGCAACTAATAGCATCAATTTCATGGCACAAAAATGGCAGAGTAAACACATGGTTCAAGGGAGACAACATAAGAACACAGTATATCCCCAATACAGAAATATACAATATACTATAACTATATATATCAATTTAAATGCCTACATAAGACATATCACAGATTTATACAGTAACTACATATCAAAAAAGAGGGCCAGAACTACCCACTAAGCCACAGTCGAGGGACACAAGGAGGGGAGCCGGACGTGATATCATAATGTATAGTTGATCGTCCAAATATAACTCCAAGATGACCCATCCTTCTGACAGCCGACTGTAGCGAAGAATATCTAGAACAGAAACAAAAAATATCATAACAGGGAAAAAAACAAAAATTATACCCAACCTATACCACTATGTTCAGACGGAGGAAACATTAAAAACAAAAAACCAATGGTAATGCTCCACAAACCTAGCGGGCACAGGTATGTAAATTAAAATCAATATTAAGACCCTTAGGTTGCAGTGATCCCAGGGTATAGATCCACCGAAGTTCCTTTTGTTTGAGAATTTGCAATCTATTACCCCCTTTTCTTAGTACAGGGACGCTATCAATCACCCTAAACCTCAATTGGTTTACTGAGTGTCTGTTTTCCCAAAAATGCTTAGGGACTGGTAATTCTGTTAAACCCGTTCTTATCGTGCTCTTATGTTTATTGATGCGTGACCTCACCTCCATGGTTGTTTCACCAACATAGGTGAGTCCTCACGGGCACACAATCATGTATACAACATAGCTTGAAGCACAGGTATACCTTTCTTTCAAAAGAATCTTCTTCCCAGTATGGGGATGGTAAAAAAATTCTCCTTTCAGCATGTTGTTGCAACAAGAGCAGCCCAAACACGGAAAATTTCCGTAGTTGACTGCACTTAGGGTACTCTGAATCAAATTCTTAGACGTCCCTATATCAGATTTAACAAGTTTATCTCTAAAGTTGCGTCCCCTTCTGAATGACATCATGGGGTATATTTCAAAATTAGGAACAGACGGAAGACCCCGCTGCAACAAAGTCCAATGTCTCCTCAAGACATTACCAATGCGATTGCTCGCTGCATTGTATGTAGACACAAAAGGAATTCGCTCACATGTTGAACTGACCCGAGTTTTATTACAAATACTCGCCCGAGAGCAGCTAGCAGCTTTTTTCTTATATCTAGCCACCTCCCTTGCTGGGTAACCCCTTGAGACGAATTTCCTACACATTTCATCGAGTCTACCATCTACTCGCTCCTCATCAGACACAATTCTCCTCACCCTCAATAGCTGACTCCAGGGGAGGGAACTCACCATTCTCCTGGGATGATTACTGTCAAAAGCTAACAGTCCATTCCTGTCCGTCTCCTTAACAAAAATGTCAGTACCCAGTTTAGTGCCACATTTATACACTAGCGTGTCAAGGAACTGCACCTGTGTTGTTGAATGTGTCAGGGTAAACTGTAATTCAGGGTATATATGATTCAAGTCCCTATGGAAGTCCTCCAACTCCTCTACAGTCCCCTCCCATACCAGAAAAATATCATCAATATATCGCCACCAGGCTCTGACGTGGCGCCAGAGGATGGAATTGTACACGAACTCATCCTCGAGCAACGCCATGTAGATGTTAACATAAGTGGGGGCCACGTTGGACCCCATGGCGGTGCCCCTTAATTGCAAGAAAAACTCATCCCCAAACAGAAAAAAATTCCGCCTGAGAATGAATTCGAGCAATGTGAGGATGAGCCGTGCACACTCAGGGGCCACGTCAGAGCCCGATAGCATCCGTGAGACAGCATCCAGTCCCCTACACAGGTGACATCAACCCCACAAATATTACCTCACTTGCCACTGCTACAGGGCAAGTGGGAAGAGCCAGGTAAAGTGCCACAATTGGCGCATCTTTGGATGCGCCAATTGTGGGGCAGCTGCGGGCTGTTACTTTTAGGCTGATGAGGGCCAAAATCCATGGGCCTTGTCAGTCTGAGAATACCAGGCCGCAGCAGTCTGCTTTTTACTTGGCTGGTTAACAAATATAGGGGACCCCACTCTGTTTTTTTTGGCGGGGATCCCCCTATTTTTGCTAACCATCCAAGATAAGCAGACTGCTGCTGCCTGGTATTATCCAGCTGATAAGGTTCATGGATATTGGATCCCTTACAGCCTGAAATAACAGTCCGAGTAGTCTGCTTTACTCTGGCTGGTTAACAAATAAAGGGGGACCCCATGCTATTTTTTTTTTTTTTTTACATTTTTTATTTTGAAAAAAAAAAGGAAAGGACATTACATATTGCTGACATCTCTCTGCTTTCAGGAACTTCCTGTGTGGCTAATGTCACACTTGCGAGTGTGATGCGAGAAACTCGAGTGAGTCACCCGCATCAACACCCGGCACTGCCGCTGGTGCTCGGGACCGGAGTGTGCGGCTGCATGTAGTGTGCCGGCATTTGTACGCGCGGTGATTCCGCATGTGTTCATTGAACCATGCGGAATCACTGCATCCTATACATAGAACGGTGCTATTTATCTTGTGGAGATGGAGCATCTCCACAAGATAAATACTGTAGACAAGCTGCGGTCTTTAAAGACGTGCCGCATGTGCGTATACGCAGGAAAGCCGGAAGCGTCCCTGCACACATAGTGGACATGGAATTTCATAAAATCCCCTCCACTATGCTGTAACATTTGGACGCTGCAGATTGGATTCTGCGGCTGTATGCAGCGTTCAATCCGCAGCAAATACTGAACATGGAAATATACCTTAATTATAGTCTATTAGAAATAGGCCCGATGCTATTGCATCGGAAGTGCGGTGAAATGAACATCCCCCAGAGCGGCGCGGGATTCAAATCCCCTGCCGGCTGAGCCAATGAGTGGTGCCGCGTGGGATTTGAATCCCCCGCCAAGCCTCAGCCGGGGGGCGGTTCAGCCAATGAGCGGTGCCGCACGGCTTGGTTGGGGATTCTAATCCTGCGTGGCAACGCCCATTGGCTCAGCTGGCGGGGCAGCACAGCTTGGCAGGGAATATGAATCACGGCCGCCATATTGGAATACCCATAACTTGGTTGTTCCAGTATGGCGTAGTTCCGATGCTGCATCGTCGCTGAACTCCCTGCGGCGGGAGATGAGCTAGCCGCTGATCTCCAGTCGGAATAGCGGTGCCTTTTTTGTCACTTGTGGAGGCGCAGTTCGTAGTCTTCTGGCCGTGGTGGATTGTAGGATAGCGACACAATCGCCGGAAGCTGTGACAGAGCCGATTGGCAATTATATATATTCTTTTATTAAAAAACGGGAAAAAAATGGCGTGGGATCCCGCACAATTTTCTGTGTCAGAGGGGGAAAGCCGACGGCCGGGGACCAATATTTGTAGCCTGGGAAGGGGGTAATATTCATGGCCCCTTCCCAGGCTATGAATATCCGCCTGCATCTGTCTGCGTTGCCTTTACAAAATAGGTGGACCCCCTCAAAGAAATTACGAGGGGTCCACCTATATTTTATAGCCAGAAAGGCTACACAGACAGCTGCAGGCTGATATTCATAGCCTAGGAAGGGGCCATGGATATTGCCACCCCTAGCTACAAATACGAGCCCACAGCCGCCCCAGAAATGGCGCATCACTAAGATGCGCCAATTCTGGCACTTAGCCCCTCTCTTCCCACTCCCATGTAGCGGTTGGATATGGGGTAATAAGGGGTTAATGTCACCTTTGTATTGTAAGGTGATACTAAGACCGGTTAATAATGGACAGGCGTCTATAAGACGCCTATCCATTATTAATCCTATTGTAGTGAAAGAGTTAAAAAAAGACACCGCCAGAAAAAAGTATTTTAATATTCTTAATTTCACCATACTTACAACAAAGCCTAATTTCTGCGACACCCTCGATCGCCAGCAAAAAATAATAAATCAACCGTATACTCCCTGTCCAACGCAGTACAATTAATAGCGAGTGTCCCACGACGATCTCACATATAGAGCTAATCAAGAACGTGCACACGGCACTCAAGGTACTCTTAGGTGGTCCACAAGTCAGGTTTCCAGCCCATCAAATAGTAATCACAAAATACTTGGCACTTAGAAGTTTTTTTGCAGAGAAAAGTTGAACATTTCGTTTATTTGTGCATCCAGTTTAAAGATGACCGTCATAAAATCACGTGATCGCGGCTGTGCAAGCTGCACATGCTCAGTGGAAAATCTGTGCTGTACTCAGGGAGGAAAGCAGGGATACCCGGGGCAGGCGCACAAAGGATCTAGTGGGAGGTACTGCTATTGGGTGGGCCAAAGGGCATAACGTCTATCACAAGGGACATGGGCAAAATGTGTTATGGCTCGAAATAATGTAATTTTATTCTTTCTTTATCCACAATCACAGTTGATAGCTTTCCTCTGATTGGAATCTCCACGACTCACGGAGCACCAGCTTGGATTCAATCCCACCCGCCACAGTTGTCACTGTTTTTTTGTTTACTAGTTGACCTAATTTGATTTGAACGGAATTGTTGAGAACTCATGTTTATTCTGATTGTGCTTCATTCAGATTTTTTCTCTAACTCCTTGTGTAAATTTGTATATATTTCAGTTGTGATAAAGATAATTCTGATAAAGGTCTTGTGATTAGACCGAAAACGTTTAAAAATCTTTAAACTGGATGCACAAATAAACGAAATGTTCAACTTTTCTCTGCAAAAAAAACTTCTGAGTGCCAAGTATTTTGTGATCACATATAGAGCTGTCACATCAGGAGATGTGACAGCTCCATAGACCTTCAGTGACACACTGACAGGAGACAATGGCTCCTGCAGTGCATCACTGAAGAGGTTACCTGAGTTCATTGCATCTCACTTTATGGCAATGCTGTGTGGGAATTTTCCCACGCAACAGTGCCGCAAGTGAGAGTATGAACTATACTCACAGCGGCGGAGGGATACAGTACGGAAGAATACTTTCCGTCATTGTATCACAGAGCCCCCGGAGAGCGGTTGCATCAGCTGATGTGGCAGCTCTCCACGGGAGATCGTCGTGGGACACTCGTGTTAGGCTTCTTTCACACTAGCGTCGGAATCTCCCCGTCGCAATGCGTCGGGGAGAGATTCCGACGCTAGCATTTGCTGCATTGCACAATGGGTGCAGCGGATGCATTTTTCCGGCGCATCCGCTGCCCCTTTGTAAGGTGCGTGGAGGTGGGGGCGGAGTTCCGGCTGCGCATGCGCGGTCGGAAAAAGCGGTCCGTCAGGAAAAAAAACGTTACATGTAGCGTTTTTTGCTCCCGACGGTCCGCAAAAGCACGACACATCCGTCGCTCGACGGATGCGACGTGTGGCAATCCGTCGCAAATGCGTCGTCAATGCAAGTCTATGGGGAAAAAAACGCATCCTGCAAGCACTTTTGCAGGATGCGTTTTTTCTGCAAAACGACACATTGTGACGGATTGCAGAAAACGCTAGTGTGAAAGTAGCCTAAATTGGATTTCTGCAGATCAAGGAGTATATTGTTGGTTTATTATTTTAATTTTTTTTTTTACAGGAGATCGGTGGCTTCGGGATGAAGGTGATTGGTGAGTATGTACTGTATGTTGTATGTACTGTATGTGGTATGCACTGTATGTACTGAATGTTGTATGCACTGTATGTTGTATGTACTGTATGTTGTATGCACTGTATGTACTGTATGTTGTATGTACTGTATGTTGTATGCGCTGTATATTGTATGCACTGTATGTAGTATGTACTGTTTGTAGTATGTACTGTATGTACTGTATGCAGTATGTACTGTATGTAGTATGTACTGTATATGCGTGTATGTGTTTTTTTTTTTACATTCAACACATTAGCCGGATGATGGGAATACTACAGGGGCATTCAGCTAATGAGCGGTGCCGCGCGGCTTGGCGGGGGATATGAATCCCGGTCGCCATATTGGAATACCCATATCTTGGGTGTTCCAATATGGCGGTCGGCGTAGTTCCGATGCAAGCAGTCGGGAGATGAGCGGCTGGCGACGCTCATCTCCCGGCTGCGTCGCCGCTGACCTCCCTGCGGTGGGAGATGAGCCGTGGACACCTCAGGAGATCAGCGGCTAGCGCCGCTGATCTCCCAGCAGAATACCGGTGCCATTTTTGTCACAGAGCTGTGACAGAGCTAATTGAAAATTATATATTTGATGTGAAATTTACGCTGCTGGGACTGAGCGTCTCCGCATCGTAAATAGACATGATACGGTCTGGAAAGACGTGCCACATGTCTGTTTACGCAGGTCTGCCGCCTGCATCTTTGAACGCATAGTAGACATGGAATTTCTTGAAATCCCATCCACTATGCTGTAACAGCTGGAGGCTGCGGGTTGGATGCTGCAGATGTACGCAGCATCCAACCCGCAGTGTTTAATGACTGTGTGCACCTGTCCTAATATATCTGCAAACAGGAAATCACTTTTTTTTCCTTCACAGAAGCCAACTTTCAATTAGCTTTATTTCATGTGACAAAAAAGTGCATGTAATGAAAAACGCATCAAAAATGCATAAGAAATGCAGGTGACCTGCCAGTGACCTCAGATGCAGATTTGGTGCAGATTTCACCTGCATCAAATCCTGAGCCAATCCTGACTGTCGAAACATACCCTTATAGTCCAGTGCATCTTATAGTCCAAAAATACAGTATATAAATGGTACTGGGATTATGTATGGTGTGCTGAGATTATATCCATGTTACTGGGATTATATAATGGGATCTGAGATTATATATGATGTGCTGAGATTATATACGCATTGTGCTGTAATTGTATAATGGGAGTTGGGCTCATATATGGTGCTGGGGTTATTTACATTGTGATTGGATTATAAAATGGGAGCTGAGATTATATTTTGTGCGCTGGGCTTTTGCCCGATGTGCTAGGATTTTATATATTGTGATAGGATTATATACATTGGATTATATACATTATAGTGTGCTAAAATGTCTGGTGCTCTGGCTTTATATACGAAGTACTGGAATTAAAAACGGTAGGCTGAGATCATGTCTGATGTGTTGGGATTATATATGGTGGGCTGAGATTACATGTGGAATCCTGAAATTATATATGCCATGTTTAGATTATGTTTGGTTAGCTGGGATTAGTTACGATGTATTTGGATGATCTATGATGTGTGGTGTTTAGAAGATGTTGTTATTCTACCGCCGTGTATGTTATACTCTACAATACCGCAGTTTGTTATTTTGCAGCCTGTGTTATGTCGCACGCTACAGTAATCGGCCATAACATTAAATAAATGTTAATAAAGTTTATAAAAATAAAAATCTTTGCAAATAAGAAAGGCAACAATTTTCCATAAAAAAGTGTTATTATTTTGTAATGGTGTTAAAAAACACACATGCATAGTATCCCTTCAATCATCACGGCTCAAAAAAATTGGCATAAAAAAAATAAAACCACAAGATGTGCTAATATTGAGTAAAAGTAAAAAGATGTTTAAAAAAAAATGATATTAGTTACCAACTAACAAATTATACAGACCAATAAAATGGAAGAAACATTGAAATTTTGCCGCGCATCATGAATCTGTCGTGTATGCTTTAGGCCATGTTCACGCGTTCAGTATTTGGTCAGTTTTTTACCTCAGGATATGTAAGCCAAAACCAGGAGTGGGTGATAAATGCAGAAGTGGTGACGTGTCTCTATTATACCGTACTTTTCCTCTGATTCTCCCACTCCTGGTTTTGGCTCACAAATACTGAGGTAAAAAACTCACCAAATACTGAACGTGTGATGTGACCATGGCCTAACTCTGATTCGTTGAGGCATTTTAACACTAGACTGGAACTGTCCTTCTCAGAATAGTAAGGCTGCATGCCCACAATCAGGAATAGCAGCGTTTTTAATGTCACCTCACCTCAGTGGCGTATCCAGGGGGGGGGCAGCCGAGGCATGTGCCCCGGGCGCAGCTGATGGGGGGCGCCAGCGGGGCCGCCTGATGTGATGCGGCACATTGCGTCTGTCAAAGCCAGCCCAGGCTCCTCATCGGCGGCATTCTGCCGCCCCCACACACAGACCAGTGAGATAATCCCCTCCCCTGTTGCCTGCGCTAGTAGTAGTACCCGCCGGTTGGTTCCGGTTCGCTTGCTTGCGAGGAGTCCCTTCCCTTGCCTCTGTGCCTGGCCTGCGCCCCTGAGTCAACAGCTGAGAGGCGCTGACCGCCGCTGGCACTTCCGCATCAGGGAAGCGCCAGCAGCGGCTGACGTCACACTGAGCGTGACTGCGTGTGACACTGTGACAGGCTGCCGCCGGCACTGCTGCTTCCTTCGTCATTGCGCCGCAGTGCCGGACGGACGAGTCTAGTCACTCACAGACAGGAGACATGCGGGTGCCGGTGGTAAGTGCTCCAGACCGCGACCGCAGGGACCGGGTGGAGCTGAAGTTAGTTGAAGACACCGAACGAGACGTAGTCACCGAAGAGCCTGCCTGCTGCTGCATCATGCATGATGCATGATAGGGGGAGGGGAGGGACGGGGAGCAGCCGCTAGCCAGGGCAGGGGCAACAACAACAATGCAAAATGAAATGGTATGTGTGTCAGACTCACTGTTGTGAGAATGTGAGTCTGACCACTGTGAAGAGTGAAGCAAAGGCAAAGCCTTAGCCAGGGGGGCAGGCAGCTCCGCTGCTGGATCATGAAAGACTGGTCTGAAGGAACATCATGATATGGGGGGGAATGGATGCGGATGGGTTTCAGAAATCAGGACATTAAGGGGGCACAACAAATCAGGACAGTATGGGGGCACAGATCTGGACATTATGGGGGCACAGAACTGGACATTATGGGCCATACTGTCCAGATCTGTGCCCCCATAATGTCCAGATCTGTGCCCCCATAATGTCCAGATCTGTGCCCCCATATGTCCAGATCTGTGCCCCCATAATGTCCAGATCTGTGCCTCCATATGTCCAGATCTGTCCCCCCATAATGTCCAGATCTGTACCCCCATATGTCCAGATCTGTGCCACCATAATGTCCAGATCTGTGCCCCCATAATGTCCAGATCTGTGCCCCCATATGTCCAGATCTGTGCCCCCATAATGTCCAGATCTGTGCCCCCATATGTCCAGATTTGTGCCCCCATACTGTCCAGATTTGTGCCCCCATACTGTCCAGATTTGTGCCCCCCATACTGTCCAGATTTGTGCCCCCATATATCCAGATCTGTGCCCCCATATGTCCACATCTGTGCCCCCATATGTCCAGATTTGTGCCCCCATACTGTCCAGATTTGTGCCCCCATACTGTCCAGATTTGTGCCCCCATACTGTTCATATTTGTGCCCCCATACTGTCCAGATCTGTGCCCCATATGTCCAGATTTGTGCCCCCATACTGTCCAGATCTGTGCCCCCATATGTCCAGATCTGTGCCCCCATATGTCCAGATCTGTGCTCCCATACAGTTAATGTTCAAATGGGGGAGGTGGTGGGGAAGGGGGGGGGGGCCGAACTGATCCTTTGCCCCGGGTGCAGGAAAGGCTAGATACACCTCTGCCTCACCTGCTCTACGTCCAAAATGTTGCGTTCTACATTTCTGTAGCGGAGAGGTATCTCTGCTGTGGATTTTGACCAGTAGAATGTCATTTCATGCAGTAAATCTGCATGTACTGAGAAACAAGTGCGGTAATTAGAACGCAGTATTTTGGGTGCACCCCAAATACACTGCGTCCAAAACGCTACCATTCCTGATCGTGGAGACATAGCCATGAGTAAGTGAAGCAGCAGTGTAATCAAAGAACAGGCGAGGAGAAACTGGGTGGCAGTAGACAACCACCTCTCGCAGGGAGAATTGGCAGAAAAGTCTGAGGGTATGGACTTCAAAGAAGGGTAACATTAGTGAAAAGAGCATTGAGCTGGCAAAGCGTTAAGGGGAAATGCATCCTGGGAAAATGTATGCAAATGATCTCTTTTCCAGAAGCTGTCCTGATAGACTGTCTGACTCATTGAAGTCCCTGAAAGATGACTACAAATATAATATTGGTGAGACCATCTGAAGATGGCTAGTCTCTGCTACTCGTCAGTGCAGAATAGGGGACTGCAGGGATTTCTAGTCACATTTTTAGGCTCCTTAGTACATCAGCCATTGACTTACAGGGTATTGTCTTGTAATGTGGCATTAGAAAGGCTATTTTTTGTCCAGGAGACTGTTAGTTTGCATATTTAGCTAGAGAGCATTGCCTATAAGATTCCCTGCACCTCCTGGATCTCCACAAGTTGATGTGTTGTTCAAGGTATCTTAAGGTAGTACTGAGATGGCACGATAGCTGGGCAAGGAGGGTAGATTGATGGAAGCTTTGTAAGAATGAGTGTCCTGATTACGGTACTTGTTTATATGAAAAAAGGAAAGATACCTGTGATGAGTGATAGACTGATGAGATGGCTTATGGCAGGAATAGACCCATTGGCTTGGTTGGAGATTTGGTGATGGGATAGGATCCAAGCACCTTGAAGGAAATCTTTAGTTCCATAATTGTGGAGAAACAGGTCTGGAGGGAAGAGCACCATGCGTAAAGACATTGGAGATGGAGTAAGGATACATAATTTATGGCTTGTGGTGCAGACAGTATATGAGTAGCGAAGTTGTTCTTGTTGGATGAAGTGAGTGCAGACTTGAGATTGAGAATTGCTTCTAAGGTTCTTCCTTGGAGTGGGTATCTTTCAACACCACCCAGGAAGCTAGTCTTAGTTTTTTTGGGGGGCAGATTTTTATGCTACTTATTGATTCATCACGCTGTTTGTAAGAGAGATGAGGGGAAGTCATTGCTATAGAAAATTGTGGCTGCTTTGGTATCCTATACAGAGCTAGACAAGGGTCAGAAAGTGTGAGCATATCGGGAAATGTAAAGTTCTATAATGTGCCACTGTTAGGACTTGGAGAGCAGTTATAGAGAGAAGGGCAAATAATATAGGTAAATTGAGGTTAAATAGAAGGAGAGACACGTTTTGGAGGTTAGATATGGAGGGAAAAAAGGGTCCGTGTGTGACCTGCTTTGTAAGTAGTGGATCGTGTCTTTTCCAGAGTTTTTCAGGGAATGCTGACCTTTATTTTCCTGAAATGTCTTTCATATAGTTTATTGTTTCCCGAGTGTCTCTTTGGCTTTCTTGACTGCCTGTGGGTTTTTCTAGTGTGCTTTTGGGCATTTTGTGGCATCTGTTTTATTAGCGTTTTTTTGTTCTTTTTTTTTTTCTTTTAACTCCATTCAACATTGAAGAAAAAGCTAGCAGAAATTTAAGCAAAAATGCTGACAGCTCGTTGCCAGTCAACATTACTAACCAAATAGTCGAGGGATATACTAGAAGTCAGCACGCCAGCTCGACTTACAGTGATTGATCATAAGTTTCTTCCTTCAGCTCGATATATATAAATGTTTCTCAATCTCTGTCATTGGGTGTAAGTTACCCCTATTAGAGACATAGAATGAGCATTTTTTTCTACATCACTGTTTTAAATGTAATGCCCCCAAAAGTGATCTGTAGCAATACATGTGGTCTTATCCACCAAGGCTGTCTTTTTGAACAAATATCCATGCTTTTGTATCTACAGTAATCACCTGACCAATTTTGACCCCTTTGGTCCTATTTGATCCATTTTTCAATACCTGGGTACTGAAACATCTACAGTAGATGATATCCTGGTGTAAAGAAACCTTTACACATATCACTTTAAATAAAGATATAATTAGGGTCTCAAAAACACTATCATATACATTCCCTATACAAAGAACAATTTTATTGAACCAAAAATGGGTTCACACCAAACAAGTGACCAAATAAAAAACAAAAAAGTGCTCAAAAACCAGTTTAAAAACTGTTGGGGTAAACTAGATTGGGTAGAGGGTCTCCCTAGTGGCTGCAGGGTATATCAGGGCCCCAAGGGATAGCCATTGTGGAGCGGGGGCGCCAATAAGTTCCCCCCAGGGTGCCAACCTCTGCAGCCAGGTAGGTGTGAGCTTAGGCGATACACCAGGGACTTCTAGTTTACTCCAACAGTTTTTAAACTGTTTTTTGAGCACTTTTTTGTTTTTGATTTGGTCACTTGTTTGGTGTGAACCAATTTTTGGTTCTTTTAATCAATAAAATTGTTATTTGATTAGGAAAACTTTACACATAGTAGCAACAGCATTATCCAAAACAATACTTTACACATGTCTGAATCTGTTACCCCATCCATACAATACTTTTTTGGAAAAACTTGCCTTTTTGATGAAGATGGACAGGGTGGAGGCGTGCCTTCAAAAGGAACATAGAGTTCAAGATTTCTTGTACATTTGGGAGAGGTTTATAAAACTTTTACCTTACCACATTCATAAATTCTTTCCTAAATCCCCCATAATGTTACCTTAGTTTTCCACTACCTGTCTGTGATAGGGAGACACAACGCCACAGACCATTAGGATGAGATCCTCTATTTCTACTGTGTTTACCAGAAAATAAGCCCTACCCCAAAAATAGCCCTAGAGTGATTTTACAGGATTTTTGCAGTGTGCTTAAAATAGAAACCCTACTCCAAAGATAAGCCCTAGTTACAGTTAGGGCTGATGTTGGGGGATGGGGGAGTGCAAATTGCGCAATTGTCCCCTACATAACTATTCTGAGGGTAAGCTGGTTAAGGACCTTTTGGTGACATCACAGTCATGTGAACAAGATGTCACCAAAGGTCCTTTAACTGCAGGAGTCTAGAGGAACTGCAGAGAAGAAAAACTGGGTGAATTCTCAGGGGGGCCCACTCTCTTAGTTGCTCTCAGTGTTTCTATTCCGAGGTTAACCCCTTAGTGACCGAACCAATTTTGACCTTAATGACCAAGCCAATTTCTATATAATTCTGACCACTGTCACTTTATGACGTTATAGCTCTGGAACACTTCAATGGATCCCGCTGATTCTGAGACTATTCTTTCATGACATATTGCACTTCATGATAGTGGTAAAATTTCTTCAATATGACTTGCATTTATTTATGAAAAAAACTGAAATTTGGCAAAAATTTTGAACATTTAGCAATTTTCAAACTTTAAATTTTTGTGCTCTTAAATCAAAGAGATATGTCAAACAAAATAGTTGATAAATAACATTTCCCACATGTCTACTTTACATCAGCACAATTTAGGAAACATCATTTTTTTCGTTAGGACGTTATAAGGGTTAAAAGTTGACCAGCGATTTCTCATTTTTCCAACAAAATTTACAAAACCATTTTTTTATGGACCACCTCACATTTGAAATGACTTCTGGGAGTCAGTATGACAGAAAATACCAAAATGTGACACCATTTTAAAAAGTAGACCCCTCAAGGTGCGCAAAACCACATTCAATAAGTTTATTAACCCTTCAGGTGCTTCACGAGAACTGAAAGCAATGTGGAAGAAAAAAATTAACATAACTTTTTTCACCAAAAATTTACATTAAAACCAAACTTTTTTATTTTCACAAAGGTATTAGGAGAAAGTGGACCACAAAATTTGTTGTGCAATTTCTCCTGAGTACGCCGATAGCCCGTATGTGGGGAAAATCCACTGTTTGGGCGCATGGAGCACCATTTGACTTTTTAAACCAAAATTGGCTGATGTACCTTAACAGTGGAAACCCCCCAATTTTATCTCCAACCCTAACACAGCCCTAACCCCAACCCTAACCCCAACACACCGTTAACCACAACCCTAAACCCAACACCACAACCGTAACCCCAACACAACCATAGCCCAAACACAACCCTAATACAACCCTCACCCCAACACAACCGTAATCCCAACACAACCCTAATACAACTGTAACTCCAACACAACCCTAGCCCCAACCCTACCCCTAACTCCAACCCTAAACCTAGCCCCATCCCTAACCCTCGCTCTAACCCTAGCCGCAACACTAACCCTAACTGCAAAGAATGGAAAAAATATATACAGTTATAGGAAAAAGTTTGGGCACCTGTTATGATGCGGTGGTCTAGGAGCAACATGGAACGAGCTCTGAAGGAAGTGGTAACTGTACTGACCGCAGTCCCTAAGCTCAACACAACACTAGAAGTAGCCGTGGAATGCTCCTAACTCTCCCTAGGCATCTCATCACAGCCTAAGAGCTAACTACCCCTAAAGACAGAAGCAGGAAAACTATCTTGCCTCAGAGAAAATCCCCAAAGGATAGATTAGCCCCCCACAATTAATGACTGTGAGTGGAGAGGAAAAAGACATACACAGAATGAAACCAGGATGAGCACAGGAGGCCAGTCTAGCTTGATAGATAGGACAGGATGGAATACTGTGCGGTCAGTATAAAACACTACAAAAATCCACTCAGAGTTTACAAAAAAAATCTCCACACCTGACTAAAGGTGTGGAGGGTAAATCTGCTTCCCAGAGCTTCCAGCAAGACAGAATTAATTAATACTGATAACGCTGGACAAACATAGAAAGCACCGAACGGATAAGTCCACAATCTGTGAACAGAAAAGCGCAAGCAAAAACTTAGCTTTGCTGAACTGGTCAGGATAACAGGGAAATCCAAAGAGATGGGAATCCAACCAGGAACCATTTACAAGTGGCACTGGCTGAAAGAACAGCCAGGCCTAAATAGCCGAGCAGAAGAGACGATAAGTGGAGGCAGCTGATGACAGCTAACTCCAAGGAGCAGCCATACCACTTGAAACCACAAGAGGGAGCCCAAGAGCAGAACTCACAAAAGTGCCACTTACAACCACCGGAGGGAGCCCAAGAGCGGATTTCACAACAGGCACCCCTATTAATCTTAAGCTTAATGTTTTATAAAAATTGTTTTTTTTGCAACAGCTATTTCAGTTTCATATATCTAATAACTGTTGGACACAGTAATGTTTCTGCCTTGAAATGAGGTTTATTGTACTAACAGAAAATGTGCAATCTGCATTCAAACAAAATTAGACAGGTGCATAAGTATGGGCACCCTTATCATTTTCTTGTTTTAAATACTCCTACCTACTTTTTACTGACTTACTAAAGCACTTTTTTGGTTTTCTAACCTCATTGAGCTTTGAACTTCATAGCCAGGTGTATGCAATCATGAGAAAAGCTAAAAAGTGGCCACTTGCAAGTTGTTCTCCTGTTTGAATCTCCGCTGAAGAGTGGCATCATGGGCTCCTCAAAACAACTGTCTAATGATCTGAAAACAAAGATTATTCAACATAGTTGTTCAGGGGAAGGATACAAAAAGCTGTCTCAGAGATTTAACCTGTCAATTTCCACTGTGAGGAACATAGTAAGGAAATGGAAGAACACAGGTACAGTTCTTGTTAAGGCCAGAAGTGGCAGGCCAAGAAAAACATCAGAAAGGCAGAGAAGAAGAATGGTGAGATCAGTCAAGGACAATCCTCAGACCACCTCCAGAGAGCTGCAGCATCAACTTGCTGCAGATGGTGTCACTGTGCATCGGTCAACTATACAACGCACTTTGCACAAGGAGAAGCTGTATGGGAGAGTGATGCGAAAGAAGCCGTTTCTGCAAGCACACCACAAACAGAGTCGCCTAAGGTATGCAAAAGCACATTTGGAGATGCCAATTTCTTTTTGGAAGAAGGTCCTTTGGACTGATGAAACCAAGATTGAGTTGTTTGGTCATACAAAAAGGCGTTTTGCATGGCAGCCAACAAACACAGCATTCCAAGAAAAACACTTTCTACCCACAGTAAAATTTGGTGGAGGTTCCATCGTGCTTTGGGGCAGTGTGGCCAATGCCGGCACCGGGAATCTTGTTAAAGTTGAGGGACGTATGGATTCCTCTCAGTATCAGCAGATCCTTGAAAATAATGTTCATGAATCAGTGACAAAGTTGAAGTTACGCAGGGGATGGATATTTCAGCAAGACAATGATCCAAAACACCACTCCAAATCTACTCAGGCATTCATGCAGAGGAACAATTACACTGTTCAAGATTGGCCATCCCAGTCCCCAGACCGGAATATCATTGAACATCTGTGGGATCATTTGAAGAGGGCTGTCCATGCTCGGCGACCATCAAACCTAACTGAACTGGAATTGTTTTGTAAAGAGGAATGGTCAAAAATACCTTCATCCAGGGTCCAGGAACTCATTAAAACCTACAGGAAGCGACTAGAGGCTGTTATTTTTGCAAAATGAGGATCTACTAAATATTAACCCCTTAAGCCCAGAGGGTAGTTTGCACGTTAATGACCGGGCCAATTTTTACAATTCTGACCACTGTCCCTTTATGAGGTTATAACTCTGGAACGCTTCAACGGATCTTGGCTATTCTGACATTGTTTTCTCGTGATATATTGTACTTCATGATAGTTTAAAATTTCTTCGATATAACGTGCGTTTATTTGTGAAAAAAAAAAATGGAAATTTGGCGAAAATTTTGAAAATTTTGCATTTTTCCAAGTTTGAATTTTTATGCCCTTAAATCACAGAGATATGTCACACAAAATACTTAATAAGTAACATTTCCCACATGTCTACTTTACATCAGCACAATTTTGGAGCCAACATTTTTTTTTGTTAGGGAGTTATAAGGGTTAAAAGTTGACCAGCAATTTCTCATTTTTACAACACCAATATTTTTTAGGGACTACATGACATTTGAAGTCATTTTGAGGGGTCTATATGACAGAAAATAACCAAGTGTGGCACCATTCTAAAAACTGCACCCCTCAAGGTGCTCAAAACCACATTCAAGAAGTTTATTAACCCTTCAGGTGTTTTACAGGAATTTTTGGAATGTTTAAATAAAAATTAACATTTAACTTTTTTTCATAAACAATTTACTTCAGCTCCAATTTGTTTTATTTTACCAAGGGTAACAGGAGAAAATGGACCCCAAAAGTTGTTGTACAATTTGTCCTGAATACGCTGATACCCCATATGTGGGTGTAAACCACTGTTTGGGCGCATGGCAGAGCTCGGAAGGGAAGGAGCGCCATTTGACTTTTCAATGCAAAAATGACTGGAATTGAGATGGGACGCTATGTTGCGTTTGGAGAGCCCCTGATGTGCCTAAACATTGAAACCCCCCACAAGTGACACCATTTTGGAAAGTAGACCCCTTAAGGAACTTATCTAGATGTGTGGTGAGCACTTTCACCCAACCAGTGCTTCACAGAAGTTTATAATGCAGAGCCGTAAAAATAAAAAATCATATTTTTTCACAAAAATGATCTTTTCGCCCCCAATTTTTTATTTTCCCAAGGGTAAGAGAAGAAATTGGACCCCAAAAGTTGTTGTGCAATTTGTCCTGAGTACGCTGATACCCGATATGTGGGGGTAAACGACTGTTTGGGCGCATGGCAGAGCTCGGAAGGGAAGGAGCGGCGTTTTACTTTTCAATGCAAAATTGACTGGAGTTGAGATGGGACACCATGTCGCGTTTGGAGAGCCCCTGATGTACCTAAACAATAAAACTCCCCACAAGTGACACCATTTTGGAAAGTAGACCCCCTAAGGAACTTATCTATATGTGTTTTGAGAGCTTTGAACCCTCAAGTGTTTCACTACAGTTTATAACGCAGAGCCGTGAAACTAAAAATTCTTTTTTTTTCACAAAAATGATATTTTAGCCCCCAGTGTTGTATTTTAACAAGGGTAACAGGATAAATTGAACCCCAATAGTTGTTGTACAATTTGTCCTGAGTACGCTGATACCCCATATGTGGGGGGGGGGAACCACTGCTTGGGCGCATGGCAGAGCTCGGAAGGGAAGGAGCGCCATTTGGAATGCAGATTTAGATGGATTGGTCTGCAGGCGTCACGTTGCATTTGCAGAGCCCCTGATGTACCCAAACAGTAGAAACCTCCCACAAGTGACCCTATATTGGAAACTAGACCTCCCAAGGATCTTATCTAGATGTGTTGTTAGAACTTTGAACCCCCAAGTGTTTCACTACAGTTTACAACGCAGAGCCGTGAAACCGGTTTTTGGATTTTACAGAGTCCACGACAGCACCCACAACGAGAGAGGGGATCCGCCCACCTTCCGGACAGGAACCTACAGGTTAAAAAGGGGCGGTCCCCCTCGCCCTCCAGTTTGTGTTCCAGAGTACAAGGGATACCGCCAATGAATCAGTACATGATAATATTATCTTAAACACTACTAAATACCACCACCTCTATAGAGTGATCTCTAAGGCACACCTTCCAACAGAGTGCAAGAATAATTAACTAAATACGGGGGGGAATGTATGGGTGCTGTCGTGGACTCTGTAAAATCCTATTACCGGTACGTAAAAAACGGTTTTCCTATCGCCACGACAGCACCCACAACGAGAGACTTTCAAAGACTATTTAACTGGGAGGGACCACAGCACTAAGTACTGAACGGCCAAACTGTAAGCTGGAATTAGCGGATAGATCAAGGCGATAGTGCTTATAAAAGGTGGAAAGTGATGACCAAGTTGCCGCCTTACATATCATTTCAATGGGGACATCTGCCATAGCCTGAGTAGAGTGCGCTTTGATGCCTTCTGGTGGTGCTACTCCCCTGGCAGAGTAAGCAAGACATATCGCTTCTCTAATCCATCTAGCGATAGAGTTCTTCGTGACACCAGAACCCTTTTTCCGATTCTGGAAAGAAACAAACAGAGCCCTACTCTGTCTCCAGCTTTGTGTCCTATTCAATTATTCTAATATCGCCCTCTTTACATCTAGGGTATGATATTTTTTCTCCTCTTCTGAACCTGGATTTTCATAGAAAGATGGTAAATAAATCTCCTGACTTCTATGAAATTTAGTTGCTACTTTTGGCAAGTATGCAGGATCAGGTTTTAAGACAATCTTATCCTGGAGAACTATTAGATAGGGAGGATCTACTGACAACGCATGTATATCACTGACCCTCCTGGCAGATGTTAATGCTAAAAGTAGAGCTGTTTTTAAGGTTAAATTTTTTATCGAAATAGAATCTAATGGCTCGAAAGGAGGTTCAGTCAACGCCTCAAGCACCAAATTTAGATCCCAAGGGGGTATTCTTACAATATGGATTGGGTTAGAATGCTGACATGCCTTAATAAACCTAGCAACCCATCTATTACCAGCTATATCACTGTTATACAGAGCCCCCAAGGCTGAAACATGAACTCTTAGAGTGTTGACTGCTAAACCCAATTCCCAGCCTTTCTGAAGGAATTCTAAAATAGCTGAAATCGGAGCCTTATCTCCTAATGGTTGCTGATAAAACATAAGGAACTTTTTCCAAATTTTTGTATAGATTTTTGTAGTGACCTCCTTTCTGCTTTTCAATAAAGTAGCTATTAAAGCATTAGAGAACCCCCTCTCCCTCAGAAGCTCCCTCTCAAGTTCCAAGCCGTTAAGTGAAGAGTCTCCAAATTTGGATGACGAAATGGACCTTGAGAAAGGAGTTCCGGAACCACTGGCAACACCCAGGGATCGGACACAGACATTGTCCTGAGGAGAGAGAACCAAGGCCTCCTGGGCCAGAAGGGGGCGATTAAGATCACTCTGGCTCTTTCCTCCCTGATTTTTCTGAGAACTATCTGAATCAGATACATTGGAGGAAAGGCATATGCCAGCTGGAAGTCCCAACGGACACGAAGGGAATCCACTATGAATGGTTGGTCTGCTATGTGTAAAGATGCAAACCTCCTGACCTTCCTGTTCTTCCTCGTAGCAAATAGATCTATTATCGGCAACCCCCAAAGATTGACTATCTGATCGAATATCTGTTGGTTTAGGGACCATTCTCCCTGACGAAGGGAATGGCGACTGAGATAGTCCGCCTCTATATTGAGTTCCCCTTTTATATGAACTGCCGACAGGGATTGTAAGTGATTTTCGGCCAGAGACAATATCTGTGCTGTAGTGGTCATTAGGGATCGTGACCTTGTCCCCCCTGATGATTGATGTAGGCCACCACAGTCATATTGTCGGTTTGTATCTGTACATGCGAATTCCTCAGGATGGTAGTAAGCAAAGAAGAGCCTGATTGACCGCAGCAAGCTCTCTTAGATTTGAGGAATTCTGGGATTCTTGAATCGACCATCGCCCTTGGGTTAGAATGTCTCCCATATGGGCTCCCCAACCGAACGGACTGGCATCTGTTGTAACTACATTGTCCGGAGTGATGGTCCAGAGAACTCCCTTTGCTAAATGTGCTAGATTGAGCCACCATCTCAGATCGTGAAGAGTGGCGGGTGATAAATTGAACTTTCTGCTTAGAGAACCGTGAAGATCTTTCTCTGCTTGAAGAACTTCGTACTGAAGCATTCGAGTATGAGCCTGAGCCCATCTCACCGCCGGAATACATGCAGTCAATGATCCCAGTAGAGACATTGCGTCTCTTAAACTTAAGTTTGGAACTTTCCTTACGGCCGTGATCCTTTGAATGATCTTCTGCTTCTTCTCTTCTGGTAGGAAGGATGACTGATCTTCTGAGTCTAGAAGAACTCCTAGGAACATTTGACGTCTTGTAGGTTCCAGTTTTGACTTTTCCCAGTTGATTATCCATCCGAGTTCCTGTAGGGATGATATTATGGCATTTACCCTAGCCGTACACTGAGCAATTGAATTCCCAATTATTAAAAAATCGTCTAGATAGGGCACTACAAGGGTTTCCCTTTCCCTGATATGGGCCATTACTTCCGAAACAACCTTTGTAAAAACTCTAGGTGCCATAGACAGGCCAAAGGGCATTGCCAGAAATTGGAAATGTTTAATCTGATGGTTTAACCATACTGCCATCCTGAGGAATTGCTGGTGATTTCTGTAAACTGGAAGATGGTAGTACGCATCTTTTAGATCCAAGACCGACATGTAGCACCTAGGAAACAAAAGCTTAGTTGTTGATTTAATGGATTCCATCTTAAAAGCGTGGTACTGAAGATATTTATTCAATTTACGTAAATTTATGATAGTCCTAAAGGACCCATCAGGTTTAGAGATTAAGAATAGCAGAGAATAAAAGCCCGTCTTCTCCTGATGTTTTGGAACTTCTTCAATAACTCGCTTTGTAAGCAATTGTTGAATCTCTAATTCTAAGGCCTGTTGTTGGGCCGGAGTGTCCAGCGATGTTATTACAAAATGATTTGGGGGAGTTCTCAAAAATTCTAATTTTAACCCTGACTCGACTACCCCCATTATCCAGGCACTAGAAGTTATCTTTTTCCATTCCTCTGAGAAGAACCTTAGTCTTCCCCCTACTGGTAGATCTGTTCTATCTGTAGTTACGTCTACGTCTTGAGAAAGATGAAGGGTTCTTATAGTATCCACCTTTCTTCTTTTGATCCGATGTTTCCCAGTCACGATTATATCCCTGCTGATCTGACTGGAATTTTCTGAAGGGCATGCGTCTCCGGAAGGCGTTCCTAAAAGTGGGATTAAACGTTTTAGGAAATCCCTTCTTTCTATCTTCTGCCTTTGCAAGGATGTCATCCAGCACCGGGCCGAATAGGTACTCACCCCTATACGGAATGGAGCACAATTTGGCTTTAGCCTGAGCATCCCCCTTCCAGGTCCTTAGCCATAGTGCCCGTCGGGCTGCATTTGAAAGACCCGCCGATCTTGCGGCCAATTTCAGGGAATCAATCGAGGCATCCGCTAGATAAGCCGCTCTTTCTCTGACCTGAGACAGGGAATTTAACAATTTATCCCTGGGTACTTTAGCTTTAAGCTGTTCTTCCAGCTGAGTCACCCAGACCATAATTGATCTAGCAGTACAGGTGCCTGCGATTGCGGGCTTAAAGGCTCCAGATGATGACTCCCACAACTTCTTAAGGAGCATGTCAGCCTTCCTGTCTGAAGGATCCTTAAGGAGTCCTACATCCTCTAATGGTAGCGAGGCTGTTTTCGAAGTAGAGGCTACTGCCGCATCTACTTTTGGGATCTTCATCCACTGGGATAAGGTGTCATCCTCAAAGGGGTACCTTCTTTTTGCGGCCAAAGGTAAGAACCCTTTATCCAGCTTGTCCCACTCCCGTTTGACCAGATCTTTAATGGAATCTACCACCGGGAAAGCTTTGCGACTTCTCTGGCTCAGCCCTGCGAACATGATCTCCTGGGTTGTTTTCGGTTCTTTACTCTCCGCAACCCCCATAGTTGCACGGACTGCCTTAATTAAAGTCTCCATATTGTCAGCGGAAAAGCAAGGCCTTCCCTCCTCATCTGAGGAGGATGGTGAAGAACTTTCCGAGCACTCGCCCTCTTGTAACGAAGGGCTAGAATCGGATACCATCTCCATACTGCTCTTTTCATGCCGTCTAGATTTAAGGGACGATTTTATTTCTTCCCTAATTACTTCCCTCAAATCCGATACCCGGAGGGGGGCCTCTTCCTCTAACGTACGGCATATACACTTCTTTAAATAAGTGTCAGGTAGTGGCTCCGTGCATAAAGCACACTGCTTATGCTTAGATTTAGAGACCTTCTTCCCCTACAACAAAGCATAGTACAGAAAACAGTTGTATCAGCCAATGGCTCAGATATAACACTCACCACTGCTGATAAAATTAGAGTACCAGTTTCTGAGGGGGCGAGGTGCGACGTGACGTCGGGTTGCCAGGGTCCTGCTGCCCGCGTACCACATCTGTCGGTGTTCGGCGTCTCCTGTGGAAGACATGTTGCCGCACACCACTCACCAAGCGCTGCCTTCTTTTCAAAGGTCCCGCGCTCCTCCTCCCGGTCTCCTCCGGAAGTCGTTAGCTTCACTTCCGGGTCATAAGCGCCGACCTGCTCCTGCAGCATCGCGCGCGTGGACGACCCAGGGCGGCATGCCTTCCCCCGGGAACGCCACCGATCCTTGCCAGACGAGGGGGGAAGCTGGACACAGGACTTCCCCCGACGCTGCTTCCGGGCCCCCGACTCTGCCGTTCCCACCTGGACACCGCACAGAGGCTTGGCGGACCTGGGTAAGCGAAACAAAACCTGTAGGCTCCCGCCGTCCGGACAGGAACCCAAACTGGAGGGCGAGGGGGACCGCCCCTTTTTAACCTGTAGGTTCCTGTCCGGAAGGTGGGCGGATCCCCTCTCTCGTTGTGGGTGCTGTCGTGGCGATAGGAAAAATAAAAAATCTTTTTTCCCACAAAAATGATTTTTAGCCCCCCAAATTTTTATTTTCCCAAGGGTAACAAGAGAACTTGGACCGCAAAAGTTGTTGTCCAATTTGTCCCGAGTACGCTCATACCCCATATGTGGGGGTAAACCCCTGTTTGGGCGCACGGGAGAGCTCGGAAGGGAAGGAGTACTGTTTTACTTTTTCAACGCAGAATTGGCTGGAATTGAGATCAGACGCCATGCCGCGTTTGGAGAGCCCCTGATGTGCCTAAACAGTGGAAACCTCCCAATTATAACTGAAACCCTAATCCAAACATACCCCTAACCCTAATCCCAACAGTAACCCTAACCACACCCCTAGCCCTGACACACCCCTAACTCTAATCCAAACCCTAATCCCAACCGTAAATGTAATCCAAACCTTAACCCTAACTTTAGCCCCAACTCTAACCCTAACTTTAGCCCCAACCCTAACCCTAACTTTAGCTCCAACCCTAACCCTAACTTTAGCCCCAAAGTTAACCCTGACTTTAGCTCCAACCCTAGCCCCAGCCCTAACCCTAGCCCTAACCCTAGCCCTAACCCTAACGGGAAAATGGAAATAAATACATTTTTTTTAATTTTATTATTTTTCCCTAACTAAGGGGGTGATGAAGGGGGGGGGTTTGATTTACTTTTATAGCATTTTTTATACCGGATTTTTATGATTGGCAGCTGTCACACACTAAAAGACGCTTTTTATAGCAAAAATGTTTTTGCGTCTCCACATTTTGAGACATAATTTTTCCATATTTTGGTCCACAGAGTCATGTGAGGTCTTGTTTTTTGCGGGACGAGTTGACATTTTTATTCGTAACATTTTCTGACACGTGACAGTTTTTGATCGCTTTTTATTCCGATTTTTGTGAGGCAGAATGACCAAAAACCAGCTATTCATGAATTTCTTTTGGGGGAGGCATTTATACCGTTCCGCATTTGGTAAAATTGATAAAGCAGTTTTATTCTTCGGGTCAGTACGTTTACAGCGATACCCCATTTATATCATTTTTTTTATGTTTTGGCGCTTTTATACGATAAAAACTATTTTATAGAAAAAAATAATTATTTTGGCATCGCTTTATTCTCAGGACTATAACTTTTTTCTTTTTTTGCTGATGATGCTGTATGGCGGCTCGTTTTTTGCAGGACAAGATGACGTTTTCAGCTGTACCATGGTTATTTATATCTGTCTTTTTGATTGTGTGTTATTCTACTTTTTGTTCGGCGGTATGATAATAAAGCGTTGTTTTTTGCCTCGTTTTTTTTTTTTCTTACGGTGTTCACTGAAGGGGTTAACTAGTGGGACAGTTTTATAGATTGGGTCGTTACGGACGCGGCGATACTAAATCTGTGTACTTTTATAGTTTTTTTTTTTTATTTAGCTAAAGAAATGTATTTATGGGAATAATATTTTTTTTACTTCTTTATTTAGGAATTTTTTTTTTAAAATTTTTTTTAATACATGTGGACATTTTTTTTAAAACTTTTTGACTTTGCCCCAGGGGGGGACATCACAGATCACTGATCTGACAGTTTGCACAGCACTCTGTCAGATCAGTGATCTGACTTACAGCGCTGCAGGCTTACCAAGCGCCTGCTCTGAGCAGGCACTTGGTAAGCGACCTCCCTCCCTGCAGGACCCGGATGCCGCGGCCATTTTGGATCCGGGCCTGCAGCAGGGAGGGAGGTAAGGAGACCCTTGCAGCAACGCGATCACATCGCATTGCTGGGGGGGTCTCAGGGAAGCCCGCAGGGAGCCCCCCCCTGCGCGATGCTTCCCTATACCGCCGGCACATCGCGATCATGTTTGATCGCGGTGTGCCGGGGGTTAATGTGCCGGGGGCGGTCCGTGACCGCTCCTGGCACATAGTGCCGGATGTCAGCTGCGATAGGCAGCTGACACCCGGCCGCGATCGGCCCCGCTCCCCCCGTGAGCGCGGCCGATCGCATATGACGTACTATCCCGTCACTGGGAATTAAGTCACAGTGCACCTTGACGGGATAGTACGTCATATGGGATTAAGGGGTTAATGTCACTTTTCTGGTGGGGTGCCCATACTTATGCACCTGTCAAATTTTGTTTGAATGGAGATTGCACATTTTCTGTTAGTAATGTTTCTGCCTTGAAATGAGGTTTATTGTACTGTGTCCCACAGTTATTAGATATATGAAACTGAAATAGCTGTTGCAAAAAAAACAATTTTTATAAAACATTAAGCTTAAGATTAATAGGGGTGCCCAAACTTTTTAATATAACTGTATATTTTATTATTTTTACCTAACTAAGGGGAAGACAAATGGGAGTTTGATTTACTTTTTGTTTTATTTTAATTACTGTGATAGGGTCTATCACAGTGATCAAAATGAACCAATTGAAAAATCTCCCTGTTGCCGGGTACCGGCTGGCAGTTCTCGGCAGGCGCACTATGCTTTCGCCCGCCATTTTCTTCCAGGAAGATGACGTGGAGGGCCAGAGCAGGAGGGCCCGGGGATGGCGGAGACACTGGGAGTGCTCGGAGGACCCCATTTCTATGCTCTAATATGCTAGATCGTATCAGAGGAGAGAGAAATGAATGGAAAATCTGACTTTTTTTTGTGATCGCCTGTGATCACGTGACTGAGGACAGTAAAAAAGATTCAAAACATGTTCTCTGTGGTCTCAGCTACCCCCAGTAGCCGAGACCCTGGAGATTTTCCGACGCTGGGGGGCGCTATACACTTATTCCTCAGTGCTGTTACAATGCGGCGCTGAGGAATAAGTACCTTTGACTGCCACCGTTAAAAGGCTTATCGACGGTCGTTTAGGGGGTTAAGACTGCTTAAGGACATTTGGTGACATCACTGTCATTTGAACATGATGTCATCAAAGGTACTGTATCTGTGGTAGTCCAGAGAAACTAGGCTGGTTTGTACCTTATGCGCAGTGTGTGTATGTGATGAGAATTATATTTGAATAAAGTTCTTTTTTTTTCAAGAATAAATGTGGATTCGTGTGAAAATGACAACAACAAGACATCTCCTTAAAATAAGCCTTAACCCATCTTTTGGAGCAAAAAATAATATAAGAGCCTGTCTTATTTTCGGGGCAACACAGTATTTGCTCTACAATCACTACAATTTTCCTTGATGGAAAAGAGGAGGAAACCTGGCCAATTGTTATTATTGGCGCATATTTGACGCCACTGTTAAAGCTTATTTTATTGTTCCTTATCCTATTGCCCAACAATTTATATTGCTATATTGAACAATATCAAAAGGTTACATACAGTATATAGAATAGTTTTTTTTAATTGAATAAACCATTTCCCTT